>NC_043706.1:94806139-94851724 GCF_006229205.1 Suricata suricatta | reverse complement strand
GCACTTGTGGGGAAGAGCAATGGGTGTTATATGGAAACCAACTTGACAATAAACTATAAAAAATCAATATAAATAACATAACATAAAATAAAATGAGCAACCCTTCCAGCTAAGAACAGAGAGATTATGCAGGTGATGAAGAAGTCAATACCGAAATCAAACCTCAAGTTGAATCCTGGCTCCATATCTTCCTAGCTTCATAACATTGGAAAAGTCACTCAGCCTCCCTGGGCTTTGGTCTCCTCATCTGTGGAACAGGCTCCTATGAGAACCATCTCACCAGGTTGCTTCAAAGATCAGACAACAGGTATGTGGCAAATAGTGAATGTGCAATGCACAGTGCTATTATTAAATAGTCTGCAATTCTGTAACGATATGGAGAGAATTTAGCTTAGCAACTAGAAGGAGGGTTCCTTTGGGGGAAGGCACCCGTATTGGAAGTTTGGCTGGGTGGGTGAGCTTGGGGCAGGTGAGCCATGAGGCACAGAGTGGAGGAAGTCTGTATTTGCTTTGGAGGTGGAGGGGTCTATGTCTCCCTTGAGGGGACAGGCCTCTTCTAGCTCCAAAATCCTATCATTCTAATTTTCTACACACTCCTCCGATGGCTGAATTTCTGAAGCTCCGTTTAGATCAGAGACATGGGCGAGCGCCATGGTTTGATGGCAGATGTTTTTAATTCCCTGGCAGAATGATTCCTTTTACCACCTCATTTGTTACAGGAGGCCGATCATTTAACAACAAAATAAAAAGTAGCTTAAAAACCACTCGACCCTTGCGTGTCACAGCCAATGTATTCCAAAATGGACCATTGTTTTCTGCATGAGTGTGTTCATTCGTTCATTTACAAATATTTGCTGATCACCCTCCATGTGCCAGACACTGTTCCGAGTCCTAGGGGGAAAGCAGTGAACTACAACAAAAAGTCCCTGTTTTGATCAATCTCATGTTGTACTGAGGGAGATGAAGCTTTATGATAATACAGGTAGTGATTAGTATGGCAAAGAATAGTAAAGTAGGTTAAAGGAGTAGAATGGAAGGTGGGGGTGAGGGTTGTTGGATAAAGGAGGCAGGGAGAGGGATGAGCGATTCCAGGAGTTCCAGGCAGAAGTAGCAGCAGGACAGCAAAGGAAACAACCAATAAAACTAATAAGCAACCGACAGAATGGGAAAAGATAGTTGCAAATGACATATCGGATAAAGTGCTAGAATACAAAATCTATTAGGAACTCACCAAATTCCACACCCGACAAACAAATAAGAGGAAATGGGCAGAAGACATGAACAGACACTTCTCCAGAGAGGACATCCAGATGGCCTACAAGCACATGAAATGATGCTCAACATCACTCATCATCAGGTAAATACAAATCAAAACCACACTGAGATACCACCTCACACCAGTCAGAGTGGCTAAAATGAGCAAATCAAGAGACTATAGATGCTGGCCATGGTGTGGAGAGACGGGCACCCTCCTACACTGTTGGTGGGAATGTAAACTGGTGCAGCTGCTCTGGAAAACAGTGTGGAGGTTCCTTAAAAAAATTAACAAAAGAACTCCCCTAGGACCCAGCAATAGCACTGCTAGAAATTTATTCAAGGGATACAGAAGTTCTGATGCATAGGAGCACGTGTACCCCAATGTTCACAGCAGCACTTTCAACAAGAGCCAAATCATGGAAAGAGCCTAAATGTCAATCACTTGATGAATGGATCAAGAAGATGTGTTTTATATATGCAATGGAGTACTACATGGCAGTGAGAAAGAATGAAATCTGGCCATTTGTAGCAACGTGGATGGAACTCGAGGGTGTTGTGCTAAGTGAAATAAGTCAGGCGGAGAAGGACAGACACCATATGTTTCACTTGTATGTGGAACAGGAGAAACTTAACAGAAGACCATGGGGGAGGGGAAGGGAGAACTAATAGTTGGGGAGAGGGAGGGAGGGAGGCAAACCATGAGAGACTCTTGAATACTAAGAACAAACTGAGGGCTGATGGGGGTGGGAGAGGGGAAGGGGGGTGATGGGCATGGATGAGGGCACTTGTTGGGATGAGCACTGGGTCTTATATGGACACCAACTTGAAAATAAACTATAAAAGAAAAAACAAAAAGTACTTCTTTAGAAGTTCTATGTGTCTGGACATAAAGAAGTAGCAGCAGATGTGGGGCTCTGAAGTCAGATTTGAAGCAGCAAAGAAAACTAGGGTGTCAGGAGTAGAGTGGGCAGAGGGGAGGGGGATCTCAGAGGAGGCTGGAGAGGTGGGCATGCCTGATCATGGTGGCCCCAATGGCTCTCCCCAGAACTCCGGATTATGTTCTTACTGTCACCAGAAGACATTGGAGGAATTATAGTGAGGTAGCCATGTGATCTGATTTGTGTTTTTCAAAGAATCTGGCTGCCAGTGGAGAATAGACTGTAGGAAAGGGAAAGGGCGAAAGCAGAGAACTCAGGACACCACTGGTGCAATCCAGGTGAGAGACGAGGGTGCTGGGATGGGAGCCGGGGAGAGGTGGGAAGTGTTTATATGTGGAGTCACCCGTGTACTTCAGGACAGTCTGGGGCATGCTGTGTGTGGGATAGACAGGCACGGGCACACACTGAGTTTGGCTGTATCAGTCTTGGGTCTAAGAGCCTCTGATATAAATGTAGGCACCCTGAGCATGCAGATGTGGTAGGAATGAGGATGCTAAATGAGATCACATAGGGTATGAAGGTGGATAATGGGGAGGACTTCCGAGCCAGAGGTCATCTAGAGTCAGGGAAGAAAGGAAGATACTGCAAAATGGAGCGAACAAGAGCGGCCAGCCAACTTGGAAGGGAGTAGGAGCGTGGATTTTCTGGAAGTCAAATGGAGGAAATGTTTCAGGACAGAGGCAGTAATCAGCTGCCACGAGATGAGTAAACAGAGCCCAAGTCCACCTTGAGATGCAGCACGTCAGGCCCTTTTCAATGCGAGGGATGTTCTCCGCCTTCAGAGACAGACCGCTAAGGGTCATTGGGGTTAGTCTGACTGTATTTGAGGAGCTCCTTTCTCTCCAGGCTCTTTAACGACAACTATGAAGGATATAATGAGAAGAAATGAGCTCACCCTACGGGATCAACTATCTGCACCTTACTAACAGCGAATCATAACATTTTTGCCACAACTACAAAATCTGTCTAATGCATGGTGGGCTTCTGGGAAGAACTCCTGTCCCTCCTCCCTCTGAAACGGGTGGAGGAGCCTGATCAGAGAGCCTGAAAGAAATACCCTTGACCCCCTCTGGGTTCTATCAGTTTTCTTGGTTCTTGACTGTGTGCTGATCTTTTTCCAGCCCCCAACAGAGTTTGCATGAAAAGGGTCACAACTGAGCTAATGTATTTGTTCCAGAGAATTCTCATTCTGTTTGCAGGAGTTCAAAACCCACTTCCTCCATGGCCCTACACATTCTTGTCCCCAGTCTGCTATTTCATAGAGCCTCGTGTTGCTAAAACTTAAAAAAATGTTTACTTTATTTTGTGTGCCCTTTGTGTGGCTGGCCTGCCGCCTTTCCCGAATGGCTTCTGTCTCCTCCCTTCCATGTGCCGCTGGGAGGGCTGACAGAGCCTACCTGATTTTTGGCTGGGAAAGACCAACTTCTAAAGCAAGTTGCTATAGTTACCACGTCTTTCCCCACTGCATAGCAGACACTGATTCCGAACTCTTTTTTGTGTTGCTCTATCAGACATTCTCCTCGGAGACAGCAGCTTGGGGTTTTGTTATTAAGCATTTCATGCCCACTTACGCGTGGGCTACACACAGTGAGCAGCACAGGGGCTGTATTATGAGGAGCACACACGTACACCCACACACCCATACATGAATATTTTAAATTTGACGTGCTTTACATCACACATGTTTTCCAGCTAGGATTTCTTGCACCAAATCCATCTTTGAAGCTTTTCTACAACGATAACAGATTGTATGAGGAATCATCTCGTACATGCCAGAGAAATGTTTGTTTCTATGTGTCTGAACATAAATTATGCACGTGGAAAGTTTTCCCAATTCTTTTCTCCGTAATTATCTATCTTCTATCTCTAGGAGAAAAAAAATAAAATAGAAGTTGATTGTAGATGAAATGATTCATTTGCAAGCATTTTCGGAAGTTAATGTTTCAAATCAGACCCATTGTTGAGTTTTTTCCATTGTTGGTGCATGACGGTAATAACTAGAAACTGTGACACTTGGAGCCTGATTGAGCTCCTCTCTTATCTGACAGACACAAATGTTCTAAGCAGAAATTTAGAAGACGAATGTGGTGGGTGATGAACACTATATAGACTTCGCTTCACCCAGCTCTCAGGGAAAGCTCACACACAGACCATAAACCAGACGTGTAGTCAGTTCGGGGTCACAATGCAGGTGTGGTGACAGAGCTCGGTGTGATTCTGGCTCTCCCTTCTCACAAGCTTCTGGTTCCATCTTCTCATCCTTCCCAGGCTGCCTCACTTGGCTGCAGGTGCTGCTGGGAATTAACAGGCCACTGGCTGGTTCTCTGGGCTGACTTTCTGGCTAGAGATTCTTTGTTTTGCCTTCCCCTCTGGCTACACAGCCACAGTGGGGCTGTTGGGGGGCAGCCCTGGCTCTCTGATGCCTATCACTCATGCCCCCTGGCAGACTGAGTTGAAGATCACTTCCCCTACATGAAGACACTGGTCCTAAGGACTTATAGGAAGCCTGTCCTTGTAACTGCTTCTGAGGTGTGCCAGGCTGGGCTGCCCGCAGGGAAGGTCGGCCTGGGGACTGCATGCACTAGAACATGCAAAGTGATCTGGAAGAATAAAACATGGAGACCACAGGGGTGGGCTTCTTGGCCTCATCAGCCGTTTCTTACTGGGAAGTTAGCAAACACAGGGGTGATGTTGAATTTCCAGACAGATTCCTCCAAAGCCTGAAAAAGAGCAACCCCGGCGTGGGGCGCCTGGAGGGCTCAGTCCGTTAACTGTCCCACTCTCAGTTTCGGCTCAGGTCATGATCCCACAGTTCGTGAGTGCTTGTCAGGCTCTGAATTGACAGTGTGGTCCCAGCTTGGGATTCTCTGTCTCTTTCTTTCTCTATCCCTCCCGTGCTTGCTCTCTCTCTCTCAAAATAAATAAATAAGCATTTAAAAAAATAACCCAGAACAACCCCAGCTTGAAGGAGAGGCACCCTGAAAATCTCAAGGGCTTGTACAAATCCCCACAGGCCATGTCAGCCCTTCTCACCTAGTCCCTCACCACCAGCAAAGGCTCAACCTCTTTCCCCTTGGACTTACATTTTCCAAGAAGAACGGAGCCTGTCTCTTTCCCATCTAATCTAGGCTGCATGTCCTATTTTTATCTGCTCACTAGACTACCTGCAGCTCATTCTAAACAGTCTGCCACCCTCCATCTCCTCTACACACACTCCATGAGACCCAGATTTCAAACACTTCAGGAGCTCTGGAAGAAGAGAAAGAGAAGACTAAGGCGGTCTTTCTGAACCTCACTTGTGTCTCCTGGAATAGGAAAACCACAAGGCTCTGCGTAGATGTACTCTCCCTGCCCTGCAACCTGGAAACTGTCTCCAGGCAGTAAGCTGTGTCAGGAGTCAGACTCACCTCGATTCTTTCTTTTCTCTCCGGGATGGCTTTCTTGTGCTTTCTGTTTTTCAATGTCTGAAAACTATTGCTTCACAGACCTTGTCGTTTTAGGTGTTTAGAGCAGGAGAGTAAATCTGGTCCCTGGACTCCACTGTGGCCAGAAGCCTCATGAGACGTGTTCTTTTCTAATGGATTCCATGACCTGACATTCTCCGGCTCTGCCTCCTGCTTCTCTGGAAGTTCCTCTGAAGCTTCGTAGGCTCATTCTCCATTAACTGTGACCGTCCTTCCATTGTCTGCAACCTTCTCTCTCCTCCTTTCCTGTGCTTGCTCCCTGGGCGAACATGTCCACGCCCAGGGCTTCAGTCAGCATCTACATCACAAATTAGATGCCTAGCCCAGGGCTCCTGTCACAGATGCCCAACTGCCTCTTTGTACAACCTGAACGTCTCTAAGCACCTCAAACTAAACATGTCTGAAATGTATTCATTATCCTTCCTCAGATATGATCCTTTTCCTGCTATACAACCAGTTATGAAGACAAAGTCCGTGCCCCTTCCTTGACATTCCCTCTCTCTCACCCCCACTTTAAACCTACCGCCAAGTCTTGTTGACCCTTCTTCAAAAGATCTCTAAAACGTGTGCACTCCTGCCCATCGCTACTATCATTCTGGTCCAAGTGGTAACTCCCAACCAGTCTCCACCACCCTTTCCTATTTCATTCTCTGCTGCAGCTAATACTGCGTTTGTGTGTGTGTGTGTGTGTGTGTGTGTGTGTGTGTGTGTGTGTGTTTTTAATGCAAATCTGATTACTTCACGTGACTATTTCACAGATGTTAAGGACTTGGCAATTTCTGGCTGATCTGGCCCCTCTCCAGGCTCATGGCCCCTCTTGGCCTTCTTTCTGTCCTTATAAGCTTATGCTCCCTCTTGCCACTGCTGTCCCCACTGCCTAGAATGGCAATCACCCCCTTTGCCTGCCCCTCCTTCAGAGTCAGCTCAGTCACCACTTCCTAGGGAGGCTGACTAGCTCAAGTCCCCAATTTCATGCTATAGCGGTACCATGTGCCTCCTGTTCTTGGCACTTGGTACAATTATAGCTTTGCTTCTGTTTGTCTAATTCCAGGATTGATGTTGCTTCTCCCCCCCTAGACTAGATAAGTTCCCTGATGGTTTTTATATTTATTTTTCCCTTCGCTGTCCTGTTCCCAGCTCCAGTACAGGGCTTGGCTCCGGGTTGGGACTCAAGAAGTACCCTGCAGAGCACATGAGTGCCATATGGGTGTCCAGGAAGTGGGAGGAGAAGCCGAGCAGGGGAAGCGCACAGATGGGGGTGGGGTGGGGGTGCAGGGACCACAGCTGCTTCACCAGGAGGAGGAGCTGACAGGCACTTGCGGAGGCTGGGCCACCCACAGGCTGCTGTGTTTCTGATGCTGGTAGTGTCCTTTCTGCACCCACCACAGCAGAACTCTTCTGAGCTTTTAAGGCAATTACTCAGCTTTCTTCCTGGTGTTTTAATAAAACTTTAAAAAAAGAGAAAAAAAGCCAAGCAGAAAAACTGAAGCTGTCCCCTCAGTGCCCAACAGAAGAAGCTGCTACTCTAAGCTGCAGGCACGTGACTGGCATGTGGGGCTTGACCCTGACCCTCTGTCCAGTGGCTCTAAGAGCCCCAGGGCATCTCTGGCTGTGAGATGCTCCCCCACTCCCCCCACCCCTGGGCCCCTGTCTTCTCTTCGTCTGCTCCACCAGCACCAAGAAAGCTTAGAGGGCTGGCCGGGGCCAGGTCTCAGGGGACGCAAAGCCACACACAGTCCCTCAGTAATGCTGGACCCTCTGTGTGAAGTGAGGAGCCTGGTTTGTGCACATGACGCCTCAGTGGTTAGAAATCCAGCAAGAAGTGCTTTGTATTTTCTTCTTTGTGCCACAGCCCAGCAGGGATTTTCTGTGGGGGAGCAGCCGGCCTTCTTTGTGGGGTGAGGTTGATCTCACGGCTCAGTGTGCCCTTCCGACATTAAGCAGGCTTGGGGTCCTTCTCCAGCACAACAGAACCATTTCCTTAAAAGACCCGAGGCGGAGACCAAATATGTTCACCCTTAGAAAAGATTTCAGCGTATGGCACACGAATGTGGGCATTCGGGGGACGGACAGTGAGTGAGTGCGTGGATTCCAAAGAAGGCCCCGGGAGAGTCGTTAGCTGTGCTCTGACCACAGATGGCATTGGTTCTGAAAGACTCCATCAGCTCCTGATTCCATCTTGGAAACTGAAAACCAGCACTTCCCTCGCTCTGATCTCTTCAGCAACGGAGTAGGAGGACCAGGAATGCGGAAGGAGGACAAGGGGTGAAGTCCAGAAATCCTTGTGGGGGCAGCAGCCATTCTTGGAGCCCTGTGGGCGGCTCTCCCAGCTCAGGACTCCGCAGGGGAAGCCCTGTGGGCCCTCAGGGGAACACCAGTCAGCCCGAGTCCCTTTCCCCAGCCCCGGGGGCCTGGCATTCATTGCTGAGCTTGCAAAGGCATGAGGCAAACCTCTGCAACTTACAGATCCCACTCCTCTGTGGGAATTTTTGACATGACAGAGATGGTGACCCTAGTGCAAACAAGTGTGTGTGTGTGTGTGTGTGTGTGTGTGTGTGTGTGTGTGTCTGAAAGAGAGAAAGAGAAAAAGAGAGAGAGAGAGAGATGTAATTATAGGTGTGGGGCATGGTGGCAGGTAGGGAGGACCTGGGAGACAACAGTTGAATGAATGTTATTTACTCCACATTCCTGCCCCAGTAAAGGCAGGGATCCCTCAAACTAAAATAATATCCAAAGGCCTGAGAGTCAGACAAATTTTGTAATCAAATATCAGATTTCCCATTTGACCAAGTTACTTAAGCTCTCAGAGCCTTGGTTTCTGCATCTAGAAAATGTGAATCCCTGTCTATCTCTTGGTGCCTGCTTCTGGGGAAGCAGACTTTGAGGCAGAGATCTGTGTGCAGGAAGTTCCTCGGAGAATGGTCTTGGGGGATGACACAGGTGGGGGGCAGGGAAGGGAGCAGGACTAGGCAGGGGGAGAAGCTGGGACAACTGGTCATTGCGTCTGCCAGTTTCACCGGGCGCTCGTATTGCCTTTCAAAGCTGTGCAGCCTTGAGAGAAGGTGGCCAACCCTTTGTACCTCACCCATTAGCCCTCATCAACTGATCCCTGGACCCTGGCCTTCCCTGAGGAGAGCGTGTGACCTTGGGTAAGGAAAGTGACCAAACACCCCCCACCCCTCACCCCCACCAACAGGGGAGGATCCGGGCAGCAAACCTCAGCACCAACTACAAGGTGTTGGAGGAAATTAGGAAATTAAGTGATATAACATCTATATGATAAGGTAAGAATTAACAATAAATAAATAAACAAAACCTAACTGGTTCATCTTTTCCCAGCCTTGTCCTTGGAAAAAAAATGGCATCGTGTTATTAAAGTTCTGAGCTGTCATCCTTAAACTCAAACATCCCACAGGGGAAATTTTGTGTTTCAAATTCATTTAGGGAGAGCAGGCGGCATGATCCCAGCCCTGGGGGAGGCTTGTTTGGAGATGGAGAGATGGGAATGGTCCTGACTTTAAAGAAAAGGGGAGAGAAGTTCTTACAACTGAGAGAAGACCAGTGGCCGTGGTTTCTGACTTGTGAGGCTGATCTTCTCTCACTTGTATTTAGCCCCGCCGAAGGTGGGGGTGTGCATTTGAGAGAAGGAAGATTGTACATTTCCAGGTACTGCTTTCTAAATCTCAGAGAAAACCCTTTGGGCTGATGCCTGGCAGAAAAGCAGCAGAACTGACTCTGTCCAAAGACTGCACAGAGTTCCTCAAGACAAGCCAGTAGAAACTGAAAAGTAGATGCTCTTTCCAGAACATTCTAAGTTGCATAAGACTCATTCTCCAGGGACTTCTATATCACTCTAGGGAGAGATGGCTCCTTCATCACTGAAATATATTTTTCCCCCACTAGCCAGGTGGGTGGGGGCATAGGGTGATTATCTGATTTAGAGAAATAAAGAAACGAAACAAATTTTGTGGAGTAAATTTCATATCCACATCACATATTTAGCACCTAGTGGGCACACAATGAGAACTCCATCCCTTTCTGTTTCTTACTTAGCCCCTTATGTCAGGGATATACCTAAACTTGTAACCAGTTGAAAACCTTTTCTTGTCTAAAACAAAAACAAAAAATCTGGACAGAAAGACATGCTTCTTTCTTAGCTGTGCCAATCAAACACAAGCGTTTATTAAATATTTACTATGTCAGATTCCAACCAAGATGGCAAACTAGATCAGGCCACTTGCTAATCAATACTGAAGAAACATAGAAGCAAGAGGAAAATGTGCATTTGGGAAAACAACAAAACAAAACACAACACAACAACAAAAGAAACACATAATACCCCCAATAAGCCTCGGGGAAGGTGGCCTTGACTCTCATATATGAGGAGAGGACTGTTGCCCGGGTGGAGGACACCAGGGGCAGCAGAGTGAGGAGACCGACTGGAGAGAAGCATTTCAGAGGCTGTCCTTGCACCTCCCTGGAGTAGCCTTATGACAGTCACTGCCTGTCTCAGCAATGATTCCTGTGGCCGCAGCCTGGACTATGGGTGCAGGTGTCTTCCGGGCTCCTGGCAGCGCAGAAGCCTCGCCAGGGGCGAGAAGTGATGAAAATGGATGTGATCAAATAGCTAATTATCAAGAGTCATCCCACTGCTCCTCCCTCTCCACAGCCCCAGGGATGCGAAATTGCATGCTAGGGGACTGTCTCCTTCTAACCCTGCCTTATTCTAAAGATTTAAAGATGAAATCTTTTAATTTAAAAAAAAAAATTTTTTTTTTGAGAGACAGCACGAGCAGGCAGGGGAAGATCAGAGAGAGAGAAAGATACAGAATCTGAAGCAGGCTCCAGGCTCTGAGCTAGCAGTCAGCACAGAGCCCGATGCAGGGCTCGAACCCACCAACCTTGAGATCATGACCTGAGCCGAAGCCGGATGCTTAACCGGCTGAGCCACCCAGGCACCCTTAAAGATGAAATCTTGACCAAAGAAGTTTCCTGATGGAGGGCCAGCAGCCCAGAGGAATCCGTATTGATCCCATAGTTCTGGCGACTCTCCATTCCAGGGCTCCACCCCTCTTTTCCCCTTAAACTCACTGCAACTGACATAATTTAGCGTCTTTGGCCCTATGTATTGGGAATACATATTACAAAATAAAGTAGAGGAAATATTAATAGGTGAAATAAGTAGAGGAGAGGAGAGGAAGAAAAGCTCATAAGCCAAGATGACAGGAAAAATATAATAAAAAACAAACAAACTGCATAACATATGCCATTGGGCAGAAGTATTTGAACATATGGGCCAAGAATTTTAAACAGGCACTATAAATACACCTAAAGAAATAAAGGAAGATATTAACAAGAATAAAAAAATCACCAAAAAGAATCAAGTAGAAATATTAGGTATGAAAAGGTAACCAATAAAATTAAGAACAGCATCCATGGGATAACTAGGAAGACTGATAATGCTAACAAACAATCAGTGCGTTGGAAGAGCAGATTGAGAAATTCTCCCAGAATGCAACAGAAAAGGATAAGATAAGAAAGAAAGTAAATACTAAAAAATAATAATGCTCAGAGAAATGGAAGATAGAGAAATGTCTACAACCACCTAGAGTCCCGGAAAGAGAGAAAAATAAAAACAAGAAAAGGCAGTACTTGGATAAGCAGTAAAGATAAATTCTCTGGTATTAAATTATTTTATCCAGCCAATCTATTAAACCTAAGGACACACAAAAAATATTCTCAGGCATATAAAACTTCAGAGATTTAATGACAAAAAGACCCATACTGATAATACTTTTGGAAGAAGTTTTTAAATAATAGGAGAAATAAATCTCGACAATGAAGCAAGAGTTGTGGGAAATAAGAGTGACTGTGTATCTTGGTAAAGTTTTCTATTATCTTAAAAGCTAAGATGGAAGGAAATCTATTTACATAATGTGATATAAGAAGAAAGATATTTGGTCTTTGTCCCAGATTCCTGGCACAAAGCTCCTACAACTCTTGGAATTTCCTGAGTAATGAGGTGGTAAGAGCATCTTCTGTGCTGATGAGACAACTCCTGGAGGGCCCCTAGGTAGCTCTGGAGCGGGGGCTGGTGGCCAGAAAGACCAAGCCTTGCTTAGAAGCTTGGAACTTTCAACCTTACCTTCCAACCTCCAAAAGGGAAGAGGGGCAGAGGTGGAGTTAATCACCAAAGCCCAGTGACCTCATCAATCATGTCTATGTAATGAAACCTCTGTAAAAATCCCTAAACAATGGGGTTTGGGAAACTTCTAAATTGGTGAACACATCCACATGCTGGGAGACTGGTACACCCAAATCCCCAGGGACAGAAGCTCCTGCGCCCAAGACATCGCCCTGTGTGCCTTCATCTAACTGTTTATTTGTAACTTTTATAAGAAATCGTAATGATAGGAACAGGGTCTTCCTGAGTTCTGAGTCATTCCAGGTTACTACCCATTCTGGGTGGGGGTTGTAAAAAACCCTGACTTTATAGCCAGGTTAGACAGAAGTGTGGGTGACCCCGGAATCCTATACTTGTGGCTGGCACCTGAAGTGAGGGCAGTCTTGGAAGGCAAGGCCCTTAAACATGTGGAATCTGACTAGCTCTGGGTAGTTAGTTTCAGAATTGAATTGTAAGACACCTAGCTGGTGTCGAAGAGGTTGTTTTAGGAAAAACACCTTGTCTTTGGTGTCAGAAGGGGGGAAAAATCCCTCTGACATAATAACCCAGAAATAAAATTCTATCAATGTTACGTAGGGGGTGGAGTGAGAAGGTGCTCAAGGGCACGTGAGGAGGAATAGACAGCAACGTGTTTAGGAATATAGAGGGAAACATGAGTGAGGGAGATAAGGTCAACCGCCATAGTGCCAAAACCAGGATGTTATCAGCTCAGTCTTACAGAAGAAAACTTGATAGAGCCAGCAGAATTAAGGAACACAGAAAAGAAAGAAAGAGAAAGTAAGTAGTACAAATGGAAAATGGATAGTGGAGACAACATGGATGGACCATGAGGCCACTGTGCTAAGTGAAAAAAGTCAGACAAGAAAAGATAAATACCATACAATCTCACTTATATGTGGATCATAAAACAAAACAAACCCAAAATTGAACTCGTAGATACAGAGAACAGATTGGGGATTGCCAGAGGAGAGGGGGAGCTGGGGTTGGTGGTGAAATGGGGAAGGGGTGGGTCAAATGGTACAAACTTCTGTTGTAAGATAAGTAAGTCTCTGGCATATAATGTATACCATGGCGACTATAAAGATAATAAAAAATAAATAAGATAGTGGAATTAAATCCTAATGTATCAGCAAAAAGGTTAAACTCATCAAAGACAGAGGTTTTCAGAGTATGTTCAAAAACAAACAAAATATGATACAACATTGTATCAAAATTGACAACAAAAATAGATAAAGAATATATACCAGGCAATTACAAACAAGAAGAACATTGGGATAGCAATATTAATACCTTATAAAATAAGAAAATTTAAAGCACAAGAGACAGGAGATAGACATTCTATGCATAAAAGAAATATCAGGAAGAAAAGATTAACCTGTCATAAACATATATATATATGTGTATATATATATATATATATGTATACTATTAAAAAACCTCAGAAATATTTCAACCAACTGAAAGAATGACAGAGAAATAGGAAATCCTACTTAAAAAAACAAAAACAAAAACAAAAGCAGAGCTATCCATGACCTAACAATAAAATAAAACAAAGATTTCTTTTCAATTATACTGGAACATTTACAAAAACAAATCATTACTAGGCAACAAATTAATAATGAATACATTCAGAAACTACTAAGAAAAACAGAACTAAACAATTCCTTTTGTTAGGAAAGCAAATAATATGCTACTGAATCACCTTTGAGTTATAGAGAGAATCATCAAGGAACTTCAATTATACCAGTACTACAGTGAACATTGTACATAAGAATTGTGAGCTCCAGGTGAAAATTTCAGGAAGATTTGCAGCTTTCAATACATTTATCAGGAAAGAGGAATGTTAATAAGAGATGAAGTGAGCAATCAATAACAGAATTTGGAAAACAACAACAGAGTAAACAAGAAAGAAGGAAATATTTATAAGGGCAGCAATCAACAAAATACTAAAAAACAAGGAACAATTGAAAAGATTAACAAAAGAGTTTTTCAAGAATGAACAAGACAGATCTCTGGCAAGATTGATTAAGAGAAAAAGTACATGTGAATTTAAAACTACAGAATAAAAAGAGAGAAATAACTACAACAGGAAGATGAAAAGAGAATGAATGGACACACGCACATCTATCTGCCACTAAATTTGAAAGTTTAGATCAAAGAAATGAATTCATAGAAAAATATGAAGTGTTAAAATTGGTACAGGAAAGAGAGAGCTTGAACTAGGGCAATAAGCATAAAACAAAGTGAAAAGGAGATCAAAGACCTACCTCCCCGCAAATCCC
Source organism: Suricata suricatta (assembly GCF_006229205.1). Taxonomy (NCBI): domain Eukaryota; kingdom Metazoa; phylum Chordata; class Mammalia; order Carnivora; family Herpestidae; genus Suricata; species Suricata suricatta. The sequence goes on along the minus strand of NC_043706.1, from coordinate 94,837,599 downwards.
AGTTTCAGACAGACTCACAGGTGAGTTTCACCAAAGTTTCAAGGAGCAGACATTCCTATCTTGTGCACTTGTACCAGCTATGCCAGTAAACAAGAAAAAACAAATGCTGCCCAGAATGTTCGATGAACAGCATAACCTTGATTCCAAAGACAGAAGATAAAGAAAATTATAGACTCATTTCATTTATGGATGTAGATATATAAGCAGAGAGTAAAATACTGACAAAATATATGAGTTTATTTAAAAAATAATATATCAAAATTAAGTAAGGATTATCCCAGAAATGAAAGGATGGCTCAACATCAGAAAATGAATCAATGTAATCCCCCACATTCCGCATAGATAAAGGAGAATTATATAATTATCTCAATCTTTGCAGAAAACGCTTTTGGAAAGACTTAATACCTATTTATGATAAAAACTCTTATTACATTAGGAATAGAAAGAAATTCTTTAAGTTAATAAAGCTTATATACCAACATCTTAACAGCAGATATATGCTTACACATAATAGGAAAAGTTTAGATGTAGTTCCTTTAAGATAGGAATCAGAATAATAATGCCCTTTCTATACTAATAAACACAAAAACTGCTACTGCTATTACCCCTATGTATTATCTTACAGATGACTAGAGGTCCTGGATAATATTCAAAAGGAAGAAAAAAAAATATGTGTAAAGATTGGAAGGAAAGATGGGGTGCCTGGGTGGTTCAGTTGGTGAAGCATCTGACTCTTGATTTCAGCTTGAGTCATGATCTCACAGTTTACGAGTGTGAGCCCTGTGTCAGGCTTTGTGCTGACAGCATGGAGCCTGCTTGGGATTCTCTCTCTCTGCCTCTCTGTGCCCCTCCCTGCCTCTCAAAAATAAATAAATAGATATTTAAAAAAAGAAGAAGATTGAAAGGGAAGAGTTGAAATTTTCATTGTTTCCAGTAGTCTTATTTTCAGTGGTTTTTCTAGAAAAATGGTCAGAAATTATAAATTATTAGCAGTAATACAAATTCAGCAATATTGCTGGATAAGATCAACCTGTAACTATTGATAGTATCTTTTATACTATATAATCAGAATTAAGATACTATTTATAATAGAAACAAAAAACTATAAATTATCTAGGAATTCACTTGACCAAGACTATATGATAACCCTACAGAGAATGCTTTATTGTTTTAATTTTATTTTTAGTTTTAGTTTTGCTATGGAGAAAACTTTAAACTGTTATAAATACATAGAATATGTCAATGAAAGGAGAAAGAGTCCAAACTCTTGGATGATGTGATATGGTATTATAATGATATCCATTATTTCTCAAAGTAAGCTATAAATCAAATGTGATTTCAATCAATATTCCCGCTGGAGAGTTTTGTGGTTTTTATTGAGGAACTTGATTAACTTACTCTAACATTTATATGAAAAACTAAAGATTCATGACTAATCTGCCTTAAAAAAGAAGAGTAAAGAGAGGGAGGGGGCTAATCCTAGTAGATACTAACACACTCCCATGCCAGTATTATTGAAGTGTCATCTTAGAGTAAGAACAAACAAATGGATCAGCGGGAGAGCTCAGAAACAAATCCAAGTGCATGTGGAAACTAATAGTACAGAGATGACACCACAAATCAGTAGGGAAGGGACAGGCCACTTAGTACAAATGGGAAATCTGATTCACTATATAAAGAAAAATAAAACTGGATCACTCCTAACACCACATCACCAGTGGACTGGAGAGGAACTAAAAATCAAAAGATAAAAGATAAAATTATAAACTTAATCCAAGAAAACACAGGAGTTACTTTGGTGACCTAGAAACAGGGAAAGAATTTTTAACCCAAGCTTTGACAGCACAAATCATATTGCAAAACAAACAACAAACAAATGAGTTGAATTAACTCAAAATTAAACTTCGCTGCTCTGTGAAAAAGTTAATGGAGAGACAAAAGTCTAAACTACACCTGAGATTAACATTTAGACCACACAAGGACCTCTTATTAATATAAGAAAAAATTACAGGGGCGCCTGGGTGGCTCAGTAGGTTAAGTGTCCAGCTTCGGCTCAGGTCATGATCTCACGCTTCGTGAGTTCAAACCCTGCATAGGGCTCTGTGCTGACAGCTCAGAGTCTGGAGCCTGCTTCGGATTCTGTGTCTCCCTCTCTCTCTAACCCTCCCCTGCTCGCGCTGTCTCTGTCTCTCAAAAATAAATTTAAAAAATTTTTTTAATTGAAAAAAAATTTTTTAATTAAAAAAAAAAGAAAAAATTACAGAAACCCCACTAGAGAAATGGGCAAAAGATATGGTCAGCCATTTATAGCCACCCCAGCAGCTAACTGTATAACACAATATAATGTATATGAAGAGAGGCTTCAAAGAATTAGCAATCAGACGATGCAAATTAAAACAACAATGGGATGTTATTTTGTACTAATTAGCCTGGCACAGATATGAAGTTAGATGAGGTCAAGTATTTGTAAGGATATAGGACCCCTTAGCACCACTCATCTGAAGGAATGACTTTGAGTCTGCTCTGGAAAGAGCAGAAAGAAGGCTTCTGGTCCTACTTTGAAAAACGTAGTATTTGCATCTCACAATTCCCAGAGAAACACTCCCCAGATCCATAAGGAGATTGCTCTTTACAGTATTGTTTGTAGGGGCCAAGAGTTGGAAAGGAACTCAGGGTCCCTGATTAGGAGGACAGTGATAAATGCGATGAGACACAGCACTGGTACCCACTTGGTTACTGAGCTAGTAGCTTAGATGGACACCGAAAACATAATGCTCAGTGAAAAATGTCACAAAGAGAGTGAGTTTCAGAATGCAGTATCACTCATATAAATACAACTAAAACAACAACAACAAAAAGAAATTTTATAGGAACACAGATAAGCAAAAATACATATATGAAAAATACTGCATTGTTTGCCTCTGTGAAAGCGATTAAAGAAGTATGGGTGTGAACTAAGGGAATCAAGTTTTAAGAATGAATAAACGAAGAAGCAAATAGGAACTATGTGAACCTCACAAACAGCTGGGTAGAGGTTGTTTCAATAAATGCGTCGCTGGCGAGGTTTCTGCTTAACCAAGTCAATTTTGATTAATTTGCCTTGTGTAAACATTAAAAAAAAAACTACTGTCATTTAGAGATTGTTCTCACAAAGCCTTGGGGTATCTTCTATAATGATGTTTAAAGGATAATCCTAAAATCGAAATTCTGTGTTAATTTAATTAAAAAAGAAGTCTAAAAAAAATACAGCATCTAAGAAGGAAAGTAAAGGGAATCACTAATTCTGACAATGATAGGGCAGCCTATTCCCATGTGGTAAACCATTTAAAATAACTATAGGGGCACCTGGGTACCTTAAGTGTCCTACTTCCGCTCAGGTCATGATCTCTCAGTTCACAGAGTCTGAGCCCAACGTCGGGCTCTGTGCTGACAGCTTAGAGCCTGGAGCCTGCTTCTGATTCTGTGTCTCCTCTCTCTGCCCCTCCCCTGCTTGTGCTCTATCTCTCCCTCTATCTCAAAAATAAATAAAAACATTTTAAATATTTAAAAAAATTATTGGCATCTGCAGTGTTTTTCTACATCCAGTGTATATTTTGTGTTGAAATGTAAACTCCTTTTCAGTTGTTTTGTCCTCCAGAGAAGGTGCTCACTCTCTAGGTGGACATTAGTGAGTTGGGCTTTTCTTTTCCATCACCTCAGCCTGGCTCTCTCAAGACTCGTGATCTCCCTCCCTCCCAAGGAGGCCACACTACCTCTACCCCATCCGCCTACACTGACTGCTGATTTCTTGACAGCTTTTCTGTCTCTCTGGCTTCATTACTAACATGCAAATTGCTTTTTGAAGGGAATTCTTAGTTGAAGCAGATTGGCCAGTCTCCTTGGCTGTGAGGATCCATTGGAAGGCGGCCAGTAGCTGGAGGAATGGGGACAGGAAGAGAGGATTAATTAGAGAGGAGGAAGGAAACTGAACAGGGCAGAGAAAACACTTTCACTTCCTCACAATTTTGTTCTGAGGCCCGCTGTCTCCCGCTAGGCCTCAATGACAAGCGGAAGACCAGAGTCAGGTACACAGTCGGGTGTGGGTGCTCCTTGGTTGGGTCTGAATGAGGTGGATGGTCATCTCCCAGGGACTCGCCTTCAGCTCCTCCACGTCTTATTTCCCTGGAGTGGTAGCTCTCTCCAGCCACAGGAGGTTGATGAGTGCTGGAAGGCTCCTGACCTACGCACAGCGTTGGTGTCCATTTGTGCTTTGGGGGTTCAGCCCGCTTTTCCAAAAGGGCTCGCCCTAGGGAGAGATATCCATTGGAGATACATGGCTGCCCCTTGCTCCCTTTTCAGCCTCATCTGCCCAGAGCAGAAATCCTTGCTTCTGGTCCTCCCTCCCAGACTTTTCCCCTTACTCTCCTGATCTTGCAGGAATAACCATGACTCCCCGCTCTCTGCACGCTGGTTTCCTGCCATCAGCAGAACCCTGGTGACTCTCCAAGGCCATCTCAGGGTTGTGTGGACAGAAGAGGCAACTTGGTGTTAACTTTTTTGCAGAATAGTAAAATAACGTTTTATACCACGAATAACATGTAAATTGCTCTGTATAAAAACTTGTAGGGAACAAGTGTGTCTCTTTTGGAAGTCATCGGTTTTGAGGGTGCATTCACTTTGCAGAGATGTGCTGGGGTCGGCATTGGCCAACGATGCACGTCTCTCCCCAACTCCGTGGTCAGTCACATCACGGCTTGAAAATGGCCGTGGCAGGAGGATTCAAACCATAGAAATTGGTAAACACTACACATGAGGGCTTTCTGCACCCCCCCCCCAAGGTGATGGTGGGGGCTGGTAAACATTTACCAGCACACCGCTGTGTGAGGGTTGCAGGAGAGTGTAACGGGGACTTAGAGAACAAGGCAGATACAATGATAAAGACCCTCTCCTCTGGGGATAATATGCCTCAGATTCTCTCTTTTAAAAAAATTTTTTATGTTCTATTTTATTTTCAGAGAGAGAAAGAGAGAGCATGAGCAGAGGAAGGTCAGTGAAAGAGGGAAACACAAATCCGAAGACAGGCTCCAGGCTCTGAGCTAGCTGTCAGCACAGAGCCCGACACGGGGCTCGAACCCACAAACCATGAGATCACGACCTGAACCGAAGCCAGACGCTTAACCAACTGAGCCACCCAAGCACCCCTATCTCAGATTCTCAAGTCATCACTTAGTCCTGAACTGAGAAAAGAAATTTGCTGTTGCCAAATGTGACTGACAAGTTATTCTAACCAACTATAAGCACTAGAGTCTGAGGCATAGAATAACCAAGCCTGACTCTGAGGTAGTACATCTGAGAATAAGTGGGTGAAATAAGCAATCACATTTTAGAAATACCCAATGTGCTTAATGAGTATAAATAGTGTTTTGAAAATTTTAAGATAGAAGTTTCCTTTTATAAAACTATTTATTTATTTTGTTTTTTTTTAATGTTTTAAATTTATTTTTGAGAGACAGAGAGAGACAGCGCGAGGAGGGGAGGGTCAGAGAGAGAGGGAGACACAGAATCTGAAGCAGGCTCCAGGCTCTGAGCTATCTGTTAGCACAGGGCCTGACACGGGGCTTGAACCCACAAACTGTGAGATCATGACCTGAGCCGAAACCGGATGCTTAACCGACTGAGCTACCCAGGTGCCCCACTATTTATTTATTTTGAAAGAGAGAAAGAGTGGGGGGGAAGAGGCAGAGAGAGGGAGAGAGAGGATCCCAAGCAGGCTCAGCACTGGCAACACAGAGTCTGACATGGAGCTCAAACTCACAAACCATCAGATCATGATGTGAACTGAAATCAAGAGTCAGATGCTTAACGAGGCACCAGGCGCCCCTGCGGTAGGATTTTTGATGTTATACTCAGTTCCTAAAGTTCACTTGTAATGTATTGCCAGTAGGTGTTACTAGGTACTCAGAACCTGTAGATATGGAGCTGGAAGTCCATGCTTTCCCCACCTACCAGGGGGCCTGTCAAGGGAAAGGGCTCGCCCAACTCACAGCTGACACAGAACAGAGCCTGTTTTGTGGTCATGCCAAAACAGAGCCTGGAACTCTTGAACTTGAAGCTCAAGACCCCTTTACTTCTCTGATCCTATATAACTTATAACTGTATATGAAATGGGCACTTGGTTATTCAGAGGTGACTTTTTCAATAGGCAACTGGTACTGAACAGTGATTTTCAACTCTATTCATGAGTTATTTGTGTAAACGTGGACACACGGGGCATGTATATGAGATATTGAATTTTCTAAATATTCAGCACTACTTAAAGGCTGGATTAATTTTTACCAAGTGCCTGTGCATGGAAATTTGTGCTCAACCAAGGATTCTGAGTGATCAACAGGTGGCAGTATTTCCCTGCCTTATGCAGTCCTGTTAGCCGGCTAAAGGGAGGGCGTATCGTTCTGAGCCCCTGGGAGAAACAAGGATCAAGAACTTCTCCAGAAACGTTGCCAGGCTGAGTGGAGGAGCCAGAGCCTGACAGTGCCCCCTGGGGAACCCTCCCCCAACCTACCTGCCAGCACCCTGTCAGAGGGATCACACAACAAAATACCCTCCTCTAGAATAATCTGCCCTCACCTCTCTGAGGGGAATTAGGAGAAGGGAAAGGCAAAGCTGACCAGGCTGGGCTCAGCTGGACTGTTACTTCAAGTTTAATATATAAAATGCTTTGAAAAGATTTCTTCTTCATTTGTTTTTAATTTTAAAACGTAGCAGGCCATATTCAAGGTAAGGGTGACACCTGGAAAGGTGTTCCCAGTGGCTGCTGAATGGGGGTGGGAGGATGGAAGGTGAGGAGTGGGGTGGGGTGCGGACAGCAGAACCGGAAGGAGGGCAAACCACAAGAAACATGCAGACCACTGTGTCCCGCGTGTGTGTCCGGGCCAAGAAACGAAGCTAGCAATAATAATAGTAAACATTTATTGTGGCCTTACTGTGTGCCAGGCACTGTTATAAACTTTCAACACAAACTGTTTGGTTTATTTCTTACAACCACCTGTGAGGAAGACACATTATATCCATCTGACAGATGAAGAAATAAAGCTTCAGAGAGAGAAACTTGACCACGTAGCTAGTAATGGAGCCAGAATGTGAACTCAAACCCAGGGAGTCTGCACACGCCGACTCGGGCTCTCTTGAGCAGAAGGGACCTCCAGCCGTGCACAGCCCAGGCTGGCTGCATTCATTCTGGGCAGCCCGGTGTCTTTTGGAAGAGAGGTGTTGTCTAGCTGGGGGTAAGTTCTGTGTGGAGTCAGCCTCTGTGCCTCGCTGGGGCTGCTCTAACCAAGGATGCCTCATAGTTAAACACCTAGAATGAGACGATTGACTAGAGCTTCATCATTGGTGAGAGTTACACTCACCATTTTGGAATGATAACACTCTTAGACTCTTATGGCTTCACCAAATAGCGGGAGTCAATACCGGGGGTAAAAGTGGCCTGCATCTTCCTAACAGTCCCCCAGGGCTGTATGGGAGTGCCCTTACTGGGGAGGTCCATATGGAGCCTTAGTCTAGGCTTTGATTCGGCATAGACAACACCAAACCCCCTTATTTCAAGCTTGAGGGATGCTTATGAAGGTCTGTGGACTGAGGAGCAGCATTTTTTTGTAGGACACTGATGGTGGTGATCTTGTACTGAGCTACAACACCTTGCCTTGATATTTGGTTTGTTTTTGTGACTTCTTCCACTCCATTGAATATGGTTTAGATCTTCATTCATTCAATTCTTTTGAAAGCATTTACTGATGCCTCTTAAGTACCAGGCTCTGTGCTCAGCATGGGAATAATAATAATAATAATAATGAAGAAGACAGAGGAGGAGAAGCAACAGTTAACGTTTATTGAATGCTTGTCATATACCAAGTCCTGTGCCAGTAATCTTTAAGTCTTAGGAAAGTGGGTCTACCCTGGATTCAGAGTGGGTGCCTGTGGTCTCTCTTAACTTTCACCACACCCTCTGAGGGAGGCACTATTAGTATTCTCGTTTGCATATGGAGAAACTGAGGCACAGAGAAGTTAAGTAAACTTCCCAAGGCAATACATTTGGAACATATGGATCTAGAAGGTGAGCCCAATAGCCTGAGTCCTTGGGTTCAGCCACTGAGCCCAGGCCATGCTGAAGATGTATGGTGTATGAATAATTGTCACTTAGGTAGGTCTACAAAGTGGCTGTCAAAGAAGATGAATATAAGAATCAGAGCCATCCTTCTAGATGGAGTCAGGATTCAAACCCAGGTCTGTCTAACTCCAGAGGCCTTCTTCCATCCAGTTGTGCATACTGCTTACTAGAATGTAGACTAGGATGCAAGTTTGGGTGCAGCAGTGAAGACTGAGAGACGGGTGGACAAATAAGCTAGAAGTTTATTTCTCTTGAGCACCGCAGTCCCGGGGGCTGTGGGCAGACACCCAGGCTCCCTACGTCTTGGTGCATGGACAGCCTCAACACTCAGCTTCTCCCTATGGTGTGAGCTGCTTTAACGCCAATGACCATGTCTGCATTCCAGCTTTGGGAAAAGGAGGAGTCTCCCTCCCTTTGAGGGTACCTTCTAGAAATCGTTCACATTATTTCTTCTTATATGGCAGCACTCAGCACTTACCTGCAAGGGAAGCTGGGGGTACAGTGGAAACTACCTAAAATTTTCTTCTTTTTTAAGATGAAGAGAATGAATAAATGGCATACATCTAACATTCTCTTCCACGGAAAATACGTACCAGAGGTGAGGCATATGAAGGACCAGGTAGGGGAGGGTGGCTGTTAGGAACAGACACTCGCGGGTGCAGAGTCAGAAGTAGGGGGTCTGGAGTTAAGTACGCTGGTTGCACTGCTCACATAGCTGTGTGATTTTAACCACAAGTTACTTTATCTGAGAAATGTGATATTATTGCCATACCTTATGTAGATGTCATGAGTATTAAATGAGATAATTCATCTGAATGTTGCTATTTTTTTTTTTTTAATCTTAGCCTGGGTTCCCTAGAAAGCAGAATGTGAAGCAAAGCCTAAGCTCTAACGCTTCGTCATGAAGTGTAACCTTGGGGCAGCCAGGGTGAGGCAAGGAGGGAGCGGGAAGCACGTATGGAGCAGCAGGTTACCAGGCTGACCCAAGCTTCAGAGGAGACCCGCCTGTCAGTTGGCCCCATGAGGTGTCTGTTGGACAAGAAAAGGGGGCATTGTGGTGGCATTTATCTGCTGGGTCCCTCCTGACTCCTATCCCTCGCTGGTTTAAGTTAATCTCTGGTGGAGTTAAATGCCCCTCACTTTTGGGTTGCATCACCTGGCCCTTTGAGCGACTGCTGAGGATCCTACACCATGCCCTGTGGTGTGGCTCTCCCTCCAGGTCCAAGGGCGGTGCCAGGTGGTGCCCTCAAGCAGTGCACCATCTGGCACAGGGGTAACAATCGCAGTTGAGGGCGCCAAGACTTAGAGCTTAGAGAACCCAAGGCAGCTCATGAGATGTACCTAATAGATGACTACTTTGTGTTGGAGAGAACAAGCTTCAGATTTAGATACAACTGCCATTTCTTTAACTATGGGAACTTAGGCTTAGTGTACCCTCTCTGAGACTGGGCTTTCTACATGTAAAGATGCAATGATGCGGCCCGTTTGACAAGGTTGCTGTAAGATCAGGTGATGTGGTTTACGTGAGAGGACCTAGCGCCATGCTCGGTAGACAGCAGCTTTTACCTCCGGTGTCCTCCTCTCGGGCCGAGGGATGCAGACTCTCCTTCCACTGCCACTGTTCGATGAGAAATTGACATCTAGTTTTCAATCTTCTGTAAAAAGCCATGCAAACAAGAATGAAGACACATCTCAGACCTTCCAAGGAGACTGGCAGAGTCTTGCTGTGTACAAATTATAGAGCAAGAGGGTCACCTCAGGTAAGGGTAGGGAGCTCCTGGGATGTAGCCCCGAAAAGCTTCTCCAATTATAAACTAGGCTTCCGCAAAACCCCTGACCCCGCATCTCATCCCTTCGCATCGCTCTATCCTCAACATCTGGAGGGCAGGCAATGCATTTATCTGGTTCACTGCTTTATCCCCTAAACCTAGCCTGGAATGGAGGAGAGTGGTGGTAAGTTTATTCAGCATTTTGTGATGCGCCAAGTACCACTCTGAGCACTTTTGTGTCCTTTCTCTAAGTCTATGCAAGCCTCTAAGTGAGGTCACTAGCCACCTGCGTCAGAATCACCTGGAGCCTTCTTAGAATGTAGACTTGCAGAGTCTTCCTCAGATCTGCATCAGGACCTTGGGGCAGCGCTCTGCAGCTACATTTATAACAAGGGATTCAGGTGCCTCGTTTAGCCAACAGCTCAGAGCTCCAATCCTGTCTCAACTTTCTTTTGGGACTCCACATCTTAAAAATTAATGTGCATTATTCATCTCCAAGTGAGAATGTTTCTTTATGTAACTCTGCCACCTATAGGGAAGTTGAGTTCTTTGCCCCAAGGTATGGGGTGAATAAAAAATAGTCAATCATATTGTCATAACATTGTGTAGCATAATGCCAATTTTCACAGCGTGAATTGGGTAATGTATAGAATTGTCGAATCAATATGTTGTACACCTGAAACCAGTGTCATGTTGTAGGTCACCTATACTTCAATAAAAGACAACAAAACAAAGCAAAAAACCCAGACCAGAATCACAGCTCTAGAACCCAGACAGCACTTCTTCCCAGCCCAGAAGAAGAATGTACTAAAGACATCTCTGCGTGGCTCCAGAGTCCCTAGGCTGTCTGTCTTCCAGCCCAGAGTGAGCTGCAGTAGGAAGCCACCAAGCTGAAGTCAGAGGGGCTTGGGTAGCAGAGCGGCTGTTGTGTTGTTAGGTCCCTACAGCTACTCGTGGCCGTCCTTCCGGTCTCCTCGTAGGCCGGCTGCATGGCCACTCGTGGATCCCTGCCTCCTTACTTCTCCGTGGGCCTTCCAATGAGCCCCTTGTCACTGAGACACTCTAAATAAGCCAAAAGAGCCTCCTGAGATGGGGATGCCATTGGGGGGCCCAGGACTGAGGGTTCTAAAACCCTGGGACGGTCTCTCCTGAAGGGATGACCTGGTCCAGGGCCCTTGTTCTCAGCGCAGAACTTCTGGGTAAGAGAGGTGCCTGGATACCTGGTTAAAAATGTAGTTTCAGGGTCCCATGGCCTCTTGGAAGCCGTGATTCAGAAGTTCTGGGTGATCTGGGGGACGTGAGCTTGTGGCCTGCCTGGTTGCTCCTTCACCGCCACCCAGAACTGGGCTTTCCAGCTCTGCTACAGAGCAGGCAGTGGATTTTTAAAAAAAAGCATTTATTTCATTTCCTTTTATAATAACTTAAAAAGTGGTTACTGAAGAAACTAGTGAATATTTAAAAAGTAAGCAGAGGATAGGGCATGACATTTGTCCCACTGAGCCTTCTTTGGGGCCTTATTAAAATCCCAGTCCCCACCTGGCACCAGCAAGGGCTCTGGCCACCCTCCCAACCTGCAGAAGCATGTTGCTGCTGATTTGACCTTTTGGGAATGTTTCATTCCCCCAAACATAAGACAACTTGAAAAGAAAGGAAAAAATGAAAGTCAAGGGAAGACGGGCTGTCAAAGTAGACTCAGGAGATTGAAAGCATTCACACCGCTTATGAGGCTCATAGGATTCTTGCCAGAGACGCCTGAGTTTCCTCCCCTCAGGCGAAGCTCGGGTGCTGCCCGCATCCTCCCTGTCCCCGTGGGGGAGACCCGGCCTCACCCACCACAAGCCCACAACTCCTGTGGTAGCTCACCTTGTACTCATGCACAGCGTCATGTGCCTTTTCCCTCTGCGAAGGAGAATGTTTCCTTTAACCACGTAACTCTCTATTACATATGGACCCAAAGCATCTCCACACTCAATTGCCTTTCTTATATGGAATAGCCGTTTGGGGTTGCAGTGGGAGAACATCATTGCTGTTGTTACATGGCTGACTTCCTTCTGATGGGTTTAAATTATTTCTCTAGTGACTTCCATCCAGGGTTCCATCCAGGGTTTGCGGGGCCTAAAGCTGACATCACTTTGGAGGCCCTCTTAAATTAAAACAAAAATACACATTACAAAATTAGGTATAAAAGTGTGGATTTAAAATGAGAAAAGAAATCACGAATGAAAGATACCACAAACATTATAAATTCAAACAACATGTTATTTACATTAATTCTTTGAAATACCCTTATAACATTATTCCTTTTTTTTTTTGCTTGCATACTCTTTAATCCCCTATTCATAAGACAATGACTTTGTAATATTTTTTATAGAGAAAAGAGAAAGATACTTCATTTTTCGTCAAATCTGGCTGATCAACATTTTTCATGATTATATTTTAGTAAAGTTTCTTCCAACTGCTCACATCTTTATTGGCATTGTGTTTAGAATTGTTGTCCATGTTTGAAAACTGCTATCAAGTTTCTTTTATATGTGAGCTGTAAGAACTAGATGGACTTGGGGCACCTGGGTGGCTCAGTTGGTTGAGTGTCCGACTTTGGCTCAGGTCATGATCTCATGGTTTGTGGGTTCAGGCCCTGCATTGGGTTCTGTGCTTATAGTTAGCTCAGAGCCTAGAACCTGTCTTTGGATTCTGTTTCCCCCTCTCTCTCTGTCCCTCCCCTGCTCTCACTGTCTCTCTCAGAAAATAAACAAAACATAAAAAAAAAAAAAAGAACTAGATGGACTTTCCAGACTTGCTTCTGGCTTCAGACATTCCAGATCTTGCTTCTCCTACATTAACCCGCACTTCCGGAATGTGTCCATGCTGCTACACCCAGCTGGTTTTGCTCCTTTGTGTCAGGAGGAGAAATGAGAATACTCAGGGGGTGGCAGGAGATTTTCTGGAGGTCATTCCTCACGGTGGCCAGCAATAGTCTAATAACACATGGAAGGAACTGCACATAAAATGTCCAGTGAAACCTACATTAAATGGACCCCTCACTCAATTCCTTGTCCATTGATGCCCAGAGTGTCTTCTACAACCCTTCTACACGAGTGTGATGGAGGGGATATCAGAAGGGAAAGCGTCTTCATTGACTAAGGTTAAATAGTTCACATCTACAATGTTTACAAAAACATACGTGGGAGGGCATTGCTAGGACCCTTCCCAGAAGCCCCGAAGGGGAGCTTCCTGGCACTGAAGGCTCATCACCTTCAGTGTAAATCCAACACTGCATCTGCCTGGTTTGTGGGGCTGAAGCAGAGCCTCTTCCTGCCCCAGCTCTGTGCTTAGCCACTGTGTCGGATTCATGTGTGACAGGGACGGGCCTCCATGTGGCTTCCTCTGTGCTGGGATGGCTCTCAGTTTAGCCCTGGGAGTAGGACAGAGCGGCTGGACCTGCTTGGAACTCCCCAGCTCCTTCACTAAAATGCAGGAAATGCAGGCTCTCCGTTTTCTCGTTCTAAAAACAGTGTTGGAAGCAGTTGTGTCCCCATTCCAGTGATTTCTGCCTCAGGGAGAAGGGAGGTGAACTCTGTTTTTTTTATGGTCCAAAGGAAGAATGTGCGGAAGGAGGGGGCGAGGTCTAATGTCTTGTGTGGGCTGCTGTTTCGGTGTTCCAGGTCGACAGCTCTGTGTGAGTGGTTTCTTGGGAGAGCTCCACATGTCCGGGGATTACTTCTTGTCAAATTAAAGGTGATAATAGGCAATACCTGGCAGAGAAAGCAATGAGACCAAAGAGAGAATTTCTTCTCTTGTCTCTGCCAAGCCAAAAATGTAGGTCAGCACCAATAGCTTGGCTTAGAGCCAAACTGGAGTCCAGGTAGTCAAAAGTCACATGAGACATTCTGTTTAGGGGCTCGGTATTCGTTTTTATGTTTTTATGGGTTGGCAAATTTGTCACTGGAGATGAAGGCGTCAGGCTGGCAGGTCTGTAAGATTTCTCTCTATACTAGTTTGCTATGAAGATTGTCTTTGGTAAAGCAAAGGCCCCGTCACAGGGCAAGTGCCCTTGGGAGGGGTAACAACAGGCTGCCATGTTTATTGACACCACAGTGAGAGCCGTTCATCAGCTGATTCCACAGATGTGATGTCTAGGATTATCAGGAAGGAGACTGGCCTTGGAAAGTGTAAGGGGGACTGTGCAGGAGAGTTCAGAAGTCTGGCCTCTCCCTCCCCCACTTGCCTTCAGGGTGAGGGATCTGAGTAGTCTGTGAGTAACAATAAGGTCCTGGCATTGGGGCGCCTGGGTGGCTCAGTCAGTTAAGCGTCTGACTTTGGCTCAGGTCATGATCTCACAGTTCGTGGGTTCAAGCCCTGAGTTGGGTTTTGTGCTGACAGCTCAGAGCCTGAAGCCAGCTTCTGATTCTGTGTGTCCCTTTCTCTCTGCCCTTCCCCTGCTCATGATCTCTCTCTCTGTCTCTCAAAAATAAATAAATGTTAAAAAAAATTTAAAAAAAGAGAAGGTCCTGGCATCAGGAATGAGGGGCAACCCAAACCAGGGGTGAAGTTGGAAGAGTGTCAAAGAGAAATTTCAGTTGCTTCATAGGTTGGTCTAGAGCTGACCAGGAGTCTCTCAAATAACTAAGTCTTCTGTTCCCAGGAGCCTTGCTGAGGAGACGGGAAGACATGCGGCTCCAGGGTCTGGTTCTAATGTGACTACATTCTCAGGATCTGGGCCATCCTAAGTGGTAGCAATAATGGTAATGGCTGACATGCCATGCTTGCCTCATCCCTCCACCTCTTCCATCTTTCTCCCTTCCCCAAATTCCACTGAGTACTAGCCTCTTTCCAGATGTTGGGACTCAGAAGTAAACAAACACGGACTAACTTCCTATCCACGCGGGCTTACATTCACATGAGAAGGGGCCTCACTATGGTCACAAACCACTACCATATGACGTGCTAGACGCTCTACTTCATGTTTATCTCAAATCTCCCCAACCACTCGGAAAATGATGATTATTATTCCCATTTTACCAATAAGACAATAATACCTAGGACCAAGTCTGAAAGTTAATACTTATTCTGTAGAATGAATGAATGAATGAACTAGTGAATAAATGAGTAAACAGAGGCATCACAAATGTTAGCCGCTGACCCGTCACCATACAGCTCATAAGTGATAGGGCCTGGGTCCAGCTTCAAAGCCTGGTTCTGGCCTTTCAAACTGGGCAGGGTAGGACTCGCTCCTGATTTTGGAAACAAAGGCACATAGGCCTCTCTTCTGTGCTCATCACTGCTGTCACCCTTTGTCCTCTCATTGTTTATCTTTCCTTCCTCCTCCTTTCTCCCATGTCCTATCCCCCTCCATCTTCTCCTTCAATGGTATGGCTGTCCTCCCTTGGGGCCTTTGGGTCTGCATAATCAGCTGCCTCCTCGAGAATAGTTTGCGGTGACAAAGAAGCTAAGGAGAAGGAACGAGAATTTTGTGTCCTCAAAATTCAGACATTAAAGTTGTAACCTCTACAACCTCAGAATGCAATGATATTTGGAGATTATATTGTTTTTCTAATTTTTCTAAAGGTTTTTTTTTTGTAAGCCTTATTTATTTTGAGAGAGAGAGAGAGTGAGCACAAGTGGGGGAGGGGCAGAGAGAGAGGGAGAGAGAGAGAATCCCAGGGAGGCTCCACACCAACAGTGCAAAGCCCAAGAGGCTCAAACTCACGAATCAGGAGATTATGACCTGAGCCGAAATCAAGGGTCGCATGCTTAACCAACTGAGCCACCACCCAGGGGCCCCTGGAGATTTTTCCCCACCCCCCACTTGATTTGATTGGTGGCCTTCTGAGGAGAGAGGATTAGGACACACAAGGAGACACTGGGCTGAGGTAGGACCACTCTGAAGCAACAGCAAGAGGGCGCCATCTGCAAACCAAGGAGAGAGGTTGCAGGAGAAAGTGGCTATTTTTTAAAATAAGGTTTGTAAGGTTTTTTTTTTAAGTTTATTAATGTTTATTTTGAGAGAGATAGAGAGAGAGCAGAGGAGGGGCAGAGAGAGAATCCCAAGCACGGCTTGATCCCATGAACTGCAAGATCATGACCCAAGCCAGAATCAAGAGTCCAATATTTAACCCACTGAGTCACCTTGGTGCCCCAGGAGAAAGTAGATCTGTGGGCACCTTGATCTTGGACTTCCAGCCTGTTGAACTGTTGTTTAAGCCACCCGATCTGCGGTGTTTTGCAAAGGGAGCCCTAGCACGTGAATTCTTATTCTCACACCCTCAAAATACTTAGATGGGAGATACTTCTGCTTGTTTAAAACTCAGAGGACAGAACCTTCTTCCCCACGTCCTCTAATGGGGAGCGGGCACTGCCAGGCAGGATGCCTGCCTGAGCGGTCTGGCCCTCCCCTTCGAGGGCCTTCCTCACCCTCCCTGGGCCCGTCCACCTGAGAGGGCTGACAGGTGTTGCGGTCACCCGAAGGAGCAGGACAGCAGGCCTGGGGCCCAGGGGACGCCCGCATGGCTCTTCTGAGGCCTAGAATTCAGGCCTCGCGCAGAGTCTGCACTCCTGGGGCCAGAGAGGGATGTGGGTCACAGGAAGTTGAAAACGGAACTAAAACGAACCTGAGGAGCTCCTTTCACATGAAGCAGAACTCAGCTCGGCCTCCACGGGGACAGTGTGAAATAGGAAATAATTAAATGTTGTCTGGTGCCCGCGCAACCTGCAGGGTTCACTCAGGGGCCGCCGGGAACAGCTGCCGCAAGTGGTCACGTCCGTTTCATAAATTTCTAATCGAACTAGCAGCTTATTCCAAAGTCAAAACAACCCTTTTTCACTGTGTTGCATGTGGAAAGGCCACTCACAGTGGAGCCATTTTCTAAACCTCCGAGGAGCCCTTGGTCTGCTGTCGTCGAGTCCCTCACGGTAAAGAGCTCACCGGTGCTCCTGTCTTTACCCCCTTGCCCCCACAAGAAGCCATTTTTGCATTTTTTTGGACTTCTTCCAGGCATTTGGTGAAACAAGTACCTTTAGAGTATTTTTACCTGGCTGCAGATTTAAAAATTTTTTTTTTTAAGTTTATGTATTTCGAAAGAGACAGAGAGAGTGAAATAGGGAGAGAGAGAATCCAAGCAGGCTTTGTTCTGTCAACATGGAGCCGGGTGTGGGACTCGAACCCACAAACCGCAATATCATGACTTGAGCTGAAATCCAAGAGTCGGACGCATGACTGACTGAGCCACCCAGGTGCTCCTGGGCTGCGGATTTCTTGAGGACATCAGCCATGTCTTCTTACTCATTCAGGTGGACCTAGCACCTGTTAGAGGTTCACTAAGTGTGTATGGAATGAATTGAGTAAAGGAATAAATAAATGAACTGGTTAATTTTCAGCCAGGATGGTGGGAGCGATGCAAACAGCACTAACGGCTAAGAGGCTGGGAACCTTGGGTACTTGTTCCAAATGAAGTTGATTTCCTTAAAAACAAACACCTGACAGTTGTATAGTGTGTCACCGCGTACAAAGCGTTTCCTCAGAGCTCTGCCACCCTCTCCAGGTCTTTCCAACCCCTTGGTCGCCAACTTCTACCTGGTCCTCGGGTCCGAAAGGCAGCCTGTTCTACCTACGTGTCCCACCTTTAACTGTGCCTCTCTCTGAAGCACATGCCAGCTGCCCGCTTGCTTCAGGTGCCTGCCTCTTGGGAATGGAGCCTCCCGGTGACTTGAAGGTGACAGCTAAATTCTCAGCGCTAACGCCCCACAGGAGCTCCCTTCTCCCCTGACACCTTCATTAGCTGCGGTGGGTCCAGATGTCTAACCCATGTCTGCTGTCCGGGATGTCTGCTGCGTTTTAAATTCTGTACACTCTGGTAAGTTCCCTTTCTGGGTGTGTGTAAGTGTGCCAGCATGTGCGTTTCCATGTGTGAGTACTTTGTTGTTTTTCTGACTTGTTTCCTATGGTCCCGATGGTCTGTTTAGACTTCAGGTTAAGGATTCCCGCTCCTTCTGAGTTTTCTTGAAATATACAACCTGTCCCTCCTCTTGTCTTTCCAAGTTTGCTGCCCCTTTACCGCAGAAAGGTTGCCTTTTGTACACTTCAGGCAAAGGGATTAGCATTAACCCCTTGTGCTGACTTTGCTTGCAGGCAAGCATTCAGTGAAAGTGGCGGAGACTATGGGGCATTTCAAACCAATTTTAAAAGCGATAAATCACCAGCATGTGCTGCCTTGGTTACTATCATAATTTTACTTCTGAGTAAGCCAAGAAGCCCATGTTACCCCCATGGTCTCTATAAGAAAGAGGGACACCTGCAAGGACTACAAAGCTGCAGGGTCCTTGGTGTCGACTCTTGGAGGTCTGAGTCCCTTTAGACTCTTCTGGTTGGTTCCACAAAGATAAAAGAAGCTGCAGAACTTCAAGGTTACCTTCGGCAACCAGGCACAAGCAATGACCGAGTTCCTGGATACCTTATTTAACCATTGAACTAGTACTTGCTGAATTCAGCTGAGTACTGAGGAAGGCAACTTACAGGGGCCGGGAGTCAGGAGCCAAGGCTCAGGACAACACTGCCTCTTCCATGCAGCCCTGCATGATGGCCCATTTCCTACATGGCGTTATTCCTGCTCTCCTCTCTGATCCCAGAACACTCCACCTGCTCCTTCATCAGTGTGTATACTGTGTGTTATCCTAAGTTGTGGGATACTTGTTACATGTCCCATCTGTCCATGTAAACCTCTTAGGGGTGAAGAGAGTGTCACCTAGGGCACACATCTGCAACATGGGGGTGCCTGAGGCTTGCCAAATGGAAATGGATTTAAACGGTTTAAATTCTCACTATTTCACATACTCTTCACAACCATTTTCTGGAGGCGTCAGGTCCTGGGTTCCAGATGACACGGGGGTTTGGGGGTGGAGGAGAGATCCCCATACCTGGGAGCCACCATCTGTATGTGGGGATGGGGGTTGCCAGTCTGGCCTGCCCTGAGGGTCTTCAGCCCCTGGAGGGGGTCCAGAGCCATCTTGCTCAGGGATCTGGACCCACTCAGGGGCTGCCTGCCCAGCAGATCCTCTCTCTCCCTGCCCTAACTGAGAGCGAGGCTCGTCCTTGCCCTTTCCAGCTCCTGCCACGTGCTGCATGAGACTTCAGACAGCATGACTCTGTTTTTAGATTTTGCCTCACGTGTGTGCTGCTAACTTAATGAGCTCTCTATAGGGGTAGCTGTCTTGAGAGACCGTTGCTAAGGGCCAGTCACACGTTTCTCACTGTGTTGTGATGGAAACATGATGAGATGCTGATCCCAGCTCAGGCAGAACCTGCTGGAGTGTCTGGTTGGAGTGGCCTCTTGTGCAGGAGCCTGTGGGATTTCACAGGCCAACAGATGCAACCCTGTGATTTCAGCTACCAGACAAAGGGTGGCAAAATGCCAGGAGGTGGGGGTCTGGGAAGACTTCAGATCCATGCAGTTAAGGGCACATGCCCAGTTCAACGGCTTTGCCTGAGTGCTACCTGCAGTGGGTACCAAAGAAGCAGGACCTATGTGGCCCCTGCCCTTCAAGAGAGTGGAAATGCTTGGGGAAGTGAGATAGACAGAAATAATTAAGCGGCCATCTGGGGGTCCCTAGGTCTAAGACAGAAGGTCAGGGGGTCCCAAGGAAGGACAGTGTGTATGAGAGGGGCATTCAGGTGGGCTGGAGTGTTTGGGAAAGGTAGCCCTTGAACAACAAGGTAAGGGGCCCTCAGGATGGATCAGCATGAATTGGGCTGGAGGCCGGAGTGACCCCTCCTGGCAAAATGATGGTGACGGTCATCGGTCACTGACCACCCTCTTTGGGCCAGACCCCCTTCTAAGTTTCCTCTTTCTGTCCTCACCCCTACGCTCGAGTTGGTGTTGTTCTCCAATGTTACCGATGAGAAATAAGGCCCAGTGACATTACATACAGTGTCCGTGCTCACAGAGCTGGTAAGCTGCAGTCTGCACTTAATACCAGATTGTTCGGACACTGAGCCATGGGAGGGCAGAAGGGGGTGAGCTGCCCAACAGAAGAAGAGGTCTGGCTTGGGGTGTAGAAGGTGGCAAGTCAGTCTATAGAGAGACAGGACAGCCCCTGAAGGGCTTGGTCTGGACCTTGTGGTTAAGGGGTCTCCAGAGGAGTGTGGCACACACACTTCATGTGAACCCCACGAAAATCCTTGGAATGGAAACTACTAATGTGCATACATTTATTAGACATGTGTCACTAAACCAGTAGACTATATACTACATAAAGCACAAAAATATAAAAAGTGTTAATGACCTGAAATGAAGCACACCCTCTCACATATATATATGCCACACACATATTTTTTAGATGAAATCCTTAAGGTGGAAAATATGTGTGTATATTGCATAAGATATATAAAATATTAGTGTGTGTACATAAACACTATGTATAATATATAATATATTCAAAATATGAGGAAAAGTATTTTATCTCATTCTTTAACACTATATTGGTACAACAGAGTATGTCGGTAATTTATATATAATAAATAACTGTTTTTATGTTTATTTTTGAGAGTCATAGCACACGTGGGGGAGGGGCAGAGAGGAGACACAGAATCTGAAGCAAGTTCCAGGCCCTGAGCTATCAGCTCAGAGCTCAACGTGGGGCTTGAACCCACGAGCCGTAAGATTATAACCTGAGCAAAGTCGGATGTTTAACTGACTGAGCCACCCAGGTGCCCCTAAAAAACTTTTTTAATGTTTATTTTTTTTGAGAGAGAGAGTGCATGTGTGAGCAGGGGAGAGGCAGAGGGAGAGAGAGAGAGTCCCAAGCAGGTCTGCACTGTCAGCACACACCTGTTCAATGCGGGGCTCAATCCCACAAACCATGAGACAATGACCTGAACCAAAATCAAGAATCAGACACTTGACTAACTGGGAAACCCAGGTGCCCCTAAATGTATATATAGGGGGCACAGGTGCAAAAACGTTTTACTTATGGGGTTTCTGATAAAGTTAATTGGGTATCTACTTCTGAAGATGATGTTCAGGGAAGGGCAAGTGGAGTCCCTGTGAGCACGAGGATTATAAGCTACACAGACGCCCCCAGGAGAAAGTAGAAGCCTGAGGGCAGTGGGAATTCTGGCAGATCCATGATCTAGGGAGCCACAGAGGCATGGAGCTGATGGTGAGAGACCAAAGCCCGGAGCTGGACCGCTTTCTTAGTCCAGAAGACCTGTGGGACAGCGAGGCTGGGGCCAAAACTGCATCCCACTGGTACAGCAAAGTGTTCATGGCCAGGGTCACACAGCAAGGGGGGCAGTGGGGGGGGGTATCAGGATGGAGCCAGTTCTGGTGATAGGTTTGTGTCCAGGTCAGGAGACTTAGCAGGAGCAAGGCAGGGCTCCATGCTCAGTGTGAGAAAACCCTGGGGGATTCAGGGATCGTAACTGGTATAGATAAGATGGCGAGTAGAGGCCATGTGGTCTAATGGTTAAAAGTATGGGCTTTAGAGTAAGAACAATCTGAGCTTACAACCCAACTCTGCTGCTTCCCAGCTGCATGAATTGTACGGGTTCCCCAGCCTCACTGAACTTCCCCATCCTTACAAGTCAAAGGAATAATGATACCATAAGGTAGTTGTGAGGGTTAAGTGAAATCTGTTGGGCATATATGCTGGGTATTGCATAACGTTTAGAGCTGCTATCATTATTTTAGAGCTGTTGCCGTTTTAGTGAGTCTTGGAAATAAGGCAGTTGCCTGGCAATCACAACTGGGTACAGACCAGAGGCGAGTCCTCTGCTTGGGTAACTGGATGCCCATCCCTTCAATTCCACCGGTCAGGCTGTGGATACAAAGAACCAGTCCGAGTGTAACAGCCGCCCTCCAACACCTGAGTGAGCGTGAGTTATGAGAACCTGTCTGTCTAGAGATGGCAGTTGGCGAAGCTCACCTCGAGTCTCAGGATCTTGGCACCAGCCGCTCCCCCTGTCTGGCCTGCCCTTACCCGGATTTCTACCTGGTTACTTCCTCCTCGTCATTTGCAATTTTAACCATGACCTTCCCCGAAAAGCCCTCCCCGACTGCTCTAAAGCTGCCGCCGTTTCTAGAGCATCCCACCCAACAATAGCAGACTACTCACCCCTTTCAAGTATACATAGATCATTCGCCAAGGCAGGCCCCGTAGTAGCCATAAATCATGTCTTTATATATTAAAAGGGCTGAATTCATTCTTTGACCACAGTAGAATTAAATTAGAAACCATTAACAAAAAGAAATCTAGAAAATCTCCAAGTGTTTTAAATTAAATGACACTTTTCTAAACAACCCACAGGTCAGAGAACAAATCAGCAGGGAAATTAGAAAATATTTCTAAGGTTAAAAGACAAGAAATTTCTTTAACTGAACAATAACTAAAATACAACATACCAAAGTGGGTGTGGTAACAAGAGATCTTTTAGCTTTCAATGCTATGTGAAGAAAGCAGAAAGATAATACTATGACTGCATGTATCAAAACATCATGTTGTACACCTTAACTGTATACAATTTTTATATAATATGTATGTTAACCATATAAAAATTGTATATATGTATATATACATGAGATTTATATGTATATAAAGCTGAGGACAAAAAAAAAGTCTAAAATGAACAATCTAAGCTTTCATGTTAAGAAGCTGGAAAAACATGCTCAGTTTGTTAAGCATTTGACTTGAGTTCAGCTCAGGTTATGATCTCATGATCGTGAGACTGAGCCCCTCATCGGGCTCTGTGCGGGGTGTGGGGCCTGCTTAAGATTCTCTTTCCAAGTTAGGGGCTCCTGGGTGGCTCAGTTGGTTAAGGTTCCGACTTCTGCTCAGGTCATGATCTTGCAGTCTGTGAGTTCGAGCCCAGCGTTCAGCTTTGTGCTGACAGCTCCGAGCCTAGAGCCTGCTTCGGATTCTGTTTCCCTCTCTCTTTGCCTCTCACCCTGCTCACACTCTGTCTCTCTCTCTCTCTCAAAAATAAATAAACATTAAAAATTTTAAAAAAAGATTCTCTCTTCCCCTCCCCCACTCAAGCATGCTTTTGTGTGTGTGTGTGTGTGTGTGTGTGTGTGTGTGAGCCTGCGTGCACGCCCATGAATGCTTTCTCTCTCTCAAAAAAAAAAAAAAATAGAAGCTAGAAAAACAAGAGAAGAATGAAGATAATAAAGAGAAAATTGACCAAATAGAAAATGGACAAGCAATAAATAAAATTAATGAAACCCAAAGCTGGTTCTTTGAAAGACTAAATAAAACTGATATACCTATATTAGAACAATCAAGCAAAAAAGAGACACAAACTTCCAATATGAAAAATGAAAAGCAAAGATATTACTGCAGGTTCTATAGTTATTAAAAGGATACTGTGGAATATTATGAATAATTCTAAGTCACTAAATCTGACAATTAAGGTTATATGGACAATTCCTCAGATTTGTCTGACTCCATTATTTGATGTTTGCTGACGGCTTTTAAGTCTCACTCCTTTCTCTTCTCCTTCTGTTCCATATCTGGACAAACTAATAAAAAACCCAGATGCTTCCTGCTTTGTTTCAGGGGAGAGGTTCAAACAAGGCAAGCCCCCTTCCCCCTACGTAAGAACCCTCACTCTGGTCCCTTCACACAATCCCCACAAAAACTCCAAGCCAGTTTCCTTTCTCTGCTTTCCTGTTCCCCAAACCAGGCTGTGCACACAGTAAACCAGGTGCAGGCCATCTGTCTCCGCATTCTCCATAAACAATTTAGACATATGATGCAGGGGCCTCTAGGAGAGTTTTGGACTTTGAATAGCACCTTATAAATTACTAACTAATATAATTAATAACTAACTAACATATCTCATTCCCATCTCGGCAAAGTGTTGGCTTCATGGCCCCATGTGTCCTCAGAAACAAGTACAGACTGTCAAAGACTAGCTGTAAGTTGAACAGCTACAACATATATATAGTATAGTTTTCGCATATTTATCCGTATGTAAAAAGGGCATTTACAAAAATCCTATGACTCACAACTTACTTAATGGTGAAAGACAACACTTTCCCTCTTATATCAAGAAGGCAAGGCACCACCCTCGAACTCTCAGTATTTTATTGGAGATCCTGTCCAGTACAATAAGGCAAGAAGAAGAAATAAAAGCCATACAAATTAAAGAGTCAAGAAGGAAAACTGCTTTTATTTGCAGATGATGTGATGATGTGTGTAGGCAATCCTAGAGAATCAACAAAAATCTATTAGAAATAAAAACTGAGTCTAACTCAGTTAATCTATGCAATGTCAATAATCAAACATTAGGGGCGCCTGGGTGGTTCAGTCGGTTAGGTGTCTGACTTCAGCTCAGGTCATGATCTCACGGTTGGTGGGTTCGGGCCCCACATTGGGCTCTGTGCTGACAGCTCAGAGCCTGGAGTCTGCTTCGGATTCTGTGTCTCCCTCTCTCTCTGCCCCTCTCCTGTTTGTGTGCGGTCTCTTTCTGTCTCTCAAAAATAAATAAAAATGTTTTAAAAAATAAGCAAAAATTAATTATACTTTTGTATACTAGCAACAAACAATTGAAATATAAAAATGATACCATTTACTTATTTAGAATAGTATAAAAAAAGATGAAATACTTAAGTATAGATCTAGGAAAGTTATCCAAATCCTCTGCAGAAATCTATAAAATGTTGCTCAGAAACATTAAAGAGCACCTACATAAAGGAGAACCGTACCAGTTTTTAAAATATAAAGCAAATTACTTGCTTTATTACATTTTAGTGCTTTCTTAAAATAAATATAAAATATAATTATAAACATACAGTGAGAAATGAAACACAGGTATGGAAAGCATGGCAACAGAAGACTTTGGACTCAACACTTTAGAAATCAGACAGCCTTTCATTACCCGTGTTCATAATTAGAAGCTTCAATATTGTTAAGACATCAGTTGTCTCCAGCTGATTGATAGAGTCAGGGCAATTCACCCCTAAATTCTACCAGGCATTTTTAAAAATAGAAATTCACAAGTTAATTCAAAATTTGTATGAAAATACAAAGAGAACTTAAATAGCCAAAACTATTTGAGAAAGAACAAATGTGGAGATTTTACATTACTTGACTGCAAAACTTACTGTGTGACTCCAGTCATCAAGGCAATGCAGTGTTGGCATACGGAAGCTATGCCCACCTGTGAAACAGAATAAACACCCAGACATAGATCCACGTATATGTGATCGCTGGGTTTTCAAGAATATATTTTCAGGCGCTAACATAATTCAATGGAGAAAGGATAGTATTTTGTTTTTTTAAAAGATTTTATTTTTCTGTGTTTATTTATTTTGAGAGAGAGAGTGCAAGTGGTGGAGAGGCAGAGAGAGAGGGAGAGAGAGAATCCCAAGCAGGCTCTGCACTGTCAGCATGGAGCCCGGTGCAGGGCTCAGAATCATGAACCATGAGATCATGGCCTCAGTTAACATCAAGAGTCAGACACTTAACCGACTGAGCTACTCAGGTGCCCATAAATATTTTATTTTATTTTACTTTATTTCATTTCACTTTATTTTATTTTATTAATTTACGATAGTTTATTTTTGAGAGAGAGACAGAGTGTGAGCAGAGGAGGGGCAGAGAGAGAGGGAGACACAGAATCCAAAGCAAGCTCCAGGCTCTGAGCTGTCAGCACAGAGCACAATGTGGGGTCCAAACTCACCAACTGCGAGATCATGACCTGATCTGAAGTCGGATGCTTAACTGACTGAGCCACCCAGGTGCCCCTAAAGATTCTATTTTTAAGTAATCCTTACATCCACTGTGGGGCTGGAACTTACAACCTCGCGGTCAACAGTCGCCCACTCTACTGACTGACCCAGCCAAGGCCCCAAAAGGATAGTCTTTTCAACAAATGATGCTGCTATCCATTTGGGGAAAAAATAAACCTAGAATCTTACATTAAATAATGTGCAAAAATTAATTGAAAGGGATCACACACCTAAATATAAAAGCTAAAATTGTAAAACTTTTTGAAGAAAACATAGGAGAAAATCTTTGTAATTCTGTGGTAAGCAAGGAGTTCTTAAGATGCATAAATCACACACCATGAAAAAAATGAGGTATTGAATCTATTTAAAACTAAAAGTTCTGCTCTTCATTAAGAAAATGAAAAGGAAAGCCACAAACTGGGATAAAACATTCACAAATATATGTGTTTATATTATAAATAAATTACATATATGAATATATTTATTTTATATATTATATAGCACACATAAAATATATATTAAATAGTTGTATTTATATTTATAAATATATAAAATATATCTGTCACTTAATATAAATAAATGCATTTGTGAATATATTGGAGGACATTTAATCTATCTATCATGATAAACAGCTTGTATTCAGAAGATATAATTAACTCAATAATAGGAAGACAAACAATCCAGTAAAAAAATTGTCAAAAGATTTGAACAACCACTTCACAAAAGAAGCTATACAAGGGGCGCCTGGGTGACTCAGTTGGCTAAGCCTCTGACTTCGGCTCAGATCATGATCTCACAGTTCATGAGTTGGAACCCCGCAGCAGGCTCTGTGCTGACAGCTCAGTGCCTGGAGCCTGCTTCCGATTCTGTGTCTCCCTTTTTCTCTGCCCTTCCCCCGCCTGTGATCCGTCTCTGTCTTAAAAATAAATAAAAACATTAAAAAAAGATATACAAAAGGCCAATAAGTGCATGAAAAATGCACAGAATTATTACAGAATTACTAGCGGAGAAATGCAAATTAAATCCACGATAAGGGGCGCCTGGTTGGCTCAGTGGTTGAGTGTCCAACTTTGGCTCAAGGCATGATCGCACAGTTCATGAGTTCAAGCTCCATGTTGGGCTCTGTGCTGACAGCTCAGAGCCTGGAGCCTGGAGCTTCAGATTTGGTGTCTCCCTCTCTCTCTGCCACTCCTCTGCTAGTGCTCTGTCTCTCTTTCTCTCAAAAATAAATAAACATTGAAAAAATTTTTAATCCACAATGAAACACCATGACACAGTCTCTAAAAGGGCTAAAATGTTAAAAGACTGACAATATTAAGTGTTAACATGGATATGAAACTACTGGAACTCATAGTTGCTGGAGAGAGTGTAAAATGGCAGAATCGCTTTGAAGAGCAGTTTGGCAGTTTCCTATGAAGTTAAACATATACTTACCATATAACCTTGGGTCTTTACCCAAGAGAAATATATGTCCACAAAAAAAATTTTATGTAAATATTCATAACACTTTAATACCTTAAATCCCCATGCTGAAAACAGCCCAAATACCCATCAACAGATGAATGAATAAGCAAAATGTGGAGGAATACTATTCATCAATGAAAATAACCAAACTGTACTTGCAACATGAATGAATCTTAAAAATATTACTTTGAGCAAAAGATAGCAGGCACATAATAATGCAAACTATATGATTCTATTGGTAAGAAGTTTTACAAGGAACGTAAATTTATGATAGAGAGCAATTAAAGGGTGGCGGGGGTAGGTGTGGGGTGAGGGATTGACTGGAAAGTAGCACAAGGAAATTCTGAAGTGATGGAAAATGGCTACATCTTGATTGGGGTGATTGATCTCTAGGTGTCTGTATTTGTCAAAAACGTGTAGTCTGTATCTAAAACCAATCCATAAAATTGTTCTTTAAAACTAAAGTTATTCTTTAAAATGTTAATTTCACTTTTTAAAAAGACTGAATAAATTAATAAATTTTATAGGAGTGAGTTTTAGGGTTCAAATCAGAGATGGCTTTGATCCTGCAGCTGAATTTTTTAGAGCATTTCTTCTTATCTACCTACCTACCTATCTATCTATTTGGGTTTTTTAAAAATATAGTTCACACACAGTGTTACATTAGTTTCAATGTTAAGTTAGTTACCACACAGTGATTCAACAAGTCTGTACATTTTGCTGTGCTCACCACTGGTGGGCTACCACCTGTCACCCTACAAAGCTATTACAATGCCATTGACTATACTGTCATGCTGTGTGTCCCTTTCATTGCCATGACTTACCCATTCCATAACTGGAAGCCTGTATCTCCCACTCCCCTTCACCCAGCTTGCTCATCCCACCCCCAACATCAGTTTGTTCTTGAATTGAAAGATCTGATTCTGCTCTGTTTTGTTTATTCATTTGCTCTGTTTTTTAAATTCCACACGTAAGTGAAATCACATGGCATTTGGCTTCCTCCGCCTTAGAGCATGTCTCGTCAGGGATCACGTCCAGGGCTCTCACGGTGGCTCATGCATCTGGCCCTCGCTGTACTTTTAGAAGGAGTAGGGTCAGGGACTCTGACAACAGGCATAATACAACATTTATTCATCTGTGTGCTTCCTCCTTTCAAAAATGGATTAGAGTCACTTTATAAACTTACCTATAACTAGGTAATATAAATTACCTATAACTAGGATAAATGATAAGTAGTTGAGAAAACTGAAATAAAGGGAAAATAATGGAAGAAAAGCAGATAAAGCTAGAGGTGAGGTAAAAACGCTGAGATAGCTACTGACCATTATGTCCTGTATAGCAGAAGTGGGCGGCAAAATTGACTTTGAGCTTCCCAGCAACCGAAGCAAGAAAGGAAACATAACAATAGAATAATCACAGTGGCCACAGAGAAAACAAGCCTGTTGCTAAAAATGGTATATTTATCATATCAGCTTTCTTGTTAAAGAGGTTAGGCAAAAAGGAGATATTTTTGATGTAAATTTGTGTGGGATCTTTCTGGGAACTTGAATGCTTTTTATTATCATTAGTGTTTTAGACTTTGTAACAGTTTCTTTCCCAGTTGTGTGAGAATTGGAAATACCATGACTGCTGAACATTTATTTTTTTAGCTCCTCATCAAATTGAAAATCATAAACTTATCAGTAGGTTTTGAACCCAGCCCAGATTCTCACCATGCTTCAGCCTCAGATATATCCCTCCCACCAACCCAAGCTCCATTGAAATATAATTGACAAATAACATTGTATAAGTTTAAGGTGTACAGTGTGGTGATTTGATATATGTATATATTGCAGAATGATGAATACAGTAAGGTTGGTTAACACATTCATCCCTTCACAAATAATTACGATTTTGTGTGTGTGGTGAGAACTTTAAAATTCTACTCTCTTAGCAACCTTTAAATATACAATATGGTTTATTAACTCTAGTCACCATGCTGTACATGAACTTAATCATCTTATAACTAGAAGCTTACCTCTCGACCATCTTCGCCGTTTCCCCACCCTCTTTCCCTTCCCTTGGCAACCATCAATCTGTTCTGTTTCTGTGATTTGGTTCTTTTTAGATTCCACATGTAAGTGAGATCATTCAGCATTTGTCTTCTCTGCCTGACTTATTTCACTTAGCATAACGTCCTCAGGTTGCATCCATGTTGCTGCAGATGACAGGAGTTCCTCCTTTCTCATGGCTGAATAATATTCCATCATATATATGTGCCACATCTTCTGTATTTATGCATCTATCATGGACACTTAGGTTACTTCCATATCTCGGCTTTTGTAAATCATGAGCATGCAGTGAGCACAGGAGTGGAGATATCTCTTTGAGACAGTGATTGAATTTCCTTCAGATATGTACCCAGAGGTGGGATTGCTGGATCTCACAGTAGTTCTTTTAATTTTTTGAGGAACCTCCATACTGTTTTCCACAGTGGCTGCACCAATTTACATTCCTTCCAACAATGCACAAGGGTTTTTTCTCTCTCCACGCCTGCACCAGCACTTGTTATTTCTTGTCTTTTTGACACTTGTATTTTCTTGTCTTTTTGTCTTTGCAGTTTTGATTTGTTTTTCCCTGATGATTAGTGATATTAAATACCTCTTCAGGATTTGCGTATTTTCTTTGGAAAAATGTCTATTCAAGTCCTTTGCCCATTTTTTTTTTTCTTTCAAAAGCAAAGGGCTTTACTACGGGTTTAGGCTCGCTGGGGCCTGAACTCGGGCTCACAGGCTTTACCAGCGTTGTGGATCCGTGCTGAGAGCCCCGAACAAAGGGGGGGCAGGGCTTTTATGAGTTTGGGAAGGGGAGGTTACAGGAAATTGTGACATAGGTACAGTGATCCAATCATTATTATACAATATTATTGACAGCAGGTTTATCCAATTACAACATTTAGAGTGTTAACCAATCACAGAGTAGACCCAGGACCCAGGACCCTCACATAGGGTGTAACTAGCCTTAAGCAATAACTGATTCTATTTCTAGGCCTGCCCTAGGAATGTTAAGGGTATTACAAGGGTGGTCCCTCTTGCCTTGGGCAATGTGTGCCCTTCTATTGTCTCAAACCTGCGTCCTTACATTCCCCCCTCTGTCTTGTGACTGACCCAATCCTGGGTCAGCTGAGTTACCATTGTACCCCTAAAGCCTGGCATAGCCCTCCTTGGTGTAAGGGAAGGAGAGTTTACCCAATTTCCGCCAGTCTCCATGGTTAATTTGGTAAGGGTCTCTTTTAGGGTTTCTAATATTTGGTGCTGCCTGGTTTACAAAAGTAAGAATGACAGCCAATATCTTCAGGATCCTTGGGTGTATAAGTGCAATACGCCTTCATAATTCTTACTATCCTTAGCCAAATTGGTGGGCTGTCTAGCGGCCACTTGAAGACCCCCTATTAGAGTCTGGCGTTAAAGGAGTAGGCTTCCCTTACCTTTTGCCGTGTTGAAATCCCATGCCTAGATCAGAGGCAATTAATACCAACAGAACATCCTATCAGGAACTTCTGCTGTTTCCCCAGCTTTCTGGGGCAACATTTGTCAGTCCGATGGCAAAGAGGCAGGACAGTTTATTTTACTGGATGGATGATTCCTCAGTCTTCTACCGTGCTAGACCAGCCAGCTTCGGGGGTGTGGCTGGAGCAGGGCTGGAGATCTGTGGAGTCAGAGTCTTTTTGAGGATCAGTTCAAGTTGGTCGACTGGATCTGGATCACCTCACCAGGTTGAGGGTTTTTTCTGAGTCAGTACACTTAACTCCAGAGAGATACCTGAAACTTTAATAGGGGCTGACCCTCATCTTTAAATATCATCCTCACAGACTAACAAGCCTGAGATCTAACAACAAATATTCAAAGACACTCAGAACTAGAATAACATTTACAGTAGTGCATTGCTGAAACAGTTTTTCTCTCTAAAAAAAACCTCCATTATCAGATAGCCAAATCGAGACTAATGCATTGGTGGAACGAGTCCAGTCTTAACAACCCTGGCCTAATTATTTACATAAGCTCAGCAAGAATAAAGATTGTTCATGTGGACTTTATAAGGCTTGCTTTGCTGGGTCCTTTTATAAGGAATCTCCAGGCTGAACTTTAGTAGCGGCTCTGGGCCAGAAGCCGAGCCAAGCCAGCACTTTCCATCAGGCCTGCAATACCTCTTAAATTGGGCAAACTCCCCTTCCCGAGGTTGCCAACATGTGCTGAAGTTCCTGCCCCCGCCAGGAAGTGACCTTCTTTACTCACCTGGGAAGGCTGCTGGGAACTCTGCGAGCAAGGTATCCAGCCAACGTTTCCACGAGGCTTCACAGCTCCATGTTCCATAAAGTCA
>NC_043706.1:94804533-94806039 GCF_006229205.1 Suricata suricatta | reverse complement strand
AGCACTTTCCATCAGGCCTGCAATACCTCTTAAATTGGGCAAACTCCCCTTCCCGAGGTTGCCAACATGTGCTGAAGTTCCTGCCCCCGCCAGGAAGTGACCTTCTTTACTCACCTGGGAAGGCTGCTGGGAACTCTGCGAGCAAGGTATCCAGCCAACGTTTCCACGAGGCTTCACAGCTCCATGTTCCATAAAGTCAACCTTAGTTCCTCAAAGCTGTCAGGTCATCTCTGAGCCTGTGCCTGACTCTGAAATAGGACATTCCAGTCAAAACTCCTTTGTCTATTTTTAACATTGGGTTTTTGGTGTTTTTTGTTTGTTTTTTTGTTTGCTATTGAATTGTATGTATGCCTTATTAGATATGTGGTTTGGATATTAACCTCTTATCAGATATGTGGTTTACAAGTATTTTCTTCTACTTCATATGCATCTCTTCATTTTGTTGATTGTTTTCCTTTAACTGTGTAGAAGCCTGTACTTCCTTTAACTGTGTAGAGGCATTTTTGTTTTTGTTGCCTGTACTTCAGGTGTCATATTAAAATAATTGTTTCTAAGACCAATGTCAAGAGGAGAAGTTCTCCTTTGTTGAAATGGATCCCAGAGAGGATTTGGGGGCTCAAATGTGACTAAGATGAGATTGTCTCTTTGGCCCCTGGTGGGGAAGTGAAGGATTATGGGAACCCAGAGCTGGGGCAGTCGATTCATCCAGGGCATCATGGGCCAAAGGGGTTTTCTAGTAGGCCTCAGGGAAAGATTGGCATTCGCCTCTCCAGTCATTATTCTTTTTTTTTTTTTTTTGAGAGGGGAGAGGGGTAGAAAAAGAGGGGGATGGGGGATCTGAAGTGGGCTCTGTGCTGACAGCAGAGAGCTCTATGTGGAGCTCAAACTCATGAACCAAGATCATGGCCTGAGCTGAAGTCGGACGCTTAATCAACTGAGCCACTCACGTGCCGCTGGACTATGGTTTTCATGCTCTTTATATCTTCAGTTTGCATAAAGGACTTCAGGGAGCAGAGAAAGAGTCCCCACAAAAGAAGAGTATGTATTCCACACTCAGCCTTTTCATTTGTTTTGTTTAGTTTCATTTTTGAGAAAGAAAAAAACTTATAGCCACATTGACCATCAGCACGTCTAAGAGAGTATTCAGGAGCCAGTTTTTATTTTTTTTATTATTTTTTAAATTATTATTTCTTTTTTTTTTTTGTATTTTTTTATACAATTTATTTTTTTTAACATATGCAATTATTTTTCGTCATTTACAATACAGTAGTTTCAATGATACTCCAAACAGAAAAGCAAAATAAAAAATCAAAACCCCCACTTCTATTTCATGTAATTAGACTTATACAGAAATTAGAAGGTTAGGTACCAACTAGTTAATCACCTAATTTCACAGCTATCTGAAGTGGCAATTGTAATATAGCAGCTTATCTTTGATACTTTCAAGATACATGATATAATTTATTACTTGCCCATAAGCTAAAACACAGCCTGCTTAATACCTTT
>NC_043706.1:94747083-94804433 GCF_006229205.1 Suricata suricatta | reverse complement strand
AGCACTTTCCATCAGGCCTGCAATACCTCTTAAATTGGGCAAACTCCCCTTCCCGAGGTTGCCAACATGTGCTGAAGTTCCTGCCCCCGCCAGGAAGTGACCTTCTTTACTCACCTGGGAAGGCTGCTGGGAACTCTGCGAGCAAGGTATCCAGCCAACGTTTCCACGAGGCTTCACAGCTCCATGTTCCATAAAGTCAGTTCTAGAAGGCTTCTGGTGGAGTCAATTGGGTTTTCCATGTAGAGTATCATGTCATCTGCAAAAAGTGAAAGTTTGTTCAGTCATTATTCTTGACAAAATTCACAATTTAAAAATCGTATTAAAGTAGATATTAATTCTAGGGAAAGATCTCTTCCATTTTCTATTTTAACTAAAATTAAAGGATAATAAAGTAATAATTCAAGTGGGTACAGATGTTTTCATATTATATTCTTATATATACCCTAATGTTAGAAGTTACATTTATTAGCTGTGTAACTTTTAATTTTTCAATCTGTGGACAACATTATTAATAGTTCCTAGTATTAAACAGAAGAAAATTCACTCACAATGTTTTACCACTATATATCAAATGCTTTCCATTATTTTGTTCTTGTATTCTGCTTTCATGCTGAATGGTGGCCCTTAGAAGATTAAGGCAGAGAAATGTCACTTTGTGGGTGCCCAGGCCAGAAGGAGGACAAGATGGGCTGGTTTGCATATCAAAGCCATGCTCCCAGCTGATTCCTTTGTTATCTCCAAGAATTGGCTAGCCAGAGAGGGGCAATCTCTCCTTAGCCTGAAGGCTTTTTAAGATGTCAAAACATCATAATACACCGAACAGAACACACAGACACACACACACACTTCACGAGTCAAAAGATTTTTAGGGCTTTTAACATGTATTGACAAATTGATTTCCAGAGTTCTGTATCAAACTGCAGTAACACTTAACAATGTACAAATGTACAAGTTTTATTAGTCTCATCAACATTGGGTTTTATCAGATTTTCTATATTTTGTGTAGGTAATACATATCCCCTCCTTCCTCCTTCTTATGTTAATATTGTGTTTTGGTGGTTGTTTTAGGTAATGGAGGGGGATGTGAACATTTTCCCTATATATTTGGCTAATTCTATCTCTCCTCTGGGTTGTATGTATCATCTCTCATTCATAGGTCAGAGATTTAATGTTTTCTTAATAAATCTTTGTGGGTTATTCATATAATATAAATATTAATCCTTTGGATTAAAAAAATTTTTTTAATGTTTTATGTATTTTTGATACAGAGAGAGACAGAGCATGAGAGGGGGAGGGGCAGAGAGAGAAGGAGACATAGAACCAGAAACAGACTCCAGGCTCTGAGCTAGCTGTCAGCTCAGAGCCTGATGCGGGGCTGGAACCCACGAATGTGAGATCTGACCTGAGCCGAAGTAGGAGGCTTAACCGACTGAGCCACCCAGGCGCCCCGTAATCCTTTGGATTTTTAATGAAAATGTTTTCTCTAATGTCCTGTTCTTTCAGTTTTCATCCTGGCAAACTAGTACACTTTTGGTAGTCAGTACTATAGATCTTTACTTTTGTATTTTCTTTTGTTAAGAAACACATTTCAACTGAGAACACTTTAAAGACTTTATTGGCTTTATTCAATGATTCATGAATTGGGCAGCATTCCATCCAGCAGATAGAAAGGAGCTCTGATGAGCTGCACAAAAGGAGAGACTTGTGTAGCCAGAAGAGAGCAGGAACAAGGAAGCTACACTGGGAAAGAAGCGATTGGTCGTTGCAAGGTTAATTTCCTAGAAAGGATGGAAGGTATCTATCAGGCGGATCACCTAACTAGTGCTGATCAGGTGATTCCCCATTGGCTGTTCTACATTTCCATTTCTAAGAAAGGCAAAACTGTAATTAAGTTTTCTTGGTTTGGTGATGTGGGACTTAGCATTAGGGGACTCCATTTTGGACGTATTGTCTTGTTCTTAACACTTTGATCACTTTATAGCTTTAAGTTAATTAATCCACCAGAGACTTTATATCATTGTTTTGTTTTCTGCTAGTTTTTCTGTGTTTTATTTTAAAAATGTTTAACTCTTTAATACACATATGGAATTTATTCTCAGTGTATGATATGATGGGTTAATCTAAATTATTTTTTCCAAATAGCTTGATGTTATTCCAAGAATAATTAAGGAATCCTTTTCATCATCATTTTGTGATGGCTGCTTTATTATCTATTAAGTTCTTGCAATCAGAATGAATCCCCAGTACTTTCTATTCTCTATTTATTTACTTGCCCACCTTTTTGTCAGTAGCCTGCTGCTTTTATTCATTGCTTTATATCATAGTTAAATATCTAGTAGAACTAATTCTCTCTGCTTCCCTTTAAAATTATGTTTTGTTTTGTTGAAATTAACTAATAGTCCTAATAGTTCATATAGAGTAATTACTGACCTTGCTTTTCATTTATACCATCTCATTTAACTTTTGCCACAATCCATAAGGTAGAATTATTATTACTCCTAATAAGAGAACAGTTGGCATTTTTATCCGTTACTTACTCCTCCCAGATTTCATTTCCACATTCAGGGTTGTAGGGGACCCGTATTCATCCACGCCTGTCACAAAGCCTTCTTGCTGTCTTTATACAGGTCTCATACGTGGAAGGCGGGGCTTATTTCTAAGTACGTCCCACGTATTGACGCTCTTGTGAAAGCAGCCCTTCCTGCTGCGGATGCCTCATAGGATTCCTTTGGTAGGCACCCCAAGCGTGTTAAAATCTTCTGAATTTCCACAAATTGCTGGCCCACACAGCGGTCAGAACCTGACCTGACTGACTCATAGCCAGGGCACGCTTTTCTTTCACGCTGACATGGATATGAGTATCCATTATGATTCTTCGCCCCTATCTCATTTTATGAAAAAAGCTGGTTTCCAGGCCAGTGTGAATAGGGAGCTGGGGAGATAGAGGAATGGTATTCCATAACTGATCCAGAAACAACTACCAGCACCTGCCATTTAACCAAGGAAAAGCAGAGCGGCTCCGCAGATGCCCGCACACAGGAAGGAAGGCTGCATTTTTGTACATGCCCTGGACGGATTCCTTACTAGCATTCCGGGTGCAGCCACTTATAATTGGCTGGAGGGGCCTTTCAGTCAGCGCCATTTAGGGAGCTCCTATTCTGGGATCTCTTGGGAGCAATTTAAATGTAACTACTACTCCCCACTAAAGGAATGGAAATCATTGGGGCTCCTTTGTTTTCTCTGGGGAAAGAATGGACCTTAACGAACAATCTGGAGCATAAGCAGCTCTTTGAACACTTCCTAAGAAGACTATTCATAGTAAAATAATAACTGTATTTTACAGCAGAAACCCTTCTATCATCTTATGTAAGATAAAGCAACAGGGAGCCCGGAACAGACAGGACGTTAATAACGTGCCATTCACTAAGGGCAGGACTGCATGGGGAGAAGCCTTCCACCTCACCCCTGAAGCTCCCAAAGAGCCCAAACATGGATCCATATGCCTTTTGGCAAACATCACACACAGGCCATTTGGAGAATGTTAGACTCTGGGATCTATCAGTAACACTGAACTCTATTGGTTAATTGGGATGACCTCCATTTCTTCAGCTGCAAAGATGTAAGGAACTTATATAAGAAATGATCTGGGGCTCCTGGGTGACCAGTCAGTTAAGTGTCCGACTTCAGCTCAGTTCCTGATCTCACAGTTGTTGAGTTGGAGCCCCGAGACCCCCTCAGGCTCTGTGCTGACAGCTAGCTCAGAGCCTGGAGCCTGCTTCGGACTCTGTGTCTCCCTCTCTCTCTGTCCCCCCCATGCTCGTGCTGACTCTCTCTTTCTCTCAAAAATAAATAAAACATTAAAAAAATTTTAAAAAGATAACAAAAAAAATTTTTTTATCCCAGTATAAGTGCCTGCCTCACAGGGATTTTGAAGGCCAAAACTACTTTCAGATGCACTACAATATATGGGAGAATGGAGAGTCCTGAGAGTGAGTGTACAAGTATTTAAGAGAAAGGAGAAGTCTGTGTGGGCTAAGGCAGAGAAGTCTTGATTTGACCAGAAGGGACAGGGAACCAGAGGATACATACCCCAGATTTAACTCTGCAGATTTGAAGCACCTGATGGAATTTCAAGGTGTAATTGTCTGGGTTCTCCAGAGAAACAGAATCAATTTATATATAGTCTTAGTCTGTAGTCCAAGTCCAAAGGCAAGAGCAGGCTGGTGCCTCAAATCAATGACAGTCATACAGAAAAAGTAAATTCTCTCTTTATTCAGCCTTTTGTGCCCTATTCAAGCCTTTAGTGGATTGGATGAGGCCTGCCCTATTGGGGAGGGCAATCTGCTTTACTCAGTCTAGTGATTATCTCATCTTATTTAATTAGATGTCTGGGTATCCTGGAGGCCAGTCAATTTGACACAAGATTAACCAACAGAGGCTTTGGCTCCACCTTGGAAAATTATGATTCTGTGAGTCTGGAATTGGATCAAGAAACTGTATTTTAAAAAATTTTTTAAAATGTTTTTTACTTATTTTTGAGAAACGGAGAGACAGCGTGAGCAGAGAAGGGGCAGAGAGAGGGGGAGATACAGAATCTGAAGGAAGCTCCAGGCTCTGAACTGTCAGCACAGAGCCCAACGCTGGGCTCAAACTCACGAACCGTGAGATCATGACCTGAGCCGAAACCGGACACTTAACCGACTGAGCCACCCAGGCGTCCCAAGGAACTATATTTTTAATAAACTACCCCAAGTGATTTTGATATACAAGTGTCTTTAGTTCTGTTTCTTAACCTGGGTGCTTTCGAAGGGTTCCTACGTGGGTGACAGAATAGTACTACACATCCAGGGCCTGGTGGGCCTATACTGACTCGCCTGGCCCTTCGTTGGAGAGGAGAGAGGAAGAAATGAGAATTGCAGGGAGAGACATCAGATGATGCTTTTCATTTTCTGTATTTTGATGCTTTGACATCTTGGGGCTTTGCTACTTCTGGGGAGACTGCCCCTCCCCAGGGTTAGCTAATTCCTAGAGACCGTAAAACTGTGAGCACTCCTTTCATATGCAAAGCAACCAAGTCTGCCTGCCAAATCACCTCCTTTATCCTTCTCACACACCAATCCAATTTGTCCCCTGCCCTCCATCACCTTGCTGCATCCCTTCTTTTCTGCAAAAACCCTGATAAAGTCTTTGGTCTATGCCTTCCCTTCACTTCTTCCGCCTCCTGACCAACACTGGGGCTTCCCAGTGTGGCCCTGTATGGTACGCCATGCCTCTGATTTCTGGGAATCTGCTGGTAAAAATTTCTTCCTAACAGTCATTTCCATGTCTGTGTGCTTTACAAATCCCACATACATTTGGAAACAATATGTTTTATAGAAGAACAAGGAAGAGACCGAGTGTTTCATTGCTAACACTTCATTTTGATTTTTATCTTCACAAGCTCTATGGATAAGAGAATCTTACCAACAAAGACAGCTGGCCCAGAGAGCAATTATCTCCGTGGGCCACAAAAACATGGGCTTCTAATGGAGCATGCTGCACATGTACCCAGTCAGACCCCTTGTTACCTTTGTTGATGTTACAATGCAAGTTGCTAACTTTGAGAAGGTGCCAGAGAGAAAATACATATAATTCTGTAAGCAGCTAAGGGGCTTCTGACTCTTCTGAAAGGCAAGAGACAGACCCTCCCTTCACAAAACCTAAAGACGGCTGGAGGACACACTTTTGATTTTTACCTGGAGTCAGTCTCATTAGGTGACCAGTTTAGAAGTAATATAATGTAATCTTAGGCTTCCGTGACAATGAGTGCATTAGGTTTGGTGCAGCTACTTCAGGAGTAATCTTTTGACTAAGTCTCAGAGAAAGCGGTTAGGGACTACTTGTTCAATCCAGAAGAAAAATGTCTATTCTATTCTAGATAGCAGATTTTTTTTATGATCACCAAGATTGTGATTTTTTTCCTCTTTCTTTTCCTCTACTCCATTGTTCAAATCATTTTAAGCATGGGTACAGTCTTGAAATATATTTTTGTATTATAGCCTAATTATTTTTAATAACGAATTGCATTTGTTCTTTCTAATATCGTTGGCTTGTTCCTCTGGGACGTCTCTACCAGAATGAGAGCTATTTCTTTGGAGGTAAAGAGCTTTAAAATCCACAGTGCTTTGAAGTGAGAATTGTGTAGATTAGAAATGGTTTGCAGAGTTTGGATAGAAACTGTACATGGTGACATAGAAGTCATTCTGAGCTTAAAGATGAGTTGTCATTTATAAGGAGCCGTAAATATATTCAACATTTTTAGTGAAACTATTCTATAGAAGTTACCTCCATATGTGTTTTCCTTTCTCTGCTTCCCAAAGGTATATAGAAAAAACATTCCATAAAATGTTACTCTTTGAGAAGTTTCATCTGTTTCATTAATTCTTTCTATCTCTGCTAAAAATTTGAAAATGGTAATTTGGTGTTTGCCTCCTCCCTTTTTTTGCTGTGAAATTTCTCAGTGTGTATAATGCCAACTCTAGCCCTTTCCAAGGTGTACTTGATTTAATGGGTCTAATGAGAACAAATGAGGGGTTTTTCAGGTCAAGGATGCCAAATGAAGTCTCCAATCCTCTCCAGACTTTGACCCTCATACTTCAAGTCCCACATTCTGCTCTTCTGCTCTACCCTTGGCGAGGCTCTGCTGTCCCCTTCAGCATCCTCCCTCCTGAGCTCTGTGCTCTAACTCTGGCCCTGACCTCCCTCCGAAGCCCAGGTCCGTATTTTAGTCATTTCCTACAGGTCTCCATTTTAATGTCCCTGGAGCCTGGCTGTGTTTCTATGATTCTAAGTCTCCAACAAGTGGGAAACTATGCTGGACTTATCCTTCGGCAAACCAAGCCTGGTGGGGAGAAGTAGGGCTGGGGTCCTGCCCCAGGAAAGTTCTGGCCCTTCACCAAGCTCAGAACACCAGAGCCTTACTTTCTCTGTCCTAGAATTAAGAGAACACCAGAAACACCCTTTAGATTGGAAACCAGGAACTCAGTAGGGAGCCTCAGTGGGCTGTGGATTTCAAAACAGGACAGAGGTTATTCTGCCTTTCCTGTCAGTTGGGAAGGGCTAATGAGAAGCAGCCAGACTCCAAGGGACAGGTTGGCTCCACACTTAGAAAGCCAGGCTAGGGAAGAATGCAAGAATAAGAG
The DNA here is from genome assembly GCF_006229205.1 of Suricata suricatta. Taxonomy (NCBI): domain Eukaryota; kingdom Metazoa; phylum Chordata; class Mammalia; order Carnivora; family Herpestidae; genus Suricata; species Suricata suricatta. The sequence continues at coordinate 94,797,252 of NC_043706.1, read as the reverse complement.
CCGCAATCCTCTCAAGGCTGCAAACCATGAGCATGCTTCGTCCAGACAAACCCAGCAGGGATAAGTCCCGGAGGGGGGAGAAAGTGGGATCCCATCACCCTAAATGTGTTTCATGAAACACTCATGTCTGGAGAAATAAGTCTCCCAGGAGAAATAGTTCTATAATCAAATACATTTGGGGGGAAGTAGGAACATAAAGTTCAATAGATTTCTTGGTTGTAGAAATTCTCAGAGCCCTTAACAAGCTAATATGCTTTGTAAAGAGGGGTGAATACCCAGTGTTTCCCAAAGGTACCTTGGTCATGTAACAATCTCTCTCTCTCTCTCTCTCTCTCTCTCTCTCTAAGAGCCTGTGAAATGCTGGAATTGTGTGGAACAATTTCTGCAACAGCTAGTTATTAAGTGAAACATCACTTACCTCCACTATTACCAAATAAAAACAAGGTAGAGGACTTACTGGGATCAGAACTGTGGAATGACTGGGAAGGAGCAAACAAGGTAAGAAAAAGTGCCCAATCAGACCATTTAAGTGGTGCAAGGCTGGAAGGCTCTTTTGAGGTCAGTATCTCTGAAACAAAGGTGCATGAGTGGTGGGTGCTCCCAGGCACAGGGACACAGACTCAACTATCCACACCCAGCCATGATGGCTACAACGGAAGTAGTAGATTCTGGAAGGAATCAACAAGCACTCAGAAAGAGTAAAGAAACCTACAACATTATTTTCTTTTGCAAGCCACCAAGTCTCTCCAGGCTTTGAGTCTGTTTTGTAAGATTTGGGAGCCCTTTCCCCAGGAAGGTGGCAGTTCAGGTGAGAGCACTCTGACCTGAGAGGGGTGGTGGATAGATGGGGTGTAGTCCTGGTACCCCTCTTTCCTGGCCAGGTGATCTTGAGCAAGCCTCCATTTCCTCATTTTTGTAAGGAAAGCCCTTCCTCACAAGGTTCTTTTGTGGAATAAATCAAGCCACACATGTCTATGAGTGGACTTCACAACTGAAAAAGCACTATCTGAAGGTTGGGACTGTCAGGAATCATCCCCTGGGGCAAATATGTGAACGGCAGTGTGGGGTGGGTGAAGTGTGTTTGTGTGAGACCTTGGGTTACCCTTTGGGTGCTGCTTATAAGCAGGAGTCACCAGGATTGCTTTGGTGGCTCAGTCGGTTAAGTGTCTGACTTCAGCTCAGGTCATGATCTTGCGGTTCACAAGTTTGAGCCCTGCAACGGGCTCTTTGCTGTCAGCATGGAGCCTGCTTCAGGTCTTCTCCACTTAACCTCTGCCCATTCCCCACTTCCACATGCTCTCACCCTCTCTCTTAAAAATAAGTATTTAAAAATGAAAAATTCTTTTAAAAAACCACTGCATTTATATTAAAAAACAAAACAAAACAAAACAAGAGGGAGTCACCAGAAGGCCCAGTCAGGTAAAGATTGGTGGTTTTCTGTCTTTGGTGCATACTATTTTGTGCATTTTTCTTTCTCAGACACAGTCCCTGCTGACTATCCAACTGAATATTCCTCAAAAAGTTTGCAGGATTCAACTCCCAGATGCTCCATATTAGTATCACGGGAGTAGAAATTGACTTAGCTAACGGTTCTACAACTTCAGAGCATCCTGTTAAAACAGATTGCTCTTTCAAGAAGATGTGGTATATATATACAATGGAGTATTACATGGCAATGAGAAAGAATGAAATTTGTAGGAAAGTGGATGGACCTTGAGGGTGTCATGCTAAGCGAAATAAGTCAGGCAGAGAAGGACAGATACCATATGTTTGCACTCATAGGTCTAACAGGAGAACAGGAGAAACCTAATGAAGGACCAGGGGGAGGGGAAGAGGGAAAGAGAGTTGGAGAGAGAGAGAGAGAGACGCAAAACCTGAGAGACTATTGAATGCTGAAAATGAACTGAGGGTTGAAGGGAAGGGGGAGGGGGAAAAGAGGTGGTGGTGATGGAGGAGGGCACTTGTGGGGAAGAGCACTGGGTGTTATATGGAAACCAACTTGACAATAAACTATTTAAAAAAAAAAGAAAAACAGATACAACCACCAAAGTCAGGGCACTAACATTGATACTTTATTACCACTGAATCCTCAGACTTCGAAACCTATTCCCAGTGGGATAATAGTAGGAGGTGGGACTTTTGGGAGGTATTTGGGGCATGAGAGTAGAGCCTTGTCAGTGAGATTCGTGCCCTTATCTATTACATAAAATTATTATAAATTTTATAAAATAAAATTTAGTAAAATAAGATATTATATAAAAGACAAAAAAAAAAAAACAAAACCAGATTGCTGCCCCCACCCCCACAGTTTCTGACCGAGCAGGAATGTGCATTTCTAACATGTTCTTAGACCAGGCTTTGAAAACCACTGCCTTGGGCTGTCCAGGTTGGAGAGTCTAGGGAGCCCTTGTGTCAGGGGTTCAAGATTCAAGCTCTCTTCTGGCCTCCAGCCTCTCCTGCAGCGGCTTTCCTAAAAATCCCTTGGGCTCTGTGTGTCTGTCAGTGCTAATGGGTCAGTGGGGTCCGGCTGTCCACTATCCCTTAGGTGAGGACTGAAGAGTCCTCCTCGTTCAGCGGCATAATCACTCAGCCCCTTTGCCCCCTAGGAATTAGGATAGTGCAGCACCATGCTGTTTTTCTCATAGGATGCACGCATCTGTTTTCCAGGTTGGGACATTAGCCAAGGTCTGTCTCAGGTACTGCTTTTAGGTTTGGTCAGTTTTGGGCTTTGCCTCTAGGGACCGAGGGTATCTTACGGAGTGCCAGCTGTGGCCTGTGACCAGGAAAAGCCCTCCAGCCAGCAGATGGGCCCGTAGGCGGTGGCTGGGCCATTAGATATGGCTCCTGGTCCCCAGCTCCAGTCTGCCCCGGGCGCTCCCTGTTGCTGAGTTACCTGTCCCTGCTTGCTCACTCCAGCCGGTGTTCACGCGGCCGGCCTCCGAGGCACTGAGGGGCTGGAGGCTTCCTTCCGGCGCCATGTTACATCCCTGAACCTCACACACAAGGTCGGCTTTTTATGTGGATTTTCATGTAACTTTTGTAATGAGGTGACCTCATTTCTCTCCCTTTACAATCATTTGGTTTATATCATTTCCTTTCAAGGCCCCAAAGCCTGGGGTTCAGTTTTTGTCCACATTTTATTTTATGGGAGTGGTGTCGAGCCCTGCGCTTTATAGGAAACAGTAATTATCCATCTCATAAAGGTGTTCTCCGCCTAACACCATGGGTTTGCTTCCTGTCAAAATCTTAGAGACTTATGAAAACATAGTTTTAAAAAATAACTTTATTGAGATATAATTCATGTGCCATACAATTCACCCTTAAATTAGAAGACAAAAGTCATTGGTTTTTTTAGTGAGGTCGCAGATCTGTAGAACTATCACTACAATGTTAAAATATTTTCATCACCTCAGAATGAAACTCTGTACCTTTAGCAATCATCACATTCATTATTTCCCACCTCCCCATGCCCCCAGCCCTGAGCAACACAAATCTTTATAGATTTCTCTGTTTGGGAAATGGAATCGCATGATATGTAGTCTTTTGTGTCTGGCTTCTTTCACTTAGTATAACAGTTTCAAAGCTCGTCCATATTGTGGCATGTATTGGCACCTCATTCCTTTATGGCTGAATAATATTCCATTGTGTGGCTACCCCACATTTTGTATATCCATTTGTTTCTCTTCTGTGGAAACAAATCTGTTAGAGAAATTTGAAAAATTATTCAGGGTTTTCCAAAAGCAGTTCTTGGCTTCATAAATCTTTTGAGTTTTCCACCCCTTTCCAAAACTCATTAGAAATCGTTGAAAGACGTTAGTACTTTTTATGTGTCTTCTTTCTTGACACTGTCATCCTCCATATTGAAATCACAAACATCTATTCAGTAACGAATAGTTCTGCGATGAAATAGAACACGGATAGAAGTGCTGCTGGAGAGAGAGCATCTATTGTCATGTAATGCTTCTTCATTTATTTGAATTTACTTTAGAAAAGGCACTGAAATGGTTTTATAAAGACAAAGTGCCTCTTGAATAGAGTCAGACAGACTTCCTCTTACTGTGGCTTCCAGATCTTTTTCCCTCAGTGGAGCATCTCATGGTCCCTCACCAGTGATCTTCTCTGGACTTCACTACCACCTTCCCTTGCCCACTTTGCCTCCTCATACCCACCCAGCCCCCTCCTCCTCCTTACCAAGCCCATCCCCCACCCCCAGATTTCACAAGTGTTCTAGGATAGGGAAATAGCTTTTTTTTTCTCTCACAGAGGGTCAGGGAATCCTGGTTTAACTCTAATAGAGTTTCTGCAAGGAATGAACAATTAATTAAAGATGAGAAACAAGCTGCTTCTTGAAGGGAAATTGCCTTGGGCAATTTTCCTTTTTTTCCTACCAGCTCTGGGGAAACCAGATCAGTGAGCCGCAGAAGTGACCCAGTTCACACTGAGCAGCCTAATGACACAGGAAAGCAGGACTGGGTTGTGCTGTATTAATGTGAAATCATATGGTTTAGAATGAAGAGGACAGGATCCATTCACACAAGTATCTCCAAATGGTGGCTAGGAAGAAATCCTAAGGTGTTAGTTGTTATTTTTACATAAAGAAGAGAGTGAAAATGGAATTAGACTTAAAAAAAGAACCCTGGGACATTTAGAAATTGGATTAGGTAGGTCTGGGGTGGGCTGAGGAGCATGAATTTCTAAAAATTCCTAGGAGTTCATGAGGCCTCCAGTCAAGAGCCAAACTTTGAGAACCACTGATTTAGAGAATTTTCCAGCTCTTGGTTATCCCTTTGTCATTCTTAACATTTCCTCCTTCTTTCGCCCCAAAAAACTTAACTATGGAAAACCAAAAACATATCCCTTTCTTCTTTTTAAAAAAATTTTTAAAAAAAATATTTATTTGGGGCACCTGGGTGGCTCAGTCAGTTAAGTGGCCTGCTTTGGCTCAGGTCATGATCTCACGGTTTGTGAATTCAAGCCCCGCGTCAGGCTCTGTGCTGACAGCCAGCTCAGAGCCTGGAGCCTGCTTCGGATTCTGTGTCTCCCTCTTCTATCTGACCCTCCCCTGCTCGCACTGTCTCTCTCTGTCTCTCAAAAAATTTAAAAATATATTTATTTTTGACAGAGAGAGACAGAGCATGAGTGGGGGAAGGGCAGAGACAGAGAGAGACACAAAATCTACAACAGGCTCCAGGTTCTGAGCTGTCAGCACAGAGCCTGACGCAAGGCTCAAACTCTGGAATGGTGAGATCATGACCTGAGCCAAAGTCAGACACTTAACCAGATGAGCCACCCAGGCGCCCCTGTCCTTTCTCTGCATTAGCTCCATAAAATCATCCACACACACTTCTCCCAATACTTACATTTCAAAAGGGCCTCATTGCATAAAAATAATTTCAAAAGTACTATTATCAAAACGTTTTTAGTAGAATCGGTACCACTTGGTAAAATGGAATTCGCATCTTTGGATATAGAGGTTGTTTGGATACTTACTACTAAGCATACATAAGCATCTAGTCCTATTACCTTAGAGTTCCTTCTATTTAGCATCTGTATTTCCACTGATATTCCTAGAGAGTGGGAGTGAGCGCATATGTTGACTGATACCTAATTTCTTCTGGCATCTTCCACTGAACTCAGACGAAATGGGAAATGGAGGGAGAGATCGGGTGTGTGGTTCAGGGGAATTATGGGAGGGATCTATTTTTTTTTCCTTTCTAGTTCACTGGATGCTTCCTTTCCCCAATCCAAATATTGTGGCAAAGAATATGTCTGTAGCCAGCACTGACAGAACTTTATTTCTGTTAAGATCAGAAACCCAAGCTTTCAGTCATTTGTTTATTCATTCAAAGAGGATAAAGCAACAAGGAAAACCCTTGGAGCAAATAGTTTCCCTTTTGCCTTAGAGGTGGTAACAATATGAGTCCTCAGTCCAGGGTGCTCAGGGAAGGGTGCCTTTGGGTTCCAGGATCTCTGGACAGGAATACACTGCGCATGACCTCGACCAAAGAAAAACCCAACCAAACAAAAAAACTTCACGAAAAGAACGCCACAATGTCCATCAAGAATGTATTTTGGTTTGAAATGGTAAAAATGTGATGAATCCCCCCTCCCAGCCTCCACGTGCTCCCACTGGTGGCACAGGATGGTCCTTGGGTGGGCCTGGGTGCTCACGCTGTTCCAATGTGAGGCTTGGCGGCGCTCAATGTTTCTCAAAGGGCCTGTCAGAGATAGTCACCTCTGAAGAGAACTGAAGGCGGGGGAGGCTTTGTTGGTGATGCAGCTGTCACATCCTATTAGTGCATGGGTGGGTCTCACCGGGTACAGGAGGTATGTCATTTATAGACAGAAATTGCATAATTAAGCTTGATAGAATTTTGACGCGTTCTTGGCAGTGCAATTTGTTCATCAAATAAAAGCGTTTAGGAAGCTGGTCACATGGAATTTGAAACTCCAGAGTTCAAGACTAGGTAATCTTTCCCAAGTGGGACTTGAAACTTGGGAGCCGATTTGATTCAGGGCACAAATAAAGGCCCTTGGAAAGACTCTCTCTTGCCTTTGGCTTCTGGCATTATACATCCAGCTCTGAATGGGCCAAAGGATGAAGATGAAGCCAGATTTTTTTCCCCCCAAATTGTTGGAGAATGTGAACTGTATGCATTGACCTTAGTTTCTTCTTATTTATTTTCTTTAAAAATATTTTGGGGGCACCTGGTGGCTCAGTTGGTTAAGTGCCAAATTCAGCTCAGGTCACGATCTCACGGTTTGTTGGTTCAAGCCCCGCATCGGGCTCTGTGCTGACAGCTCAGAACCTGGAGCCAGCTTTGGATTCTGTGTCTCCCTCTTTCTCTGCCCCTCCCCCACCTGCTCCCCCGTGCTCTTTCTCTGTCTCTCTCTCTCTCTCAAAAATGAATAAACATTTAAAAAATATCATTTTGTTGTTGTGTTTTGAAATATAACCCCCATGCAGAAAAGTACACAAAATATATGGCCCACATCATGATTACAAAGCCACACCAGTGTATCCATAATTGCTGGAGACTTAAACTTTGTTGTGCAAGCTGACTCAAAACAGTATACATTCTTTTGCACGTCTTCTTGCATGCAACATTGTTTAAGACATTCACTTATGTTGCTGCATGTAGCAATTGCTTTTTATTTTCACTGCCTGCAGAATTCTGTTCTGTGACTAGACCTCATTTATTCCTTCTACTGCTGACAGACATTGCAGTTGTTTCTGTTTTTTGACTGTTACGAATTGTGCTGCTATGAATATTCTTGCACATGTCTGCCTATCTGAAGCATTTGATAGAATCACAATGCCTGGGCTCCACCTTAGGCAATTCTAATTTTGTGACAATAGCTCGGGTGTGGGGTGTATGTATGTCCAACTTCAGTAGCTGAATTATGTTTTCAAATACTAAAATATTTCAGTAGCGGGGCAGCTGGGTGGCTCAGTCAATTAAGCACTGGACTTTGGCTTAGGTCGTGATCTCACGGTTTGTGGGTTCGAGTCCCACATTGGGCTCTGTGCTGATAGCTCAGAGGCTGGAGTCTGCTTCAGATTCTGTGTCTCCCTCTCTGCCCCTTCTTGGCTCATGCTCTGTCTCGCAAAAATAAATAAATGTTAAAAAATAAAATAAAATATTTCAGTAGCAAAACTGTTTTGTAAAGAAACTGTAACCATCAATGAGGTAGCTGTATTCAGGATCTGACATCTTTTATAGTCATGTTATTTTAGGGACAACACCACCAGGTGACCACTGGTAACAAATTTCAAGGTGTATACGAAAATTCTTGTTGAATAGGAAGACTCCGCTCTGTTTCTAGTTACAGGCTTTTGGAAATGTCTCCAGAAGAGCTTGCTGGAATGGCTTTGTAACAATAAGCAACCAGGAAAAAAAATTATAACTTGATGCTTCACCTAAGATTAAAAATGTCTTTCAATGGTTTTTAAAAATTTGGCCAAAAGTGAATATATATTTTTCTATAGGCTGATGAGGGGAAAAGAATCCTGTTTTGAATTGCAAGAGACGTAGGGTAGAAAAGGCGCACATTTCCATCAACATGGTGTTCTGAAACACCGGGTGGGACATTGTACTGGCCCTTTTTAAACCTTTGTTCTGATAGAATGAAGAGTTTCAAGATAAAAGGCAATAGAACCCTGGGCAGACCCGGTTCCTGTGAGAGCTGCCACTCATGAGGGGAAAGGACAACAGAGGGTTCTCGTCTCCCCCATATCCTTCCCTAATCGATCCAGAGGCTGATATTGGCATGGATGGGTTTACACGGCAGTTCTGTGTAGGAAGTCAAGTATTTACCCTGCCTCCCAATGCAGTCCCAGCCGTATGGGCAGTTCCAACAAGTGTATGCCAACATCAGACAAACACAAAAAGCCAACACCACCTTGAGTTTTCAGGGGACTTGTGCTTTTTAGCCTCTGTATCATTTTGGATGAAGAAGATTGAGGATCTGTGCTTTCGCCCCTTAGCCTGCTGCCAGTGGCATCTCAGGAATAGCAGCACTCACCATGTCCACGTGAGCTGTTGGCACATGACCGTGTGCCAGTCTTCCAGCTGGCATTTTAATTTGGGATTGTATACCAGCCAAGATGGGGAAGAAATCCAAAAGGCAGCTTGTGGAGAAAGAGGAGGAGGAAGAAGAGGAGGAGGACAATTCTTCAAATGGTAGAAGGACACCTGGGAAGACTTTCAGCAAGTCAGCAGATTGACCATGTGGCCCCAAAGCTGGCTAAGACCACGATGGGATCTTGTCCTGTGCTGGGAAGATGCTGAATAATCAGGTTGTTAAAAACATCCTACTGAACGTGAAGACCACACCACTGTCATGGATAAGTTAATTGAGCTCTCACATTCTCAAAAGGGAAGATGAATAGAATTTCCCAAAATAGTCAAGAAATGCATTTAAATATTTGGCAAACTCCATTTGGGCTAGAGTGGTTTGGAGTAAAATCAATCAACACTGTGTGTGAACAGCTTTGGGAGGGAACGTTGTGCAGGGTTTCAGAGAAGAGGTTCTAGAGTCAGATGCTTGGGATTGAATGCTAGAGTTGTCACTTTCCAGTTTGGGTGACCCTGGTAAGTTATTTAATTACTTTCTGCCTCCGTTTCCTCAGTAATACCTGCTTTATAGGGTTGCTATGAGCACTAAATGATAAAGCTAGTGCCTAACACATAGGTAGGTACTCAACACATGTGGGCTATTAATGTTAATGTGAGAGCAAGAATGCTGTAGGCACTGAGGAGATCTTGATTATGATCTAAATGATGGCCTTCCAGGGTTACTCAGCCTGAGTCCCCTCAGAGGCAAGTTCATGTTGAGAGAGCAGGGTAACCTGTCCTGTCTTCCGGCATCTTACTGAGATACCCCCCCCCCCACCCAGTGGTTTCTTGGATGACAACCCCTGTGGCTCTTTGCCATGAACCCACCAGGGATGTGGTTAACACCTAACCCCACAAGTCTAGTGAGACTAGTGAGCTGGTACCACTCAGAATTGGGACCATAGCCATCTTCCCTCTGCACCAGGTGGCTCTCCCTTTCTCCTCAGAACTCAGATCCCTTTACTTTCTATAATTTCAAATCTTTCCTCTTGCTTTGCTATGACTGGTTACTCATTCATGTATTTGATGGTGTCTGTTGGGCACTGACTGTGTTCCAAGCACAGTGATAGGAGCTGGGAATATCATAGTGGGCTTTTAGTTCTTGTGAGGGAGTCAGCAGACAATAAGTCAATGATAAATGATGAGATATATATACTATGAAGGAATCCAGCAAGGGATTGAGAGAAAGATTGAGGAGAGGAGAGGAAAGGAGGTGCTAATTTGGACTGGATGTTCAAGAAAGGGTGTTTCAGAAGAGGTGACAGTACTGGGTTCCCTCTGATCAAGAGAAGGGGCATCTGGGTAAAGTCAGTGGTATGGAAAGGGCACCCTAGTTGGAGGGGAACACATGGCAAATATCCTACAGGGGAAACAAACTTGGGATGGGGACAGCAAAGGGGACAGTGAGGCAGAGCAGAGTGAGCCTGAGGGAGGGCAGTGAGTGGGGGGTAGAGCATATAGCATGGGGCCTCAGAGTAGCAAGACAAGGAGATACACCTGCTCTTAGTGCAAGGGCTGCCTGGCTATTCTGGCAGGGGGTATGCACTAGTTTTCTTCATGCATCACAGTCCCCCACTCCCACCCAAACTGGTCCTATAACCTAGCACAACGCCGTGGACAAAAGATGTATGATAATAGTTGCCAAATACAGTGGTACCCTGATGGTTTGGGTCTACATTAAAGGATGAATTAGTCCAGAAACTTGGAAAATGGGTGCTGGTAGAGCTCTCAGATGATCATTCATCTTTGCCCTTGATTTTACATTTGGAAATGTCTCTTTCATAAAGATAAGTACTGGATCTTGTCTAATGATGGAGATGATTTTTTGAGAAAGCTCTGTGTAGACTAAATTCTATTTTACATACCAGGGGGCTGGCAGATTGAAGAAATCCCACTTTCTGTCATTTTCTATAATACAGATCTATTATGAAATTGAATAATGAATCCTCTATCATTCAGATACAAATATGTATTTTTGCACATATCCAATGCATGACCCGAGTCCAGTATCCTTGGGCTGACCTTGCTACCCAATTGGTTGTGAATTGCCTCCATCTGGGTATGGCAGTCCTTGACCAGGGATGGGAAGAAATTGTTGCCTTTCACAGCAAAAAGCTGGCAGGAATGAGAGAATTTTTATTCATCTCCACACGGAGAAAGCAGCTAGGTTTTTTTTTTTTTTTTAATATTGTGCATTGGGGACCCTCAGGCTTTGTATTAAATGCATTATATGCATTCTTTATTTCATTTCCTGTTTACCAGGTGAGGAAGCCAGTGCTGAGAGACATGCAGGCTGATCCCTGAGCCTACATTAACCGCCAGACTTTGAACCTGTTTGCTCCGGTTTGAATTTAAGTGCTGATGGGCAGCCTCACGGATACCACTTCCACCACCACACTAGCCTGGGCGTGGTGTTACTTCACTTCTCATATTTTGGCACGAGGATGGATACACAACTCTTAGGACACAATAGACTAGAACTTGAAACAAAGCTATGCTATGGGCTGGGGAATGACAACAGGGACAGAAACATAGAGAGGATGAAATAGGTTTTTTAGACTTATAAAATATGGTACTTTCATCTTCAGTCCATAATGCCTCTATCTAAGTGATTTATACCTAGCAGAACTCTCTCTCTCTCCCCCTCCCCTGCTCTCTCTCTTTCATGCATTCTTCTGCCTGTGCTCTCAATTTATCTCAAACTAAATAAATAAACTAAAAAAAAAAAAATAAAAGACATCCCCTTCCAGTCTTAAAGACTGGCCCATAAGCCTGGGTTGGAACCTTGGAATTTACATTTTTAAAAAGGTCTATCCCAGGCCCAGTATGTGTAGCCCAGTTTAAGAATACAAAGTACCTTGCCGTTTGGCCCTCAGATTGCTTCACTAAGCTATAATCCAGTTTCTACCCACCACCCAGACCCTTCTTAGAGAGCTTTGGACTACTAGAACACCTAACTCAAGACAGAAAAAGAGTTCTTTCTCTCACTGATATCCTGTTTGTTGCTTAGGGCAATTTCTTCATCAAGGGAATAGCGTCTATCTGTCTGGCCCTAACCAGATTTCAGTCTGCCACCATCTTTGCCCATGTTTAGACAAGAGACATACTTCAGACCCTGAGACTAAGGGGTCATCGAGTCATCAAAACCCAAAGTCCAGAATACCCCACCTTTTCCTCTTATGAAAAGTTGCCTTCCTGGGCTCCATTCACAAGAGTCCTGCATTTTGCTTCTGAGGCTGATAAACTAATATGTTGATGTGTCATTGAATTCTGATACATTAGGATCAACATTTGAATAGCTGCTTTCCCTAGATAATAATGTGATGAAAGACCATGTTCTAACCTTAATTTTGGAATCAGATGAATATAGGGTACTAACTACCTGTAAATGTCAAGACCTCTCTGAGCTACTCCTTCCTGTGTAGGATAGGAATGAAGACACTCATGTCACGAGATTATTTTAAAGATGAAATGAGATTACATATGCAAAGCAGTGGCTTTTCAACTTGGGTTCATATTGGAATCTTCTGGGCAGTTTTTAAAAAAATGCTTAAGCCTGGATTTTATCCCTAGGGATTCTGCTGTAATTGGTCTGGGGTTTGACCTGGCCATTAGGAGGTTTAAGAGGTGTCCTGATGACTCCATGTGCAGCCTGGATGGTGCCCGAACCATGAGTGGACCGTCAAGCAGACCTTCGTGCAGGGGTTTGGGTACAAGACAATCGGCCAATGTCTCACAGATAATTTGGAGAATCATCTCTAGTCTGTGTGCTCAAAACTCATTTTCTAGGCTGTTCCAAACGGCTCTTGAGGGTCCTTTGTTTACCTGCAACCACACTTACTAACTTACTATTACTCCTAATGGACAATATATTAAGTGTCCCCATGCTTCTGTAATGAGAGTAACTTTAGTGACAGGACAGACTGCAGGTCTCAGGGACACAGTGAAGGTGAGGACCTGGAGCTCGTCATCCTTGAATTTTCAACACTGTTAGTACCTAGTCCTGAGTTGTTTGATAATGTTGAAGGGGGAAAGTATAATTTTAATTTCTTACTCCAGCTTAACTGGTGTGAAAAGAATTCCCACTGTTTCCATGATCCTTGGGTCCCTCGGGCTGGAGTGGCTGTGTCTGGGACATGCTCCTGCCCTGCTGTTACCTAGGCAGGCCAAGCTCCAGTTGCCTGCAAACTAACAAGAGAATTTTGGCCACGGGAGATTCCATCCATGCACTGATTATAAGTGGGTGTCATGGAGTAATAGACTTGCTTCTGCTGCTCAAGCAGAACATTTTTTCAACTTTTTAGCCTTTGAATGGTCAAAGTCATCTTTGGAGATTTGGCTCCTTTTGCTCTAGTTTTGCAAGAAAATTTCTCCTTACTGTTTGATTCTGCGACTTATCGATGATGGGTGATAACATGACAAAGAAGAAAGCAGACTAATCTCCAGCAGAAAGTGTCCTTCTAGGAAAGAGGTACCGGATCATTCATACTTACATGTGTCCTTACAAGGCATGGACACCTATTTCCATGACTGAAGCCAATCTGATGAGACTTGAAATCAGAATTTGAAGTGTATGTCACTGAAGAAGCATACAATTTTTTAACAGGGTAACTTCTCTGATCTTAACCACATTTCAGTCAAGAGCAAATCTAACGTTCTGTGTATAAATAGGAAAGTTCTTCATCATCAGATTGAGTGATGTGAGCAAACTGAACAAAAGGGTCTCATGACAAGGTGTTTGCCTTTTTTATGCAAATATAAGATAAATATTCATGGAGCTTTATTTTAGGGAGAGAAACTTAAAATGGCAAAACTAATTTGAGTTTTATTTCACATGTGCACAAATACCTTAAATCCTTTTGGGAACAAGGTAGGGGTATAATTATACATTTTCAAATGTGCAAGTGTAGGTGTACTTATACATATTTGTCCATTTTTGGTAAGAATCAGGTATTGGATCATGGTCAAGCCAATGAAGGGCCTGACGGCTCAGAAAATCACAGAATTATTGTTGTATGGAAATCTCATAGTGTTCACCCATGAATTCCTTGGGCCTAATGATATCTGGGTGGCAGGTGGGCTGAGATTGCCCAGAGACTACCCAAATGCTGTGGACAAGAACCCCCAAACCGCTGGCAATCTGGGACTGACTCACCCGTGCTTATATAGTGAGTCTAGCAAGCCTGATGTCTCAGTTCTGGACTGAACTGTATGAAACCATCTGTAGATGTCCACAGCATAGACAGTGAAGATGTCATTAAAAAAAAATGAGGTTATGGATGCCGGGGTGGCTCAGTTGGTTAAGCATCCGACTCTTGATTTCAGCTCAGGTCATGATCTCATGGTTCATGAGATAGAGCCCCATGCTGTCAGCGTGGAGCCTTCTTGGGATTCTCTCTCTCTCTCTCTCTCTCTCTCTCTCTCTCTGTCCCTCATCTGCTCTCTCTCTCTCAATAAAAAAATAAACTTTTAAAAAATGGGGTTAATTAACAACAGTTCAGGTTCACTTTTCCTTTTCTGATGCTAACCTCTTAATTTGTTTTATTTTCTTTCAACTGTCTTCAACATAGTTTTTTCTTTTCCCTTTTTATTATAGAAAATGTCAACATACCAAAGCAGAGAGAAGAATGCAACCAATCCTGATGTTCCCTCAACAGTTCTCAACTCATGGCCTGTCGTTTTCATCCATAACAATCCACTTCCGCCTCAGGACTAATGCAGAGCGAGTCTCAGGTATTATATTATTTAGTGAAACCTTTGGTTTCTAAAGCAAAATTTAAATAATCATTTAGAAGTCAAAAGTATTTATTAATTGGTGTCCAGTTATAAACCATTAGTATGACCAAATCTAGTTGCTAGAGGAAATAAAATAATTGTTTGGGCTGAATTTAACTTCTTTTTCCAAAATAGTTTATGTAGTCAGATATAACCACTGTTTGTAAACCCTTCTGAATGTAAAGGAGTACGAAGGCGCTAAGCCAATTGTAGATTAGAGAATGTTTCATTCTGGGGTGCCTGGGTGGCTCAGTCGGTTGAGCATCCGACTTCGTCTCAGGTCATGATCTCACGGTTAGTGGGTTCGAGCCCCACATGGGGCTCTGTGCTGACAGCTCAGAGCCTGCAGCCTGCTTTAGAATCTGTCTCCCTGTCTCTCTCTGCCCCTCACCAGCTCTCATTTTCTCTCTCTCTCTCTCAAAAATAAATAAACATTAACAATAAAAAAAAAGAAAATGTTAAATACTAACTCTCACCTTCCAAATGCATCTCCTAGATACGTTTCTGGTTACATCTGTGTGAGCAACTCCAGGTCCTCAGATACACAAGATACATGCAACTTTTTCTAATCTGCAATTTCAGCTTTTCATCTGTTTGTGATTTACAGAATGTGAAAATGGCTTTTTTCAGTGTTTAAAATAAGACTACAGGAGAAAAATCAGGACAATGAGCAAACATTTGTGAAGCTTTTTAAAGTTTTTTTTTTGGGTGTTTAATGTATTGGGATACACTTTTCAATTAAAATGTTTGGTATTTAAAATTTAACAAAGAAAGCCTTTTAAATATAATTCATATCTTGAATTGTCATAAGTGGTGATTACACCCTTAAAGATCTTTGTTTTACATAAATGGTTTTCAAACAATTCAGTTAGCACTGATTTAATTGTAATATAATACACAGGAGAAGGAGACAAACTTCTTCTTAACATGGACAAACTGAGGTGGTCTGTAGGAGTTTAAGTATTTAAAGAAAAACAACTTTTTCTTGACTATATTTTATGTACATAGACTGCAACTGATTTTGAGATATTCCACATTAAGAGTAATGAACAGAAAACACATATCTGAGTAGCTTCTATTTGTACAGAAGGATTTAAAAATATATTATTTATATTTTTTTGATAAACAGACTACATATATCTCACTAAAGCCTTATTTATGTTATTAGTTTGCTTGGCAAACCCTTTCTTTGTATGTTATACAAAGGCAACATTGTAATCATTTCAACTGGGATAGAAATATCAAAAATTCTGAATGAGTTGAATGCAAATGAATGAAAATGTAAATTTGCGAAAAAAATCATAGCTACTTAGATACCAGACAGTAAGTCATTTAAAGGGTCCAAGTTTTCTGGCTGGTTGAGGCTTTATCCTTTCAAGTAAATTAGAGGAGGGGAAACAGTTTTCAAGGACCTTTTCCTAATATCATCCAGATACTTCTCTGTTTTCTTAAGGAGAGCTAGCCAAGCATCTATTTCCCTTTTCTAGGTTATTCAGAGCTAATTTTTTGAACAACAGTTATTCTGCCATTGTTCGGGTACTCTGAAGGGGCCTGGGCTAGTCACCTGCTGGAATCGCGAGACTCAGGAAGTGTGTCTGCGACTGCACATGCGTGCTCCGCGCGCTTCCCCCCCCCCACTTCATCTCCAGGCCTCACTATTGCTGTGGTCATTGTGGCCACCAATGGTAAATCCTATCGTCTTCTCCTCTGTCCTTGGGAAATCAGGTGATCACACTTATTAGAAAAGTGTCTAAAGTAAAGTAGTGTGATTCTGTGGCTTGATGGCTCTACTAAGAACAGCGGACAGAATGCTAAGTGAGGGTCTAGTACTTCCTGTTTTGGAGGTTCAGGAGGTCATTCCTGCTCACCTCCTGGTTCTTAACTGGGTCCCAGGTTGGTAAGGGCTAAGGCAGCAGTGTTCCAAGGAGCAGTGTTCTGGTAGTACTACCTGTGGTTCCTCTTCTACTGGCAGAAAGGGTGCTGATCAGAATCTTGCATTCATCACACAAGTTAGAGGGCACCTGTGGGGAATGTAGTGATGGTTAGAAATTCTGAGATTTTAGAATATAATAGATTCATTACAAATCAAGAAGGCTCCACTTAATCAATATTTTAATTTTAAAATATACATTTTCTTGTCATTTAAAAAAGTGTTGGCCTTCATATGGAGACAAATGCTGCTTTTATTTAAAATTTCCATCTGTTAGAAACATTGATGAGGCTATTGAAATGTGAGGCCTTTCCAACTTGGGCACTTTTTTATTGCCACATTGTAATATAATTATCACATATAACAGATATTAAAATACTTCTGTTGACTACAAAAATGTTTGCTCTATCTTTAGAAGTTTTGTTCCTTTTAATCAAATAGAGAATTTCAACATATATACTGTGATGGGTAGGACAATGGCTGTCCTCCACCCCCCAACTCCCAAAGTTTTCATGTCATATTTCCTGCCCCTGTGAATGTTACCTTACATGGCAAAAGGAACTTTGCAGAACTTTGTAATTAAATGTTAAGGATCTTGTGATGGGGAGATTATTCTGGATTAAATGCATGGGCCCAATATAAGCACAAGGGTCCTTATAAGAGGGAATCAGGAGGGTCAGAGTCAGACAGAGAAGGCAGCGTAGTGGTGGAAACAGCAGGAGAAAAGGAGATGTGCTGGGAATGATGAGCCAAGGAATGATAACTTCTAGAAGGTGGACAAAGCAAGCCCTGTGTTTTCCCCAAAAGCGAGCCTTTGCAAGCAGCCAGCCCTGCTGACCTGAGCCCCATGAAATTGACTGCGGACTTCTGACCTCCAGAACTGCAAAAGAATAACTATGTGTTGTTTTAAGCCTCTAATTTGTGATTTGTTACAGCCACAATAGGAAACTATATGCATAGGAAATAAAATCAAAAGTTCTAACGACCTCCACCTTAAAAACAAGCAGATATTAACTAAACACAAATCATGTAATCAGCTCAGATTTTACCTTCCTCATCCTGTTTATTCTTAAACAGAACAGTAAACATCAGCTTTCTTGTCTTTTTCAATATCCAAATGAATTCTTAATTTAGAACTAATTAACCTAAAAGAAAAAAATGTTCTTAAAGCCTTTTAAAGCCTCCATGGATAAAAGCTGGCCTTTCTCAGTGAGCTCACATGTACCGTGGCTTCCACTATTTGCTGGAATGACTTTCTGTAAAACTCCACCAGCGAGCGTATTTTTGAGTGACTCATCCTTAGTCCTAAAATGTGTTACAGGGCGGTTGTTCTTACAGAGAGATGATTGCTGTGAGCCCACACCATCCCAGCACTCGCTACGATGATTAAGAGTTGATTAAGCGTTGACCTTGCTACTGTGTGTGGAGAATACTGGCAGGAAATTGAACCAGAAATCTGGAACAAGAGACCAAGTACTGCATTTGTAACTTTTGTAAGAAGGTCACAATACTATATTGTCTTTAATACTAGACAACATATCCCACATTTTATAATTTCTTTATTATAAATTTATATTTCCATCAATAATGTGCCACATCATATATAGTTTGGAATACAGAGAAAATAATGAGATATCAAACATACCCCTCTCTTTTTTTAATGTTAATTTATTTTTGAGAGAGACGTGGGGGGAGGGCAAGGGTAGGGGGTGGCTGGGGGGAACAATCTGAAGTAGGCTTCAGGCTCTGAGCTGTCAGCATAGAGCTTGACTGGGGCTCGAACTCACGAACCAGGAGATCACAAGCCAGGAGACGGTGATCTGAGCTGAAGTCAGAGGCTTAGCCAATTGAGTCACCAGACGCCCCAAACATACCCCTAACTTAACATAAACACTCAGCATTTGGTATATTTTCTTGCAATCCTTTTCCCTTTACAAAACAGTTGTTTGTAATTTTTTGTTTTAATTCAAATGCTGTCAATGTACCTATGATTTCCATTTTTCTTTTAAAACAACACTGTGTGGGGCACCTGGGTGGTTCAGTTGGTTATGTGTTGAACTTCTGATTTCGACTCAGGTCATGATCTCATGATGGTGAGTTCCAGCCCTGTGTTGGACTCTGCACTAACAGTGCAGAGCTTGCTTGGGATTCTCTCTCTGCCCCTCCCCGACTTGCTCTCTTTATTTTGACTTTATTTTTGTGGCAATAGGGAGCTTAAGGTTTAAGCAGAGGAGCTTACAGGATTAGTTCATTTTTCTGCTCTTCATACACCTTTCTCTAATATGGTCAGAGCTTTATAGTGAACTTCTAGAACATGAAATTCTACCAATTTTCAAAGCATTTCTGCCTAAGTCAGAGCCAGAAAGCACAGAATACCTACTGGATATAATGAACCCTTTTCCTTTCCCAAGGAATTTAAGCAAGGGATCCCCTCAAATCCTGAGGAATAAGCTGATTCTCAGCCAACACGACATCTCTCTATGCTCCATCACAGATAGGATCTTGGCTGCTCAGAACAGAATGGCAGGACTAAAAAGGAACTAAGAACTCGTCAATGTTGGAACCCCTCATCTTACAGTTGAAAAAGCTGAGGTCCAGAGAGGTGGAGGGCCTCATCTGAGGTCACACAGCCACTCAGTGGAAGAGCCAGTGTTGGAAGTTCAAGGTGCCATCCTCCCGTGAACAGAAATCACACACTCCTGATATACTAGGACCTTAAACCTTAAAAGGACTATAAACCTTCCTCCTGAAGACTTTGGATAGATCTGAGTATCTAGGGCCTCTGTCTTTACGTTCCTCACCCCAAAGATGGCCAAAGTGATGATTCTAAAGCGCAGGGCTAGTCTAGGGTGGGGGCTCTGTGTGCCCAATCAGCAGAGAGGTCCATCTGGAAGTCTGGTCCCGCCCTTCCCTGTGTGGGAACGGGAGGAGTTGGGGGACAGCTGTGGGCAGGTGGCTAAGCAGAGTCCAGGTGAAGGTGCACAGGAAGGGTGGCCCATCCCCACATTTGTTCCAATGCCTAGTAGCTAATGTGTCCTGGAGAACTGTTGGAGTCCTTTTTGCACCTTTTCACAGCTCTGTTTCCAGCACTTTCCACAATGTTGAGGTGTCAGGAGTCTGAACAAAAGAGAAAACTAAACCATGATTAAAATTTTCAGGAAACCCTCAGATAAGAAGATGGAAGGAGATGCAGTGTGTCTAGAGGGCTCATCAGTGGAGCACGGTGGGACTGGTGCTGGCCCTAAAAGCCAGTGTTCAGAGGCAAAAATGGAAAGTGAGAAGCTGCGAGGAGAGGAGAGAGAAGAAAGAAGGGGCAAGGGGGGAAGTCCCAACAGATGTCGGAGGAGGTGAGAGACACAGGAATGGCCGCCATGTTGCCCCCTCCCACCCAAGGAGCAGAATGGCCACAAGTCTGGGGGAGAGACAACCAGCTGCTTAGAGTGTCACAGCTCTCTGGCCACATGCAGTGTGGCACAAACAACCCTTCGTACACCACAAGAAGTCCTGAGTGCAGCACTGTACCAAAGCAGACTGCAGTGGGTAATTTTCGTAATGATGCCACCGAGTTATCTAACGATGAAGCTGAGGTCGGCAAATGTTTCCTGTGGAGGTCCAGATAATGTTTTAGACTCTGCGGGCCATACAGTAACAGGTCTGCCTTTGCAATTCAAAAGCAACTGTAGTCAACATATAAATGAATGAGTTAGCTGTGTTCCAAGAAAACTATTAACAAAAACAGTGTGCTCCATCTGCAAAGACAGGAAAATAAGCTATGTATCTTCTTAGGAGCTAGTAGGTTGCTAGACACTTAGCCTATTTAAACTAGTGGTAAAGTCAGTTTTTGTTTTTAAGGACTTAATGAGGAACGAACATTGTAGACATCCAAAATGAGAAACAACATGCAGCCAGACCCACAAGGACCAGGTGCAAAGAATCAAGGAGAGAAATTACTTCTTTCATCTCTGGTGTAGCCACAGGTAAGGTCCATTATCCAATTTTCTCTTGCCGATACTCCTTGCTTAGCTCTCAGTGCAAAACGGTGCTGAAGGTGGTGGAACCAGACCACTTCTGACTTGATAGAAGCTCTCAGTTCAGGTATCTGCATCCTCTAACTGGGTCTTTCCCAAATTCTTGGTGGAAAATAGCTGATTGGCTCAACATGGCCTTGGGGGCCTGTGTGGCCAGTTCATGTGGTGAAGCTAAGGAGGACAGAGCAGCAAGCAGGCATGTGTGGCATCGATGAGACCACAGTGATTAGCATCACTAATCTATCTGCTATCTGGAAAATTCCAAATGCTGCTGTTCTGTGATACTGGACAACTAATAAAGAGATAAAGCCATTTTGGAGAACAATAAATACTGCTGAGTTAAATTCTGAGTCAAATGATCCAGTAATTCTGCTCCAGGGTATATGTAATTCAAAGACAATTTCAGGCTGGCTAATAAGGGGACGTACCTGGGAATGTTCATTTCAATGATATTTGTGGTTATAGAAAGTTGGAAGCAAGCTGAGTGGCATTACTGGGAGACTGGAATGTGGTGCACGCTGCGATGTAGCAGTGAGCAGAATAATCTATAGTCAACAGCAGCCCAATGACAGCTGAAAGGCATGGTGCTGAGAGAAATAGGTAAGAAATACAATATGATTCATGCAGCACACCATCAATGTACATGATTCTGTACATGAAAACACACATAGAAAACATACATTCTGCAGGACTACATCCAAACAACATGAGAAGTCATTGCATCTCCTCATTAAAAACATAGGAGGGGGTCTATGTCTATCATAGAGACCTACCTCATGAGAAACCAATTCTTCTACCAAAAACAGCTATATACAATATATTTGAATATGGCTTTACTTAGGAAAGCGGTCTCTGAAGATGTATTTAAGGACCTCAGGAGATAAGATCATCCTGGATTATCTGGGTGGGTCCTAATCCAATGACAGAAGTCCTTATCAGAAACAGAAGAGAAGACACATACAGGTTCTAGATGGCCATGTGAAGATGCAAGTGGAGATTGGAGAGTTGTAGCCACAAGCCAAGGAATGCCTGGGACCACCAGAAGCTGGAAGAAGCAAGGAAGCCTTCTCTCCCAGAGCCTTCAAAGGGAGCATGGCCCTGCCTACACCTTGATTTGACTTTGGCCTTCAAAACGGTAGAAGAATACATTCCTGTTGCTTTAAGCTGTCCAATTTGTTATGGCAGCTAAGAGAAACTAATACAGCACTGTTAGTATTTCCCAAACAATGCAAAGACTGTTTGCCCACCATGCAGTTTTTTCCTAATTTGCAAACTTCTACTCTTAGACAACAAAGCCTGATTGCTGTCTAACATTTTTGTTCTATGTATATTGTAACCCCAACAAGAGTGTGATTACTGTTTTGTTAATATTTGATAATTTCATTTGAAAATGACCTGACTTAGCAGATGAAAAATGGCATCTCGTTTTAATTTACATTCTTTGGGT
The DNA here is from genome assembly GCF_006229205.1 of Suricata suricatta. Lineage (NCBI taxonomy): Eukaryota > Metazoa > Chordata > Mammalia > Carnivora > Herpestidae > Suricata > Suricata suricatta. The sequence continues at coordinate 94,775,454 of NC_043706.1, read as the reverse complement.
AATATAATTGAACAATTCTTTATTTTCTTTTGTGAAATGCCTTTCATGTTTTTGTCATTTTTCTTGTTGGGTTCATTAACATTGTCTTGGTTTGTAAAAATTCTTCAGATGTAAGACAGTAACCCTTTTGTCATATATATTTTTAAAATATTTTCTCTACCGTGTTCTTTTTCTTTTAATTTTGCTTACAGCAGGGTTTGTTTTAGCATACACACTTCAACTTCTTATGTGCCTTGTAATTTTGCTCATTGCTTTTTAAATTCAGAAAGTCCTCCCTTCTCTATATATGTCAGGGATAGGTACTCATATTTCCTTTTCATGTTTTAATAGAATAAAAATTTAACTTTTAATTCATAATCTATATTAAACTTAATTGGGGGAGGTAGAAAACTCTTGAGTCATTAGGCTAAAACGCTTTGCCTAAAGTCTCTAAGATTGTCAACTGCATGGTTTAGTTGTTGAAGATGGTATTTCAAGCACCAAACAAAACCCAGAACAGGTGTTGGATTGAATTACAGGGCACAAGAGAGTTTGGCTCTGGTGTTGGGGCCAATGACTCAGCTGGTTTACCAACTCATCGAATGCTTAGCCAAAAAGATTGTCATCCCCAACAATGGGGCTGGAAGCTGCCACCAAACTCTGCTTCCTGGGTGGTATCATTCTCGTAGGTGCTGAAGGAAAGAAGAAGAAGCCACTCTTTGAGTTTTGAATGAATGAAAAGCAGAGTCTGGCGTCAAAATTCCCTTCCCGCATCACACCAAAGAACCAGGACTCTGAAACGGTGGGACCTTAGGTTTGTAGTCCAGAAGAGAGAATGTCTGGCTTTGCGAACAGTTCCATCAGCACCCTCTTGCCAAAGATCAGGCCTGGGTCACCAGCCCTATAATACTTAGAGCTTAGTCCAGGCACTGAGGTCGGTGGGGTGTCCTGGCCCAGCTGCTTTTCTAAGATATAAGGAAGGGACATCTCTGAGCACACAAGGAAGGGTAAGGAGAGGCTGTAAAAACAGATGAGACCACACTTGAGTCTGTATGGTTGACAGATCACCAAACACCTCATGTGACAGGGAAGAAAAACCAGGAGACTTTGGATAAACTGAGTTCCAGATCCGTCTTCCCTGTTTACTAGTGATGCAATCTTGGGCAAGTGATCCACTTTCTCTGAGGCCCAGTATCACCATCTGAAACCCAAGGAAGCTGTATAAGATGTCCCCTAAGGTCCCTTCCAGTCCTCATCCTCTCTGATGCTACAACCCAAACTGCCAACAGACCCAGTGGCTCTCTGGACAGAGAAGGTGATCCCTACATGGAGAGCCAGGGACAAGGCCACAGGCTTCTGGAATTACATGCAATCTGCAAAGCCCAGGCAGATTGGTCTTCACATGCACATTGCATGGTATAGAAAGTTCTGCTGGTTTGGTACCAGCCTGTCCAGTGATACCCATCACTGGGTATTAAATTAAATTAAATCACTGTGATTAAATGTCTCAGCAACAAAAGATAATGTTATCACCTGTCACCATTTCACGGTGGTGGAAATATGATTTATCAAAATGTTATGAGACAAATGATTATTTAGCTATCTTTACCTTCTGCTATGGTTTTCATAAGTATCTTTGTGTAAAACGTTTGTAACACAGATTTAATACACTTCCAGCAAAAGAAAGAATGCTGTCTCATGCTTATTTACTGTGTGTTCCCAGTAATAATAGTAATAATAACATCTGGGGGCAATTTTTCTTTTAATATAAGGCTTATTTGAATATTACAGTAATACCCCGCCATCAGGCACTATAATCATTCTTGGATTTGGTTGCACCATGACTTCCAGGACACAGCTCTCACTTGCACACCCAAATGGCCTGTAATACATAGACCCTTTCTCCCCAACATAGCATTCCCAGGCTAAGTAACTATACTTGGAGGATTCTCTTAGTGATGGTAAGTCCTTCTCCCCACTTCTTCCCTTGCATGGCTAAATTCAGATATATTCATCTAGCCACAATTCTGGCTGGGAATGTTGGCTTTGCTGGTTATGTGCACATCTGGAGTTATCCTCCTAACAAATGTCTTTCTTATGGCTGCAATTTTCTAGAAAATAATTAGGTTCTAATCTTGAACACAAATGACTACTGAGAATCCTCCTGGTGAGTGAACCTCGGGAATCATTGTGTATGTGCATGTGTGTGTGTGTGTGTGTGTGTGTGTGTGTGTGTGTGTTAGAAAAAGAAAGACAGAGAGACAAAGATAGAGAGACAGAACATGTGTGTGTTTGCTAGTTAATGTTTGTTTTTCTGTACAAGAATCTGGTTTGAGGGAAGCCGAGATGATATAATCAGTGTTAATGTTAACCTGTTTAAATATGCCTCAGTAGCAAAGTTCTATTTGAAAATTAGAGATGAATATTTTCTAGCAAATATGTAAATCTTAATTTCAGTCCACCAGAAAAAATGGGGATAATAACGATTTGGATTGCTATTTTGGAGATAAATCTTAACTATGTGTCAAAAATGTTATACAAATATCCATATGTTGTATTCATATTATTTTCAGAGCAGTTAAAGATCATGAAGTGACAATATTTGAGATATATACGTTACTGAAAACAGCATAGAAAAATAGGAAAGAGGGAAATGTGAGAAGCAAAATGCACTTAAGGCTATGAAATCTAGACTCTGTGAAATTCAGCAGTCATAAAGCTTGCTTAATAACATCATCACCAGGGGAACCTGGGCGGTTCAGTCGGTTGAGCATCTGACTTCAGCTCAGCCCCCCATCTGAGCTCTGTGCTGACACCTTGGAATCTGGGGCCCGCTTCAAATTCTGTATCTCCCTCTCTCTCTGCCCCCCAGCTTCTCTGTCTCTGTCTGCCTCTGTGTCTCTCTCTTTCAAAAATAAATAAACATTAAAAAAAATAACAACATCGTCAACAGTCATAGTAGTAGCAGATAAGGCATTTGTGATGCTATCATGTACCAGGCACTGTTCAACCTTTATGTGTCATTAACTCATTTAATCCTTACGACAACCCTAGAAGGTAGTTATTATTATGACTTCCTGTTGTACAGATGAGAATTTGGCCAAGGTCTCACAGCTAGTTAAAAAGTTGGGAAATTACACTGTAAGATACAGTTCTCCTCTCCCCAGTTTCTTTTTCACTCTCGCTCCTAAACGACAGGAGTGCTGATCCAATTGGTCCATCCAGTAAGTTGCCGAGTGGGTGATCTCTCTTCTGGCTGGAGTGGTAGAGACAGCAGGGCTCCGTGTCTGCAGGCTTGGCCAGTTCCTTTTGCCTATCCTCCCAAGCAAGCAGGTCCAGGCTAACTGGATAAGGGCCATTGCTGTCTCTCTCATTCTGCTCCACTTTCCTTGGGTCTCCAAGCTTGATGTTGGTTTGTTTTGTTTTGTAACCATTAGTGTCAAGATTTGACATCTGTATTCTGCTAACTGAACTCCACAGCCCCCATATGTAAGTTTTGTTAAAGGATCACAAAACTCTGTCTAACCATAAATAACATTTAAAAATTTGACTGTGAATCTTGAGAATCTCTTTTCTGTCTACAACTTGATGGTCAGTTTGGAATGGCAAAAATCATGTATTTGTTCTTGAAGACATAAATGGTAAAATATTCTTGAATTTGTCCATTTCTGATTCGCCTTTCTGAGTGCTCAACAATATTATGTTTCCCCACACCCTTGTATTTAGGTAGCCTTATATGGCTAGTTTTGCCCAACAGATTATGGGTAGAAATGTAACTGATGGGCCAAAGCATTTGACTGCTGACATAAGACTCTCTAGCGCTCTCTTCCCTTGCACCAATGAGTATAGACAAGGCTTCATGTTGTAGGGATAGAACCAGATGATGAATGACTACATTGCGCATAAACAACAGCTGCCTTGGGAAGGTAGTGCAGTTAACATCGTACAAGTGAGGATTTGTGTGTGTGTGTTAAGCCACTATGATTTGTGAGTGTTTATTACTACAGCATAATTTAATGTATCCTGACTATCACACCGTGTTATTTTGGAAATTTGCACTTTATTTTCATATAGTATTATTATTTTTTTTAATGTTTATTTTTGAGAGACAGAACATGAGCAGGGGAGGGGCAGAGAGAGAGAGGGACACACAGAATCAGAAGCAGGCTCCAAGCTCTGGCTGTTAGCACAGAGGCCGAAGCAGGGCTCAAACCGATGAATTATGAGATCATGACCTAAGCCCAAGTCAGACTCTTAACCAACTCAGCCACTCAGGCGCCTCAGTATTATTTTGAACTAGCTGATATTTTACTATGATTCTTTCTCTGAACTTCAATTTATTGTAACTTTATTGATATACAATAGTGAACTGTACATACTTAAAGTGCACAATTTAATGAGCTTTGACATATGTGTACACCCATGAAATCATCACAATTCGGATAATGAACTTACCCATCACTTCAGCCATGTCCTTGTGCCCCATTGTGATCTTGCCTCTTTCTTTCCTATTCCTATTCCCCCTATCCCAATCTAGACCTACTTTCTGTCACTATACAATTTCAAGAATTTTCTATAAATGGAATTTGCAATATGTACTTTTTTTTTTTTGCCTGTCTTCTTTTACTTGCACATGTTGTTTGGATCTGTCATGGTGTTGCATGTAATAATAGTTCTTTCCTTTTAATTTTTGAGTAGCAATCCATTGTATGATTGTACCACAATTTGTTTCTTCATTTACCTTTTGAAAGATACTTGAGTTCTTTCCAGTTTTTGGCTATTGCAGATAAAACTTCTGTGAACATTAATATGGAAATCTTTATATGGACATATGTTTCCTTTCTCTTGGGTAGATACTTAAAGGAGTGGAATGGCTGGGTTGTATGGTAGGCATATGTTTAACTTTTTAAGAAATTACCAAACTATTTCCCAAAGTGTTGTAGCATTTTGCCTTCCCATCATCAGTATATGAGAATTCCAATTGCTCCACATCCTTGCAATACTTGGTATGGTCTGACCTTCAATTTTGGTTAAATGATTATGTTATCTCAAGTTCATAGCTTTGTTCCCAATGTTGTTAACTCAGGTTCTTGATACTTTTTGATACTTAACTGGCACTCCTCCTTCAGAAAAATTGAGGTTGTCAGATAGGAACTCTGTGCACTTCCTCCCACCACCTATAAACTTAGCTCAATCAGTACCAATCATTCCCACCTTGCCTCCTGTCAGAGCAGGGGAGCTATGTCTCCACCTCCTTCTGTCTAAGTCCTCTCCCCCTGTGACACTGTGCCCTGAATCCCATTCTCCTCCTCTGAAGCCTCACTCTGTCAGCCATCTTTCTTCTCTTTGCTAGCCTCTGCTTTCCTAATTATATAGTACTTGCCTCTCGGTCTAATAATATATTCAATTCTTGCCTATATTTAAAAAACAAAACAAAGACTCCCTTGTGACCCCTGATTTTTCTCCAGCGACTACTCTACTTCTTTCATTTAAAGTTGAATGTATTGGGGAAAAAATGGGAAATTCTCCATTTCCTCCTCAGTTCACTGCAATCTAGCTTTCATCTTGATTTCCACTGAAACTGCTTTCACTTCAGTTTCCATGACTAACATATTCCTAAATCTAACACTTTCTAAATCCTTTTTTACTTACCCGCAACTTGATTTATGCAACTTGGTCACTACCTTCTTAAAACATTTTTCCATTTGACTTCCCAAGGGTCTCCCCTGGATGTGCCTCTTGGTCTCCTGTTTTCTTTTGCTTCCCTGCATTGTACTCCCATATACTACTGTGCTCAGATTGTGACCTTGGCCTCTTCCCATTCCTGCCAATGACTTCACTTCTACCTTAAGATCGATAATTACCAAAATTCTGTCTCCATCCCAGCCACCTTTATGAGCTCCAAAGTCACTAACTTCTTCTAAATTACTATTCCACAGACCCTGAATGGAATATGTAGAAACTTAATTTACCATCCTCTTCCTCAAACCTGTTTCTCCCATTTGTTCCCATCTCATTGGATCTACCCAGTTGAATATCCTTGACTCCTTAACTGTTCCTCACCCCCCACAATCACTCACTTAGTTGGACACACTCTACTTTGAGATCTCTTGAGTTCCTCTGCTTTTCCCCACCCTTTCTGCCCTTCTTAGCTGAGGCTGATATAATCAATCACCTGGATTGCTGCAACTAGCCTCCAAAGGTCTCTTGGCTTCCAGTCTTTCCCACCTACAATCCATTTCCAACACCTCTCTTTGTGATCTGGCTCCTACTTTTCTCTCCAGACTTACCTCCTGCTACTTCTTCTCTAAGCTTGCAATCTTATACACTCTAATCATATAGAATGGCCTACTTTTCTCTAGATGGGCCACACTTTTGCACTTCATATTGTCTTCTTGGCCTGAAATATCCCCCTTAAATGTCCTTTGCCTTGCAAATTTCTTTTGTTCTTCTGGACTTGGGTCAGTATTGTCGCCCTAGTGGAGTCTTCCATAGGATTTCTCTAATTTACTATGAGATCCTTACCACTCTGTTTACTTTTTTATTGCACTTTTCATCAGTACTGCTGTCAGAGCTGTGACTGTTACCTTACAAATGAGACTTTACAGAGGTGATTAAGGATCTTAAGATGGGCAGGTTATCATGGATTACCTGGGCAGGCCCTAAATATAATCATAAGATTTGACTATAGAAGATGTCAACATGACCATTTAGGCAAAATAATATACTGAAGATGGAGGAAGGGGCCACCATCTCAGGAATGCTACCTTAAAAGATGGAAAAGGCAAGGAAACAGATTTTCCCCTGAGAACCTTCAGAGAGATTTCAGCCTTGCTGACACCTTGATGTCAGCCCAGTGAAATTTATTTCAGACTGATCTCCATGACTATAAAAGAATAAATGTGTATTGTTTTAAGCTACCAAGTTTGTATTCATTTATTACAGTAGCAATAGAAAACTGGTATTCTGGGCCATGCAGGGCCTTTCATGCTTAGAGGCCCCTGTCCTAGGACTCTTCCAGCTGTGCTCTTTCTCTTGTGGTGAAATCTATGTCCCCACTTCTAGGCCAGGCATCAGGTATCCAGGACCCCAGAATTCTTTACTCAGGAACTTCTTGCTCAAGTCCTATTTCCAGGCCTAATTACTTCTTTGCCCACATTTGTCCTTTTAAGACAGGCTGCAGTGCTGGTGGGCTCATGTTTATGTTTTTATTTTATTTTTGAGAGAGAGACAGAGTGCAAGGAGGGGAGGGGCAGAGAGAGTGGGAGACACAGAATCCAAAGAAGGCTCCAGGCTCTGAGCTGTCAGCATAGCTTGATGCGAGGCTTGAACTCACTAGTCATGAGATCATGACCAAGCCAAAGTCAGATGCTCTACCAACTGAGCCACCCAGGCACCCCATAGTGGCTCAATTTTAAATGTATTACATTTTGGATGCCCATTACACAGCAAAGTGAGTAGGCATCTGGATGTTTAAGTGAATCTTGCCTTTCTCAAAGACTGTATACTTCCAGCAACTAGCATAGGGTCTTGAAATAGGAGATCCCTAATATTTGATACATCAAATGAATATGTGATATTCTTCCATAGAATTATTTCAAGACCTTCTCTCAGTTTTATATCTCCACATCACCAAGTTGGTTAATACGAAACCTACTGACATTACACAGCTTGGCCAACTGCATAAGCCAGGTTATCAACAATCTGATTGTTAAGTATATCCTTGTTCTTGGCTCTCTCACACATTTTGATTAGGACTAGGGCTGAAGTTGAATATTAATACCAAATAGATTGAAGTCAGATCCATGGTCCTCTTATTATCCTAGTGTTGAACTTTCTTAACTCACTGATTGCAAGACATTTTTCTCTGTAATTATAAAATGTATAATAATATTGACTCCTTTGTTTCATCTCTGAAATTATGTTTTTTTCTCCACCACATGTTTGGAAATGTTTACAGCCAGAGCTTTTGTTATTTCAGTCTGCTTGAGCGCATTCTGGATACTGATAGGGCCTGAAAGTGTCTGATGATGCTGAATAGTCTGTGAAGGTTAGTTCTTTAGAAAATGTTAATTTGATGAATGAGCAATAACACTGATCTTCCTGGCTCTACATTTACAGACACTATAAAACCATTTGCCTATAAAGCATAGTATATTTTATAGTGTTAAAAAGGTCATATTCTATTGCAAGATGTTGGAGACTAGGCTGCACACGCATTTTCTCTTGAATTTTTTATAGTTAAGCTATTTTCCACCTTTCTTCTCTTGAGTTTCTCTTGCCAAGTTCACCAATGATATTGACATGAAAAAAAATCTATAGTCATTGCTTTCAGTCCTCATTTTACTTATCCTTGCAGGAACACTTGACACCGTTGACTGCTTCCTCCGTAAATGCTTTTCCTTCTTTATTTTGTATCTTTGTGCTCTCTTGGTGTAATGGTTAATTTTATGTGTCAACTTGACTAGACCACAGGATGTGCAGACATTTGGTCAAGCCTTATTCTGAGTTATTTCTGTTTGGGATTAACATTTGACTTGGTAGACTGAGTAAGCAGCTTGCCTTCCCTAATGTAGGTAGGTCTTAGATCTAATCAACTGAAAGCAGAAAAGAACAGATAAGCTAAGTGAGAGGGAACTTCTGTTGCCCAAATATCTTGTGCTCGAACACTGGTCTTTTCCAGGCTTTGGTCTCAAATTAAAACATCAGTTTTTCTCTGGTCTTGAGCCCATGGGCTCTCCTGGTTCTCAGGCCTTTCGAGTCAGATTGGAACAATACTATCAGCTTTCTTGTGTCTCCTGCTTTCTGACTACAGATCTTGGGACTTCTCAGCCTCCAAAATTGCATTGCATGAACCAGTTCTTTATAATAAATCTCTATGTGTTTGTGTTTATTTGCTTATAGGCCATCTCCTCCAGGAAAATGTAACACTATGAGCACAGAAACTTTTTGTCTATTTTGTTCACTTCTGTATTCCCAGCCCTGAAATTGTGTCTAGCAAATACAGGCACTCAATAAATATTGGTGGATTGTATGAAAAAAATCGCTTGGGGTATTTTCCTAAGGCCCAAGACCAGTAACAACTTGTGCTTGTATGCATATTTTTTTTTTACAGTTGCTCAGAATGTCCACACATGTTGTCCTATTTATCCTCACATCATCCTTCAAGAAGGGGAGGAGAGGGACCCTTTAGTTATAGCTCATATTCATTGGTGGAATGGGAATTTTGGTCCCTGGGAATCTTAATGCCCTGTGTTTTGAAGATAAGAGGGCCTGCTGAGCATACCTTCACTTACCTAATAAACACAATGCATCTTGGAATCCTGTCTTTGAAGCATATATTTATTTCATAAGGCTGTGCATTATGCTACAAGAACTGACCAGCAAAAATATACTCAGTCAATATGAATTTAAACATTTAAAATTCTTTCCAGACTGGAAAAGCTACAACTGATAGTTGTGGTTTAAGAATTCCTAAGTGCACATGTGGTAAGAGGAAGGCATGGCTTCAGACATCCTCTGGAGTTTGCCTTCCAAACCCAAAACCAAGGAGTAGATTAATTTGCACAGATAACACCAGTGACACTATAGTTAATAATCCAATGAATACTGTTATGTGAATATATTACTCCCTCTCAGCCCCCCGCTGCAAATCTGTGTTAGGTATTTCAGTGACAATTTATGAACAATGTGCAGATGCATGATTTTGTACATTAAAATTTCATAGGAGGGAGATGATACATAATAGGCTTTTTAAGTAAATGTACTGATAGTTCAACTCTTAAATAGTAATTAAATAGTCACATGCCCCAAATTACATTTTTATTATGTGTTTATTTGTGTACAAAATATGTTGTAATTTACTGACACATGTGCAGCAAAATATTCTATCACATACAACAAAAATACACCTTTTACTCTCCCTCCCTTGCCCCTGAAAATGGCAACACTGTTTTGGCAGTTCAGCAGCTAAAAATAAAGTGCCATAATTAAGCAGTATTGGAATGTCTTCACTTGACAAATGTGATGTACAATTTGAGTATACAACCACATCTTAAGTTTTTTCACAGAACAGGAAATTCCACATCCTGAACACCTCCAGAAGATACAAATATTTGTATATATATGTACACATGTATACACTGTATATGTAAAGTGCCAACGAGCCTCTTTGTCCTTTGTGAGTTTGATGTATTTATGTTTATTCTCTCTTTCTTTCTTTCTCTTTCCAAAGCCAAATTCACACTATTGGTATCTCAGTTCATCAGCAGGCACCGGAAAGCTCACGAAAGGCTGGCTTGTTGGGTGTGTGGTGTTGGTGAGAGGACAGAGGGAGCCTTCAGACCTCACTGGGGGACCTAGAACGGAAGGGCACTTTGGACTGGAAACAGCCACAGAACAGGAGCCACAGGGCACGCTGAATCTCCTGGTTGCGGAAGGCATAGATGATAGGATTGATCATGGAGTTGTAGGTGGCGGGCAGCAAGGTGGCGTAGGTGTAGACTGCAGGGTCCTCACGGCTGCCTACCACGCAGTAGATGGTGAAGGGCAGCCAACTGGCGCCAAAAGTACCTAGCACCACAGCCAGCGTACCCACACCTTTTCTGGTGGCTGCGAGGTGGGGCGGCGCCAGGCAGTGCTGCTGCAGAGCGATCTGGTGCGCGTGGCGCCAAACCACCTGGCAGATGCGCACGTACAGGTGCAGCATGATCCCAAAGACCGCAAAGAACGCGGCGGACAGCAGCGCCACGTGGCTGCGCGTCAGCGGGCGCACCACGCTGCAGGTGGAGCGCTCTGCTAGGCAGTTCCAGCCGAGCACCGGCAGCAACCCGAGGCCTAGGGACACCGTCCAGGTGGCGGCGAGCAGGAGGTGCACGCTCAACAGGGTCCGGCGCGAGTAGTAGGTGAGCGCGTTGTAGAGAGACAGGTAGCGGTCCACTGTTATGGCCAGCAGGCTGCTGACCGAGGCGGCGAAGGAAGCCACCAGGAAGCCCACCGTGAGCAGGCTCACCGTTTCGGAGGGTACCACGTACTGGAACACGAAGTGAAGGATCAGGCCGCAGCCCGCCAGCAGGTCGGCGGTGGCTAGGCTGCCCACCAGCACGAACATGGGCGTGCGCAGCGCCGGGGTGGACGCGATGAGTGCCACTACCAGAGCATTTTCACCCGCGATCACCGTCCCTGACACGCACAGGAGCACGTCCCAAGGATTCACCGCCGACAGTAGCAGCCCCGGAGGCCCCGCGGGCAGCTGAGAAGACAGCTCAAGGGACCCATTAGCCGCGGCGCCGCCCCCCAGCGCCGCCGCTGCAGGGGGCCCCCATTCGCCGCTGTCCCGAGCCCCTGCCGCTGTGGCCGCCGCTGCCGCTCCCTCGGCGGTCACTGCCACCACCTGGGACTCATTGAGCGAAGAAGCGCTCGTGTTCATCGCGGCCTGACGCTGCACCCTGCGTGGAAAAAGGGAGAGCAAGCTTCAGGTGTGTGGTTCACGGCGCCAGGGAACTTTCCCCCAGCGCAGGTGCCCCGCTCTTATTGTTCATCCGACCTCAGGACCCCAGAGTAGAGCGAGGAAGCAGTTATTGAAAACCTAAAATTAATAAATACCTGTTGAGTACGGAGTGAGCGTGTGAGTAAAACGCACACGAATGCTCCACGGATATCTGAGGTTTTGCACAGATATATACACGGATAACATGCACTTGCATGCACACAGATCAGTCCCGTAAGTGTGCCCGTAGTTGCACACGCACCGGTTTGCACCGAGCTAGGTAGGGGTACGAGCCTTGGCGAATCCTGCCCGGGCTCTGGCGGACCTGGTTATTAGGCTTTCTCCTAAACTGGGAGTCGCTGTCCGCGGTGCTGAAAGCGAAGTTTCTGAGGTCGCGGAGTCCAGCGGGCCCTGAAGGCCAAGCAGATCCCCGAGAAAGAGGTTTAGGGGAGGGAAGCTTGGGGGTCTGTGTAGGGGAAGGGTATAGAGTCAAGCGTGGACGTATTTTTTCTGCTTCAAGGACTCACCCCCTAGCCATCCTTCACCCCTTCTTCTCCACACCCTCAAAGTTCCTTTCGGTAGTCGGTCTGCTCACCTGGGGAGTCAGGGCTTCAGGAAGTCGCTGATCATGAGCTTTGTAGAAGGGCGCCAGGCTGCGCTCCCGGCGCGGACAGAGTCTATGCCTGCGGGGCGGCCGGGCCCGCGATGAGCAGAGCGCCAGGCGCCTGTCTCTGTGCAGTCGCCTCCAAGAGTGAGGGACACGGTTAGAGGCAGAAAAGGCGGCTACGAGCAGCGCTCCCGCGGAAGGCTGACTGGTAGGGCGCGGTGACGTCAGGCCGCCGGCTCCTGGGTGCGAGCCGGCACTCATTCTCTTCCACCGCCCATCAGTGCCCACCAGCCCCGTCTCTCCTCCTCCAAAGTACGTCTCCGAGGGTTCAAGGAGGGAGGAGAAGCCAGAGCGGCCGCCTCCTCTCCAGAACCACCAAGAATGGGACGAGGGAACGAGGAGAGGAAGAGAGGGGTGAAGTCTGGGGGTGGGGAGGGTGAGCTAGCCGGGGTGGGGGTGGGCGGGCGAGGTGTGAACTGCGAGGCTGGGCGGCAAAACCCTGGGGGAAAAGCCACCAAGAGGATAAGGTCGAAGTATGAACCCCGGAGAAGGAGGAGGTTGGGGCAGAGAGGTCTGATGGCACAGTGGCTACCTTAAACACACAGTACTGTGTTGGGGACAGGAATGAATGAACTGGGGATAGGGGTGAGGGATGAGCTTTTTGAGATGTTTGTGGTACAGTGTGTCAGTTGAGTAGAGCCAGAGGAGAAATGTAGAGTTGTGGGAAACAGAGAAAAGGTGGAAGATTTTAGGGAAAACAGGTTTATTTGGAAGTTACCAGTGCAATTCCATCTCTCCTCCTCCATTCTTTCCTCTCTCTGCCACTGTCTTTCTTGAACTCTACACAGCAGGTTTCACCATGATTTCCCAGCCCAATGTTCCCCAGTTTCAGTGCTGATAGTGCCCTTGAACTTGTTCTTCAATTAAATACCAGGTCTGTGTCTTGTTAGAAAAGAAGAAAACAGCAAAATGTGATTTACTTTCCTGGCAACAGACTTTGCCCTGTTAATTAGTACCCTATAAAACAAATTACAGGATGAAAATAGTGATAACTCAGCTGCACCAGACTTTAGTAGGCAGGAGTTTTATTTTCAGCCCAGATAAATCATCCTTTTAGTTTAAAGGTGTTTTGTTTTGTCAGTAAAATACAAGTAGTAGACTTCTTCTTTTATTCAATAAGCCAGAATCTCTGATAGTTGTACTTAGGCAAAAGCTGAAATAATTGACTCTAACGCTCTAAAATAAACGATTGCACATTGGCATGATGGCATTATACTGAAATCATAGCCATGCTTTTGAGGCACCACATGCTTTGGGCAAAGTGAAAACAGACATTTGTTATTGGTGCTTCCTCTACTTTCCCTTGTGCATCTTCTTCCCTTTCCTGGCTTCACTTTGCCTCTAGCCCCATGGGCTATACAAGGAAAAAACAAAATAAAACAAATTCAGACTGTCTACAGGCTGGGGTGGGAGGTAGATTTTTACCCTGGCTTTTTTCTCCTGTAAACATAGCCACCAAGTTCAGACTCCTCCTGGACACCCTGCCTTAATGCAACTGAACTTAACTAGTGGAAGGAAGGCTAGCTATGGGACCATTCAGTTCTTTGCTGGAATAACCAATGTTGGACCACAGAATCAGTTTATACACATTTTCTCCATTTGGGAAGTTTATAAAATTTTTCAACCACCATTTCCATGAATCTCCAAATTGACTAAAGTTCTAAGTTTCTGAAAAGAGCTATTTTGGATTTTAATAAAAGATTCTCATGGAAAAGCCAAACATGTTATTTTAGAGTTGTCAAGTCAACTGCCAAAACACATGTAATAACATGTTAATTACAAATTTTCTAAACAATTTGATAAATGCCCAAGGGAAGGGCAATTCTTCTTAATGTCTGAATGCCACAGTGCAGCAGAAAGTATGAGATTGAACTTGAACAGAGATCCTGTGTTTTGGACACTCTCAGGCTTTCATCATTGCCAAGAGTGAACTTTTTGGTGGTTTCAAGAGGAAGATAGCACATGTAGAATTATGGACATAAATGCTGGTTGAGGGTTCATAGACTATTTTTTGGTCATGCCGGTCTGTGGTTACTTCTCTCAGACATTAGGCTGAACACAGAAAGTAAAAAGAACATGTTCTTTCAAGCTTCTCCTTATCTTCCCCATGCCTGTCCATCTCCAGGGAATGAAGAAGGGTGTGTGGTTCATTGGCTCTGAATGAGTATTATACGTACTTCATTATCTACTCTACCAATAGCTCCTTGCAAGTAGCTGCACTTCCAGTTGTCTGTTCAGCTTATGAACAATATATTTTCCACTCTCAGCCTAGTTTATGGGAGGAGGTTGACACCTGACCCAAGGCGAGATAAGACCAGCCATATTTTGCTCGACCAATGACCAGATTCCTCTTCCTGAAAATTTGAACTAAGACACTTTGTAACAATGGTCAAGTCAGTGTTGGGTGCTGGACCTCAGAGATCATAACAAGTTAGAGCTGGAGCACTCATGTTGAGCCTGTGTGAAATGAGTAATTGGAGGAAGCCAGGTGCAATGAAAGAATAAAGCAGATGTCCAGAAAGGAACAGAAATAAAGATCAAATGACTGAAATGGAGGGGATGACTTTAGTCACTGAGTGTCTAGTTCTTGACTCTGGGAGTCTGGGTCCCTAGATGCCTTAAAATTGCCATTTGTGTCTCTGCTACAAACTTTCCTAATCTTTAGGTACTTTGAGTGAGTTTCTATTCTGAATTCCTTGATACTTCATGAAATATATTATTCATCTACCAACTTCTCTGGTAGAAGTTTGCATGTTTTGGGGCATGCAAAATTTGTTTTCTGGCTTGTAATCACAGGTTGAACTTATCTTTGCCAACCCTGTAACATGCCCATCATATCCTCTGGTGCCTTTCTATTCTAGTACTAGTCAAGCATGAATAAGAGAATGCTTTCCTTGTCGGAGGTTACGCCCAGAAATTACAACCTCTCAATCACAACTCTTTCTCTGGCTCCCTTGGGTATCTCTTGCCCATTTCAGCCTAAGTCAGTGGTTCCCAACACTGGCTGTGCATTAGAATTACCTAGAAAGCTTTTAAAAACTTCTTAAAACTCCTGCATCCCTCCCCCAAAGATTCTGATTCATTTGGCCTGGAGTGAGGGGTTTGGCATCAAGTTTTCTAAAGACTCTAATAGAAAGTCAGGGATGAGATCACTCACCTAAGTGATCAGCCAGTCTCCTTTTTTATCAGTTTAGCATGCGGGAAAACTCCTGAAAGAGTGGATTGGAGTTTGGGATAATTGCAACAAAGGAATTTTAGCAACAATCCAGTCACTTGGTTTAATTTCAGATTTAAGGCACTAACCAGATCTCCTATGTAAACCTTTAATTTTCCTCACCCACAAGAACCTCTTTTATGGCCCAAGATGAATGCTGACGCTTGGTTCCCTTTTGGCTCTGATCAACTCAATGGCTCCCATCAGGGAGATCTAAACTCTATTTGCCCTGGAAGCTCTGTTTTTCTATAACTCTCAGAACACCTCAGCATCTGCCCCCTTCCTTGTTCTTAGTTCACAGCCATTTTCCAGGTGTGCCCTCTCCTGGCCCAGATTTTTGCAAATCAATTCAGTTTTACAAAATTAGAGCTACAGTCAGGCAAGCTGTCTAAACCTTATAAAAACAGGTTGGAAAGACCCATTCTAGAAATTCTGGCCTATCTCTCTGGCCATTTGCAGATACCCCTACACACACACACACACACACACACACACACACACACACACACGCGCGCGCATGCGCGCACTCCTTCTATACTGTTCTTAGAAACAAGTTGTACAGTTTTCTACTGGGAAGTATGTCTGTTTGGTGATACACAGATAGTTATGCTGATAGGTTAGGAAGAGATCAGGTGTTTAGTGAGATGAAGTTGTCATTAAGGAAGATTGTTGCTGAAAGAGGCAGCAATCACAAAGGGCCATTGAATAGCCTACATTGTTTGTCTAGATCCAGGATATTGGATGGAGTGTAATCTCTTTGAGATACATGCTGAGGCAGATGAATGATATTCAAAATATCTCCATTTCTCTGCTTTCACCTGCCCCAGGGTTTCTTCTCACCCCTAGGCATTGGAGGTTCAAGGAACACATTAGGGATATTCCTGTTTTATTCCAGGTGAGTGGTCTTTACTCCAAAGAGCTGTTATTCTGGGAGGGCAGCATAACCTGATGTTCCCACCAAATTTAGAAGAGGAGCATACCACTATTATGAACATTATATGTCCATAAGATGCAGAACATTGTGCAGGGCAGTTGAAATTTTTTATTTAATTCAATGGTGGATGACATTTTGTTTTTTGCATGAGAAACAAATGATGAAAAATAGTAGCATTTAAAAACATACATCCCTTTTCATAAAGAGCAAAAATAACTTCCATGGGGTTTCATGGAGATATGTATGATGTTATAATTTAGATTCAGTTAGATTACATTAGTACTGACTTACTGAACATGAGAATGACAAAATTGGTTCTACTGGTGTTTTTGAAAGTAACATGGAAGAAATCTTCTAATCTGCATGGCCTACATTTTCTTACTTTAATTTTTTAAATATTTATTCATTTTTGAGGGAGAGAGACACAGAGAGAGAAAGAGAGAGAGAGAGAGAGAGAGAATGAGAATGAGTAGGGGGGGAGGGGCAGAGAGAGAGAGGGAGACAGAAAATCCGAAGCAGGCCCAGGCTCTGAGCTGTCAGCACAGAACCCAACACGGAGCTTGAACCCACAAACTGTGAGATCATGACCTAAGCCAAAGTCAGAGGCTTAACCAACTGAGCCACACAGGTGTCCCTGCCCTACATTTTCCAAGTGCCATAGACTTCACACAGCAAGTCTATACCCTTTATCTCATTTCATTTTCTGAAACAATTACCTGGGTTTTGGCATTATTTTCTTTGCAGGTGGGGCAACTGAAGTTCAGAGGGATGAAGTGACTTGTTCAAGGGCGCACAGGACACTGGCAGGCACATTATGTACAAGATATCAATGATCTCATGGGAAAGCAAAACAAACATCAATTCAGTGTTTGCAAAGGAATGTAACCTCAAAAACTCAAAGTGCTTTACTTGGAATAGATGTATCCAGAATGACGGAGGTTGTATTTTATAACTTTAGTATTACTATGAACAGCCATTTATAGATGACCTTAAAATTCACAAGGATGGCCTCATCTGGACTCCTCATCATCCCTGCCCCTCCACCTGTCTTCCCTCTCTATCTTTGTTCCCAATCAACTCACCTCCTCAAATAGCTACTTGCTCTGAAATCAACCTTGGCCTCTCAAACATCTCTTTTCCCTTCAAATCTCTTCCATTTATAAGGAAAAGCTCTCCCTTGAACTTACATCTTTGTCTAGCTACAGCCCTATTACTCTCTTCCCTTCAAGCCAAACTGCACTCCCCTTCCTCACCCCTCATTTACAGCCCATTCACTTCTGCCTGGCTGCCTGCCCTTCCTGCACTTTCAGTAAAGTCACCATAAAATCAAGTGATTGCCTCTAATTCTTTGGGAAATTTGAGGAGGAGGACCTTAGTTAACAGATAGTTAATGAAAGGGGTCTTTACAATTATATTTTGATGGCTGTACAATATTACATTGAAGATCTAGAGTGGCGTTTAATTTGCCATTCTTCTACAATTAGACATTTAGATTGTTTATATGTTTGCTATTGTAGATAACTCCGCAAAGATTACTTTCATGCACGTAATTATTTTTATTGTGTATGATTATCCCGACATGAAAATTGTCAGCCAAAGGGCAGAAGCATTTCATGGCTCTTGAAATGCATTGCCAAATTGTTTTTCAAAATGACTACAATAATTTACAATGTCAATAGCACTCTGTGAGTATACCAGTTTCTCTGCAGCTTTTATAGCACTGGGTTTTATTATTTTAAAACGTTCTTTCAATTCAAAGGGCATATGTGGTACCTTGTCAGTGATTTAAATTATATTTGTTTGGTTTCTACTAAGGTGGACCATTTGTCTCTCTTTTTTAAAACAATTAGGATTTTCTCTTATTTGAATGATCTATTATTAACCTCTCTCTTTGGACTTAAATCTGATTTTATACAGCTGATCCAGTCTACTATAAAAGATATTCATCTTTTTTGCATGTCAAACCTGAGGGAAATTTTTTCTTTTCTTCCTTTTGTCTCGATTGTTCAAGAGTATTGCATTTTTATAACATCTCACTTGTTTAGAAAGCGTCTCAGCTCTGGAAAGCAGACCTGAGATGTCTTAACTTCCCTGCCATGTGTGGTCTGAGAAGAAGGGAATCATTTGGGGGCAATGAGCAAATTTTGGAGGGTCTCACAGGTCGATTGGAAGAATTTGGATTTGGTGCAAGAGGACATAAGGACTCGGGGCGGATTCTGAGCAGAGAGATTATTTGAATTGATGCTTCAGGAAGACAGCAAGGAGTGGAGCAGAAAGCGGCTGCTTTTCTGTGACACACTTGTGGGGACCGAGCAAACAAAGCAGGCCTAGTCAATGAAAGCAAGCAGGAATTGATACTTCTGAGCTGCTGCTAAGATAACTCACTGCTCTAGATGCTTATCTGAAATGTAATCCCCTGATCTTTTGAGAAGGATTCTAAAACCTAGGGGAGTTGCTAAGGGAATAAAGCCCTAAGTATCATAAACAGCTGAATCCATAAAATAATTTTCCCAAAATGTCATGAGCCGAATAATCCAGCCAGCAGTATCTGAGGGTTTGGCAGGAATGAGGAGGAAGCCAGTGTGGCGGCTCTGGCCTCTCCCTCTCCCTCCACACATCCCTCCTGTGCACACAAAGGATCTTCCTCCTCCAGAGTCCTCTTTATGCCTGTGTCCTCAGGGTGTCTGCAGCCCCAGTGTTCCTTCTGCTGGGCACCCTGCCCTCTCGTAGGTGCTCACACCCCCCAGCTTTTCCCCTGATGTACACTTATATCCCCACCCTGTGCCCCAAACTGACTGATGCTTCAAGCAGGAATCGTTGATTTGAATGACTTGTACAACATGCTTATTTTATTGGGTGGAGGTGGATTAATTAGAGTTTTCTTTTGAGCTTTTAAAAAAAGGATAGATATCTACATATAGTGATAAAGAGACATTCCTAAAGTGAAAACAAACAAAAACCCAAACAGTGAACACAGAATGGACTCAGTTTTGTAAAAGACGTTATGTGTATATATAAATATATGTATGTATATGTGTATATATATGCTATATATCAAAATGTTAACAGTGATTACCTCTGAGTAGAGGCTATTTTTATCGTTTTAAAAAATGTGTTGTATGTAATGCATTGGCAGAAACCAACGACTATCTTCCAATATCCATTCTCCCTTTACTCTGTAGTAATGGAACCTCCCATTTTAGTTGGGCACGTTGCCACCTAGAATTAAAAGCATGTTTCTAGGCGTCACTTGCAGCTAGTGTGGTCATTGAACTGTTCTTCCCAGTGAGGTATAAATGGATCTGTTAGATGACATCTTTTAAGAAAGTGTTCTTGAAAGGACGAGGCATGCCCTTTTTCTCTTTCCTCCTTCTTGCTGGCTGGAATTTGAGCATGGTGGTTGGAGGTAGAGTAGCTATTTTGGATCCCGAAGTAGAAGCCACATGCTGAAGGTGTTGGAGCAATAAGAGAGAAGAAGCCTGGGTCCTTATTGATCATGGAGTCTCTATTCTGGCTCTGGACACCCTATATCTTCATGACACAGAATTATTTTTCCTCTTCTGTCTTGTTCAAGTCACTACTATTTTGAGTTTTCTATCACTTGACAGCTTAATAAAATCACAGATAATACATTTGTATATTTTTAAAGCCATAAAATACATAGGGTTATATTGAGAATTCAAGCTCAAGGCCTGAATATGAAATGATTTTTCTTTTTGAAAACTTTTTCATTGAAGCCACTTGTCCCGCATTTCACTCATATCTGCTCTCATGCTCCATGCAAACAACTGAGCAAGTTAGCCCTTAATGCTATGTTCAGTTTTTTACAGAAAGACACACTGCCCAACCCTTAGTCTCCAGGCTGTCTTAATTTAATTCAAAAGCCTTCACAATTGTCCTGGGAATAAGATATTGAAGTCACTGCACTGTGATGATTTGGGGATATTTGTAGTAGCCTTTTAGATTACTGGAGACATCGTAAGTGGTGGCAAAACCAAAGTTGAGATGGACTAGGTGGCTCTTTCCTTGTCCGAGTGAACTGCATCTATCAAGACATTAAGGCTGGGGCCTGTGAGGACCAAGAGAGAAGGCAGTGTGTGTGTGTGTGTGTGTGTGTGTGTGTGTGTGTGTGTGTGTGTGTTTGGTGCAGCTGTGTGCTACCCATGCTTTATGTGGGTGCATAGCACTCATGTTACCGGCACATGGGTAATGCATACATGTTCAGGAGGTGTCTGTGTGTTCACAGGTATCTGTGTGTTTCATGGACGTGTGTTTGTTGAGCCTGTGTTGTATAGCGGGTGTGCATATGGGGATGTGTACTGTGCACTGTGTCACACTGAGGTGTATGTGTGCGTGTGCATATTATGTTCGTGTGTGTTTGCAGTTTCTGTGTGTGATCACATGCTTGCACACTCACACATGCGTAGTGGTGTGTTATATGACAGAGGAAGTACCTGGCATTACAGGGGCCTACAGATGGTTGCAATTGCTTTAGAAGCTGTCCCGGGGACATGGGAGAACCCCTACTCTTCCACACCTCCTCATACATTTCTAGATCACAGGTGTCCCCATTCATTCCTAATAATCACGCAATGTTTACATTACGTTTACTTATCTAAACTGTAGGCAAGTACCAGCAATTCAGTTGTAAGTTGGCTTTAATTCAGCTGGTACTTTCGCTTTTGCTGCTCCAAATGACTAAAGCCATTTTTTTAATGAAAAATTTCCAGGCATTTGTTTATACTGTGAAAGGAAAATTATCCTGAAGCATAAGGAATACTCAATATAACAAAATAAAAGGGAGATATCAGATGAAGAAAAGCAGATGTCACTGAAACATAGTGTTGACGTTTCAGCTATTCTCACACATTTGGTGTGAAAAATATTTTTTAGCATCCCACACATCACCACGGTATCCCTGCAAGGAATCCATCATTTTTTGCTCTTCAGTTCACTTATGAATGTGGTTGTCACTCCTCAGCAGGTCTGGGTTCATAAGGACCCTCTATAAAAGGAAAAAACCCCACCCCATTCCTCTGGGAGTATTTGTAAATTGTAAACTGCATTTCTATGTAGGTAGAGATGCCTGACTCCTCAGGATCATATTGCCCTTCTGAAGTTTTTTCCACACACAACATGAAGGTGCCCATGGCCTTGGGGGGGGGGTCTCTGAGGAGAAAATGCCCCTGACTGACTCTGCATTTCTATGCTACATTGGGGAAGGGCCAGACCACCCCTCGGTGGCGCTGTTGCGGACTGGCCAAGAGGTACACTTGCTACATTTGAGATGAGAAGGAAGTAGAGTTGGGCAGGCTTTGGGAGAGTTTCTACAGCCTTACGTTCCTCCTGGTTGGTTTTGGTCATGTCTGAGAATGTGTCCAGACTGCCGACATAGGATCGTTAGCATGGGTCATTATGCACATAACTCTATGAGGAAGACTGTTACCCACATTTTAAACTGAGGGTTGAAAGTCCCTTGTCCAAGGTTACACAAATAGTAAGTGTCCGTGTTGGGGTTTCAATGTAGGCAGTCTGGTTTCAGAACTCTGCTTTTAACTAAAGCTCCCTTCTGAACACTTGCAACATGGACCACACAGGAGCCAGGTGGAGAGAGGGGATTTTGTTGAGGCAGAGGCTTGACACCTGTTCTGAGAGGCTTTGCTCATGAATGCACTTGGCCAACAGTCCAGCATCTTGGGGTGATGTTGCTGTTTATCTTATTAGGAAAAATCTCATGAAGTGAAGAAAATGCTCCTTCCTTCTGGAAAGTGTTAAAAATGTTGACTTGTCACATAGGAAGAAACATGGCCCTTGCTTCTCTCAGCTCCCACAGGTAATGAGAGAATCCATCAAGACGTCCTTTGGGCTCTATTTTCAGAAGAAAAATGAGAAACTGATCCTGTCTCACCTCCTCCACATGGCTAACTCTGATCATCCTTGTTCTTTTCTCAACTCTGACCAAGTTCATTTTGTTCCTGACAGAATAAAGCTTTTAAGATGAAAGTTAGATTCTGCCCCTCCTCTGCTCCAAAGCCTTAGTGACTCTCATCCTGCGAGGTCTTGTGGTGGCCACATGGGCTCCAAATGGCTTGCCACTCTCTCTTCCCTCTCTGAACACAGCCACTGCCTTCCTTTTTCCAGACTCTACTGTAGTCCTACTAGTCTTCTTCTTCCTCTGCACACAGACATACTCCAACACCAGGGCCTTTGCACTGGTCATCCTCTTTGTTCCCATAGATAGCAGGGCTATCTCCCTCACTCCTTCCAAGTCTGCTCAAAGTCACCTCCTCGATGAGGCCCTGTGGGACTGCTCTATTTAAAATTGCAACTTGCATTCTTACCCTGGCTTTCCCCTTTCCTACCTTTTCCTGCTCTACCTTTTCCCCAAGGTCCTAATCAACTTTTAACATAAGATATAATTAAATTATTTACTGTCTTATTATTTATTGTCAGCCCCACTCTCACCCCCACTAGAATGTAGCTTCGAGAGCAGGGATCAATACATCATTTATTAATGTATTCCAAGCACCAAGTACAGGGCCTGACACGTGCTACTGGCTCAATAAATGTCTACTAAGTGAATGAAGAATGAACCTGTGACCTGTAAACATTATTCTTTTCTTTTTTTAACCAGGGGTTAAATTCCTTTATTACCAGAGAAAAACCTTTTTCACCATGACTTAAAATTGTGAAATTATTGATAAATTTGATTACATAAAAATTAAAAGCTTTTTGCCTGGAAAATTGAGTCACAACTACTCAATTTTGCTGTTGTAGTACAAAAGCAGCTATACACAATAGGCAAATGAATAGGCATGCTTGTAAACATTCTTCTTTGTGGAGATTCCAGAAAGCCTCTCAAAGTCCAGATGAGCAATGATCCAAGGCTGACAAAGATCCTTGGGCTTTAGTGGGAAGCCCTGTGTGCTCTGCACAAGGAAGGCAGAGTTGGGCTGAACCATCCCTGCATCTCTGCAAAAAGGAAAGACTTTATCACAGCTTCACACTGTATCTGGACACTTTCTGAAATAAATATACTAAGAACAGGATCTGTTGGAAAATGCCATTTTGTCTTATTCATGCAGACTGCCTTGAAGGAGGAAATGTGTGTCAATGCTTAGCCCTGTGCTTGGCGCGTTTTAAGTGGCCCATAAAGGTTGATTGCTATCATGGCTATCCATCCGCCTATGTATAAGGGAAGCCTGGTTACTGCTGTGAGCTTCCCTATCCGTTTTTCCAAAGCAGCTCCCTTTCTGCCTCCTTGTGTTGGAGCTATGCTGAGGCTCAACAGCCCAGTCCTGTCCGGGAAGTGACCAAAACTGAAATGCACTATGTATAAACCCACCAGTCTGCTGATAATGTTTGGCTCTGCCGAGGGGACATACATGGCCAGGAGCCAGGAGTGGGGAAACCTATCACCTTTTTCCAAGCCCAAGGGGATCACTGGTAGATGACTCTCTGGTTCAGTGGCCTTCTAATAGCCTGAGGGACTGAAGGAAATGGGGACAATTTCTTCAGCATTCATGGATTCCATCACTTAACAACATCCATCACTCCAGACCATCTCTGGATACCAGACCAAATGTCTTGGTAGCCCATCCAACTTCTCCTGGATGCTTGCTTCATCTGTTGGCACAGGTTTTGCTCAGGGGTATCAGGAGTAGCAGACAGCTCCATTTCCATGATATTTCCTATTTATTTGGAAGGAGGGTGCTTTAAAAACCACAAATTTATTATCTTAAAGCTCTGTAGGTTACAAGTCCCACATGGATCTCACTAGGCTAATATCAAGAGGTTGGCAGGGCTGCCTTTTTTCCTAGAGGCTCTAGGGAATAATAAGGGTTTTTTTTTTCCTTTTCCAGCTTCTAGAGTGTCCCCCATATTTCTTGACTCCTGCACCCTCCCTCCATCTTCAAGAGCAGCAGTGTCTCTCTCACCCCTCTGACCCTTCCTCTGTAATCATGTCTCCTACGGACTATAGGTTCTCTGCTTTTAAGGATTCATATGATTAAGTGGGGCCTGCCTGGACGATCCAAGATACTCTCCCAGTCTCCAGGAACTAAACTTTAATTGCATCTTCAAAGTCTCTTTTGCCATGTAAGGTGACATATTTCCAGGTTGCAGGGATTTGGGATGTGGGTATCTGTGGGCGCCTTTATTCTGCCTACCACAGCCATCAAGATTAGGATTGTCTTTGGGGTGCCTGAGTAGCTCAGTTAGTTGAGCGTCCAACTTCGGCTCAGGTCATGATCTCACTCACAGTTGGTGGGTTTGAGCCCCGCGTCGAGCTCTGTACTGACAGCTAGCCCAGAGCCTGGAGCCTGCTTCAGATTCTGTATGTCCCTCTCTCTTTGCCCCTCCCCTGATCATGATCTGTCTCTCTCTGTCTCTCAAAAATAAATAAATGTTAAAAAAATTTTGTAACAAAATTTTGTAACTCAATTTTGTAACAAAAATGTTAAAATAATTTTGTAACTCAAAGACAATCCGGATTGTCTTTGAGTTACAAAATTATCTTTATGTGCATAGAAAGCTATATACCCCTATTTCAACTCTTATTTTCTTCAAGTATGGCCTTTTTTTGTTACCCATTGATAGGTTTTTAGAAGATATTGTTAATTGATTTTGTACATATTCCTCCTATCCTGACAACTGTACATCTTCTCTTAGGAGGAACATGCCATCAGTGTTGCTGAGGTTCACCAGGGGCCCTTCTAAAATGCAAAGGTGAGACGCTCCAGTCAGTTCTGGCTGACAGGGGAAGATACTACATCATTCAGACAGCCAGGGGGTTTGGGGCATGGTAACTAGCTGTTGCCAGGACTTGCCTGGAATGAGTGCCTTGCAGGCATACTCCTAGTGAAGGGCAAGTCCCAAAGGAAGAAAAGCAAAATCTGCTTCAGTTTGTCCACTGCTATGGCAAATAGACATGGAGAAAAGGGACTGATAAATGTCTGGCTAGAAAAGTGGGTAATTTTAATGGTTAGCTCCTGAGACAGGTCTTGTGCAAGATCTGCAAGAGGAGATTTTTCCTCCAGATGCCCAAATGGCTCAGAAATATAAAATAGTTCATTTGCTGCCTTGGGTCAGAGCAGATGCCAGATTAAGGTATTCAGGTGTGGAAGGAGCAAGAAGAAAGGTGATCCCTGGACAGAAGTGGCAAATAGTGAGAAACATTAGTGAGGACCGAGGTGGCATCAGAGAAGAGCAGTGCCTGCAGAGGAATTGACAGGTCCCTACTGAGTCCTAGAAACCTCCTTCCTCTCCTTTTGGGACTTTGGACAAATAGGCTGACTACATTTCTGAGGAACATCCTCCCCATTCCTCCACCCCCATTTCTGAAAGAAACAGTGACTTTCTTGAAAGTTGGTTTCAATTATGAGCTGTACAATATCACACCAGCTGTCTGGCAAACTCGTCTATCACGACCCCAGGCAGCTGATGCTCCACAATTTATGCTAACAGTTCTCCCATGGCAAACCACTTCCCAGAACCTACTTTAAATTTTATCACAATGAGGATAAGCTTCAATTTTATTTTGAGGCTGCATTTGAGAAAGCAAAGAAAGGGTCTGAGACCATGTTCAGAAAGAACAGCTTGTATCCTGACAAGCAAAGATGATTAAATTATCACAACCAGGGGTGCCTTGGTGGCTCAGCCAGTTAAGTGTCTGACTTCGGCTCAAGTCAGCCGTGATCTCCTGGTCCATGAGTTCGAGCTCTGCATTAGGCTCTGTGCTGATAGCTGAGTCTGAAGCCTGCTTCAGATTCTGTGTCTCCCTCTCTCTCCTTGCCCCTCCCCTGCTTGTGTTCTCTTTTTCTCTCTCTTTCAAAAATAAATAAACTTAAAAAAAGAACGATCATAACCAGACACAAAAGGCTAGAGTAACATAGTGGGGCCTCCAGAATTGGAGCAAATACCCTCTACCTCCAGACTGTCTGAAAGGCTTCCTCTCATGGCACCAGTCTCTTATGAAAATGACCTGGAGAGGGACACAGATCAAGGGAGACTACTGAATACTGAAAATGAACCATGGATTGAAGGGGGAGGGGGACGGAGGGAGGGGGTGATGGTCATGGTTGGGGGCACTTGTGGGGAGAAGCACTGGGTGTTATATGGAAACCAATTTGACAATAAACTATTAAAAAATAAATAAATAAAAAAGAAAGAAAAAAAAAAAAGAAAATGACCTGGAACTCATCAAGAAAAAGTTAATTTGAGCACTTGTTTTTAGGAGGCTGGAGAGTGTGCTATGTGTTTTAGAACTTCCCATCAAGTATGGTTCATTAAAAATACTTTCGAGTTGAAGCTACTGAGAAACTCGGCTACCCAGGGATGACATACTTCCTGGGAGCACCTGAGGGCCAAGATATTTCTGTTCCATTGGAAGTAGCAGTGAGCAGGGTTTCACACAAGTGTGGCTCTTGCAGCCAGCAGCATCAAATAAGCCCCGAATGGCTCTCTGAAGTGCATCTGAAGATATTCTCAGGCTAGAGGCTTTGCCATGCATGCGAGGCTAAAAATTTGAGAGTTTACCTTGGCTGACTCCTCTCCTCATTTCATTTTATTTTGCCTCACCTCATTGCATCCTATCTCACTCCATCTCATTCACTGATTAATTAATTAATCCATCCAATGTTGAATGCCTACTGTACTGTGTGCCAGGTACTATTCTAATGCTGGGGATATATTAAAAAATAGCAAATCCCTCAATTTCTTATATCCTAGTGAGGGAAGATAGATAATACACAAAATTCATAGGTAAGAAAATGATACATTCTATGAAGAAAAACATAACAGAGCAAAAGTGATTACTCAGCCTCCCAGTTTAAATAGAGTGATCAAGTAATCTCTTTAAGAAAATAATTTTTGAGCAAAGATTTAAGAGATGAAGAAGGGAGCAACTATCTTAGAGAAGAATATTCCAGAGAATAGTAATTGCAAAGGCCCTGAGGCAGGAAAATTCCTGGTATGTTGAGGAGAAGCAAAGAAGCCATTATAGAGAACACAGAAAGAGAAAAGGAAAAGGTCAGAGATCTAAGGGGCAGGCTGCATTGGATCTCATAACCATTAGGAAGACTTTGGCTTCATCATTTAGGAGGTAGGGAGCCCTTGGAAAGTTTTGAAAGAAAAAGGTGAACTTGTATATTAACAGGGCTACTCTGGCTTCTGTATTGTGGAGTAAAGAACAGAAGCAGAAAGATGAGTTAGGAGACTCTTGCAATAATCTAGGCAAACGATAGGCATGTAGAGTAGGCTGAGAGCAGTGGTCCAGGGGACTGAGATGTAGGAGGAAGTGACAACAGAACTGGTTACACATGTTATGAGAGAAAAGCAGAGACGTCAAGGATGACCCAAGGAATCTGGAAGGATGGGTGAATCAAAAGATGAAGAGTTCAGTCTGGGACATGGTAACATTAGGATGCCTATTAGATGTCCATGTATAGCTGGTTAGCAAGAGTTGGATTTACAAATTTGGGGTTTGGGAATGGGATCTGGGCTGGGGATATTCATTTGGGAGTCACCAGCTTGTAGATGGTATTTAAGGCCACGGGATGAGATGGGCTCACAGGTGGAGATAGAGAGTGTGTGGCCCCAAGCTCTGGAGCTCTTCTATGTTGAAGGACAGAGAGATGTGGAAGAAAGAGCCAAGGAGCCTGAGAAGGAGGAGCCAGAGGGGTAGGAAGAAAAGTGGGAGGGTGTGCTGTGCTTGAAGTCAAGGACGGTGGTGCTTTCAAGGAGTAGATGCTCAATGACACCAAATGCTGCCATGTGTTAGGTGAGACAGGCATGGAGGCCTGGCTGCCAGAAGTTTCTTTGAGGTGTTGACAATCAATTCAGAGCGGTGGTGGTTCTTTCTCCAAATGACCTCTCAGATCAATCTGCTGGTTTGCCGGGAGCCAAAGAAAGAGTTAAAGAACTCTGGTGGAAAAGTTAAAACAGTATTGACTAACTCTGGTGGAATGTTACAGCTAAATAAGCAGCAAGCAGGTTGTAAATAGCTGTTAGTTCCTGAAGAGTTGTAAATACCTGTTGGTCCCAGGAAGATTACCATCTGTCAACATTTGTTAACAGGTCCCTGGTACTGT
>NC_043706.1:94649539-94746983 GCF_006229205.1 Suricata suricatta | reverse complement strand
ATTTCCCCCTTTCCCACTTTTTTTCTTTCCCCTGGTTGTGTATATAAACAACCCCCTTTTGAATAAACGTTGGAGCTTGATCAGATCTCTGTCTTGCTCCCATTCTTTGTGTCTCTTGTCCTATCCATTCACCCGTTCCCTCCTCCAAGGTTCCCTGTTGAAGGACCCCGCAGGCCGGGGCACTGGTTGTCAGGCCACCCTCTTCCATCTTCTCTAGGCCTGGAATGGCTGGAGCCCCTCAGCGAGCTCTGCCTCTGCCTGGACCATACTTCGCCTCACAGCAGCCATCCGTCCCGTGCCGCTCCTGAGCACCTGAGGTGTGGCCAGCCTGAAGCGACATGTGCAGCAAGTATATGCTGGAGGTGGAAGACTTAGAACAACAACAAGAATGTAAAAATATCTCATTAATAGTTGTTTATATTGATTCATCTTGAAATGGCAATATTTGGATATTTTTGAGTTCAATATGACATATTAGTTAGGTCAATCATACCTCGTTTTAATTTTTTTTTACATTTTACAAATGTGGCTACTAGAAATTTTAAATTTCCATGTGTGGCATGCATTATATTTGTTCTTCTTAGACATATATTTTTAAATGTTTTTAAATGTTTATTTTTGAAAGAGAGAGAGAGAGAGAGAGAGAGAGAGCGCATGACCATGTGCATAAGCGGGGCGGGGGGGCAGAGAGAGGGGAACCGAGAATCTAAAGTGGGCTCTGGGGTGGCAGCAGTGAGCACAATGTGGGGCTCGAACTCATGAACTTGCATTATACTTCTAATAGCTGGTGCTAGAACACACCCTTTTTCACTCTGCACCCAAAGTAATCTTTTAAAAGCACATAGACCATGTCATTGCCATGCTTATTCCCTTCAATAACTTCCTGCTGCTTTAAAACACCTCATCTTTCACCTGAGGCTCTGAGAGCCAGACTTACTGTCAGCCTCAGCTCCAGAACCTGTCTTCCTTCTTGTCTGCGCTCAGGGCACATTGGCCACATTGCTTCCCACCTGGGCTCTGCTCCCATGCGGTTCAATCTGGAACCCTCTTCTTTAGCTTCCTTGCATGTTTTTTTTTTTTTTAATTTTTTCTGTTTTTTATTTATTTATTTTTTTTTTGAGAGAGAGACAGAGAGAGACAGTGTGATCAGGGGAGGGTCAGAGAGAGAGGGAGACACAGAATCAGAAGACAGGCTCCAGACTCTGAGCTGTCAGCGCAGAGTCCGACGCGGGGCTTGAACCCATGAACCATGAGATCATCACCTGAGCCGAAGCCAGACGCTTAACCTACTGAGCCACCCAGGTGCTCCTAGCTTCCTTGCATTGTTTATACACCTTCTGAGACTCCACTTATGTCACCTCCTTAGGGAATCTTTCTATGGTCTTCGAACTAGGTTAGGCGCTACACTTGTAATCTGACAGCCTCCTGAACTCTTTCTTGATAGCACTTGTCTGACCTGCCCATCACTGCATTCATAATCAATTTTGCTCTTTCTCCAGGAAAGGCTGTATGTAGGCTCCCAAGACTCAGCTGAATTGTCCATTAGTATCCTTTGCACCCAAAACAAGAGACAGAAAATGGAGTTTTAAGTTACATTGTTATGTTATATTGTTATGTTGTAATCATTTGTGTTCCTTTCCTTTTAAATCGTTATATCAAACCTGATGTGGTATTGAAGAGTTGAAGAAATACTTTTTTTTGAAGACTTTAATTTTTCAGAGCACAAATGTGAGGTTCACCGCAAAATTAAGGGAAGGTACACAGATTTCCCCTGTTCCCACACAAGCCTAGCCTCCCCTATTATCAACAGCCTCTAGCCGAGCAGTTCATTTGTTACAACGCTCCATCAAGTCACCTCTCCCCTTCTCCAGATCCTTGGCAGCCACTGATCTTTCTACTGTTTCTTTTTCCAAAATGCCATAGTTTTGGAATCATACAGAATTTAGCCTTTTTAGTTTGATTTTTACTTGGCACTATGCCTTTAAGTTTTCTCCATGTCTTTTCATTCCTTTCAGCACTGAATATTATTGCATTGTTTGGATGTATCACAATTTGTTTATCCATTCACCTACTTGGTGTTCACCTACAAGGACATCTTGGTTGCTTTCAAGTTTTGGCAATTATGAATAAAGCTGCTATAAACATCTGTGCGGGTTTGTGATCGCTTCTCAGCCTTTTGGCTAAGATCGAATGTGTGCGGGTTTGTGTGCACATAAGGTTTTAACTACTTTGTGTAAATTTAAAAGAACTTTTGAAGTCAAAGAGAAGTGCTTGCTGGTTTGTTTGGTGGGGATTTTTTTTGTAATTTATTTTTCTTGCTCTCTTAAAAATGGAAATTGTCTTTGCATAGAGAGAAATGCACTGATATCAAGTGTATGGTTCTCTGTCTTTTGACAAATACATTAACGTAATCAACATTCCAATCAAGGTATTGAAGATTTCCATGACTCTTGGGGTGCCATGGTAGCTCAGTCCACTAAACGTCTGACTTTGGCTCTGGTCATGATTTCACAGTTCTTGAGTTCTAGCCTCCCGTCAGGCTCTGTGCTGATCTCAGAGCCTGAAGCCTGCTTTGGATTCTGTGTCTCCCTCTCTCTCTGCCCTTCTCCCACTCATGTTCTGTCTCTCTCTCAAAAATAAATAAGCATTAAAAAAATAAAAAGATTTCCATCTCTCTCAAGACGTTCTCTTTATGTCTTACAGGCAATCCCTGCCCTAAACACAATCACACCATGATTTCTACCATCGTAGATTAGTTTTGCCTCATAAGCTTCATGGAAGTAGAATCATACAGTACATACTTCGTTGTATCTGGTTTCTTTCACTCAGCATTATGTTTCTGAGAGTCATTCATGTTGCTGCTTGAATCAATAGTTTGATTGATATATTATGATTTTTCTGCTTACCTCCTGATACTTTTGGAATGATTGTAGTTTGGGGCAATTATGAATAAAGCTACTACAAATACTTGTGTATGAGTCTTTTGCATACATGTTATCATTTTCATAGTAAATACTTAGGAGGAAATGACTGGCTCATGTGTAAGTTGTGCTTAAGTTTTTTTTAAAAGTTGTCAAGCCAATTATGAGAGCTTCAGTTTTTCCACATTCTCATTAACATTTAATTTTATTAATTTTCAGTCTTCCTAATTTCAATCATTCTGGTGAGTGTGAAGTGATATCGCATTGTGGTTTTAGTTTGTATTTCTTTGATGATTAATGATGTTGAACATATTTTCATGTTCCTATTTAGCCATTCAAAAATTTCCTTTTGTAAGGTCTCTGCTCAAATATTTTAAAACTGGGTTTAAAACTGGGTTTAAAAATAGTTTAAAACTACTTTAAAACTGGGTTGTCTTGTTCATAATGAGTTGTAAATGTTTTTTTTTAAATATATTCTTAGTAAAGAACTTTGTTTCAGGTATATATTTTATGAATATTTTTCTCCCTATCTGTGATTCAACCTTTTATTATTCTCAAATGTAAATGCTCTTTTAAAGAGCAGAACATACATTGATTTTAAAGTCCATTTTATTTTATTTTTTTCATTTATAGTGGCACCTTTTGAGTCCTAAGGAATCTTTTCCTATTCAGATCCTCAACCATTTTCTCCTGTTTTCTTCTAGATGTTTTATGGACTTTATGTTTAGGTCTTGAGTCAATTTTAACTGATGTCTGTAATGGTGTGAGGCAGGGATTGAGGTGTAGTTTAGTTTAGCTTTTTCTTTTTTTCTTTGGCACTTAGGTAAATACTCACCTGTTCTAGTACTATTTACCATAAAAACTATTTCTTACCCCACTGGATTAGGTTGATACCTTTATGTGTGTGTGTGTGTGTGTGTGTGTGTGTGTGTGTGTGTGTGTGTGTATGGGGGGTATTTCTGGATTCCCTATTCTGTTCCATTTACCTGTATGCCTGTCTTCATGTCAATACCACATTCTTTTGGTTTCTATAGCATTAAAGTAAGTTTTGATTTCAGGTAGAATAAGTCCTGTAATATTAATCTTCTTTTCAAAATGCTTTTGACAATTTTAGGCCCTTTATCTTTCCATACAAATTTAAAAATAAATATCAATCTCAATAATAAAAACCTGTGGGAATTTTGATTGGGGTGTATTAACTCAATTTGGAAATAATTGACATCTTAACAACATTAAATGTTCCAATTCATCAACATGATATCTCTTTCCATTTATTTAGGTCTTTAATTTCTTTCAACAATGTTTGGTGGTTTCCAAACCATAAATTTTTTATGTTTTTTGATGCTATTTTAAATATCGAAAATTTTCATTTCCCAATTTTTGTTTACCAGAATAGTTTTAAAAATTAATTTTTGAATGGTTGACCTTGCTAGTCTGTGATTTTGCTAAGTTCACGTATTAGTTCTAGGAATTTTTTGTAGATTCCTTAAGATTATCTATAAACACAACTCTGTTGACTCTGAATAACATTTTTCTCATTTCTTTTCAGTTTTGGTGTTATATATATATACATATATACATTTTATTGCTGTACTACACTAGCCAGGACCTCTACTATTGTGTTGAAAGGCTGTGGACATTCTTTATGTACTTGATTATAATGGGAACATGTTCTACATTTCTCCACTAAGTACTGTGTTAGCTTTATCAAAATAGAAGTTCCCTTATTTTCTCAGTTTTCAGAGTTTTTATAATGAATAGGTGTTAAAATTTTAACAAGCTTTTTCTTTATTTGTTGCCGTATTCATGTATTTTTCTCCTTTATTTTATTAATGTGGTGGATAACGTTGATGTATTTTTGAATGTTGAACCAACTGTATATTGATCATAAACCAATAAAGGGATAAAAAAGGAGAAACTTTCCTTTCATTTATTGCTCAATTCTATTTTCTAATCTTTTGCTATATAGATATTTGCATTTAGGTTCATGAAGATTTTTGATCTGCAATTTTCTTATAGTGTCCTTATTTGATTTTCTTAGAGGTTTATTTTGAGAGAGACAGAGACTTAGCACAAGCAGTGGAGTGTCAGAGAGAGAGGCAGAGAGAGAGAATCCCAAGCAGGCTCTGCACTGTCAGTGCACTGTCAGTGCAGAGCCAGACGTGGGGCTTGAACCCATGAAACTCGGAGAAGCTATGAAGCTGTGATACTTGAGCTGAAACCAAGAGTTGGACACTTAACCAACTGTGCCACCCCAGGCGCCCCGTTATTAGATTTTTGTATAAAGATTATAGAGATTTCATCTAATGAACTGGAAAGTGTTCCTTCCTATTTTCTGGCAGAAAACTCTGATTTTACCAGAGATTAGAAATGGGCTGCAGAGGGAGTTAGAATGTGTGGGACAATGTGCATAGGGGAGTCCCCTCCGACCCTGGCCATGGAGTGCTGGAGGGTGCAGGGCGTGGTTCATGAGGTCTGAAGAGGGCAACACCCAGGGGCTGAGGACTGAGTGGAGATTTCAAAGACTGCACAGTTGAGGACACCCAGGAGTTTGGGCCCTGTCTGACCAGAGCAAACTTGGTGAGAACCACAAGCAATGAACTGAGAATGAAAAGTCTGCATTTAGAGAAAGGATCATGCCCAGGGGACGGGCTCTGCCTTGAAACAAAGTACAAACTGAAACAGATGCATCCATTTCCTAAACTTGGTTGTTCTCCTAGATGCCTCTTCTTCTTCTGC
This sequence comes from Suricata suricatta, assembly GCF_006229205.1. NCBI lineage: Eukaryota > Metazoa > Chordata > Mammalia > Carnivora > Herpestidae > Suricata > Suricata suricatta. The sequence continues at coordinate 94,741,323 of NC_043706.1, read as the reverse complement.
ACCAAATAATACTAATAAGAGCCAATCGATGGGGTGCTTACTATGTGCCAGGGAGGCTGCTCTGCATGTTCTTCTTTTGTTGATTCAATTTATCATCCCAGCCACCTTGTGAGGCAAGTAATAGTTTTATCTCCAGTCACAGATGCAGAAATTAACATATTAAGAGATGAAGCAAATTGCCGAGTGCTACACAGTGAGTAAGTAACAGAGCTGGGCCTTGAACTCCTGGGGGCTGACTCCAACTCTGTATTTATGGGTGTGTTTGTGCTATTCGTTCTTTAGATGCCACATATGAGCAAAATCATACAATATTTGTCTTTGTCATATTTCACTTAGCATGATACTCTCTAGGTCCATCCATTTTGTTTTTTGTTTTTTTTTTCCTGGCCTGCAGCTTCACTGGGGGGGCTCGAAGGCCCCAGAGCACAGCTGTGTCAGAACTGCGGGGACACACTTTTTTTTTTAAATGAGATAAACATGTGTATTTACCTTAGCCAGCTGCAGGAAATGAGGAGAGGCCATTGAGGTCTCTAAATTTTAGCCTAGAAAATGAAGTAGCTTAGATACTCAATTTCATTGTATTTTCTGTTTCTTTAGATTCAGGTTAATTATTATAGTGCCTTTGAGAAATCTGATTCAACCCGCAAAGGCTGTCTAATTTACCAGAGGAGGAGTAAGACCTAGAAGGCAGGTGCTGGTGGAGGTGCAGAGCCCCGCTTGGGGCCCACAGGCCTCTCCAGGAACGGCCTTCCTCCACGACAGGATGGCTGGACTGGGCAGCAGTGAGTAACAGTGACTGCGGGGCTGTACACTCCACAGCTGCTTTCTCTTCCAGGTTTGGTTTGTGATGATACTATGGACGAAGGTTCAAAATAGCCAAGTCACATTAGCAGTTGACCCACAGGTAACTCAATACATTCTTAGCTGCAATTGTAGACTGAACCTAAGTGTCCATTCCCCTTCTCTTCACGTCCTGTCACCACAACCTTGGTTCAGACTCTCCTCATCCCTTGTCTAGATGTTTATTGATATTTCCTTGCCTCTATATTTTATCAGAGAGATATTTTCTAAACTGCAAATCTGATCATACAAAATCTTTTTCTTCCTGCTCAAAATCCATTAATGACAGCACTTAAGGTCTAATATGATCTTGGGTCCACCTGTCAAGCCAGCACTTTCTCCTTCTTTCTCTCCCTCATTCTTCACCCCCCACACCGGCTTTATTGAGATATAACTGAGAAATATAATATATAGATAATAATATACTGAAAAGGATGCCCACAATCCCACAATAAATTAATTCATCACCTCACATAGCTCCGCCTTAAATTCTACTCTCGCTCCAAATTTCAATTATACAACATAATATTATCAACTATAATCACCATGTTATACATTAGATTTTTAGACTTTAGTCATCTTATGACTGAAAGTTTGTACCCTTTCATCAACTCTTCCCATTTCGCTTACCCCCACCCCCAGGTCGGCAACCACCATCCTACTCTGTTTCTGTGGGTTCCACTTCTCTCTCCCTGGCCACCTCACCTCCACCCTAAGGCCTGTCCGCACTCCTGGCAGGCACACTTAGGCCTTTCTTCCTACACAGGCCGTGAGGACGCCCCCGTGAGCCCCAGCTTAGGGCCTGGCAGGTCTCTGGTCTCTGGTCAGCTCCCTCCTGGGTCCGGGCCACATTTCACTTATTCCAGCACGTGCTGGGTGCATAGTAGGCACGCAAGAAATGCTCCTTGAGATGCAGTACCCAGCAAACTCCGAGCTACAGCTGAACCGTGTTGTACTGTCCTTCCCTCCTGTGGGTGGAAGTGAGGGTGAAGACCGTCTTCAGAAGCCTGAATGCGCCGGGAAAGGGGAGGGGGTGTGAGCTGCAGAGTGTGGTTGGCTTCACAGGGGTCAGTTGGCCTTGCTTTATGAGCCGCAGGCCAGCATTCTCACTAGGAGAGATTTTTTCTTCCTTGTTTTTAGACAAAGCTGAGATCCCACTTAAGTGTTTCATCATTCTCTGCCTGCCTCCTCAGCCTAATTTTTTTTTCGTAACACTGTGAAGGGGGCTCTCACAAGACTAAAGTGATTACAAAGAGCTGGGTAGTGCTTACTTGGGGCGGGGGGCTCCTTGGCACTGCCATGTTCTAGCAGAAGAGCAAGGGCCCCTGCGCACTGTGCCCGTGGCCTTCCTCTTGCCCACGTTGTACACGTGGACAGGAAGGGGGCTTTCTTTACGGAGGTGCGGCCAAATGGCTGGCCCACCTTCCAGCTTGAATTTGCCAGAAAATTGGGTTGTAGGTTAGCTTTTGTTTTTGCTATGTAAAAGTTTTTCCTCTTTAAGGGGCGCCTGGGTGGCTCAGGTCATGATCTTACAGTGGGTGTGTTCGAGCCCCGTGTTGAGCTTTGTGCTGACAGCTCAGGGCCTGGAGCCTGCTTGGGATTCTGTGTCTCCTTCTCTCTCTGCCCCCGACTCAGGCTCTCTCTTGCTCTCTCAAAAATAGATATAGGTTAAAAAAAATTTAAAGTGTTTCCTCTTTAAAGAAATTTTACTAAGTGCTGAGCAGGGAAATGATTAACATGCAGCTTTGGGGGGATGGGAGAGTGTCCACAGACCCTGACGACCCGCGTGGGGGCAGGAGCCTTAGCCAGGGCTTGCCCAGACCGATTTCACTAATGCACCATGCTGTCATGGGGCAGGCGGTCATGGACTCAAAGGGAAGCTGGCCTGTCAGCTGGCTCCACCCACCAGTTAGCTCTGGACCTCCTCAGCCTGAGCAGGTCCACCATTACATTGTCTCTTGCATGCTGTATTTTTCCTTGACGGCAGTACTAAAGTTTGCAACACCTATTTTATTTTTATTTTTATTTTTTATTTATTTTTGAGAGACAGAGAGAGACAGTGAGAGCAGGGGAGGGTCAGAGAGAGAGGGAGACACAGAATCTGAGGCAGGCTCCAGGCTCTGAGCTAGCTGTCAGCACAGAGCCTGGCGAGGGGCTCGAACCCACAATCCGTGAGATCATGACCTGAGTCAAAGCTGGACACTTAACCGACTGAGCTACCCAGGTGTCCCTGCAACACATATTTTAAAGACTCTCTTATCAATGATTTCCTCCTCCACTGGACCATGAGAGCCACAAAGGAAGAATGTCTGTATCCAGACCCCAACCCAATGCCTGGCACTTAATACTTGTTGAATGAATGAATGAATGAATGGATGGATGGATGGATGGATGGATGGATATTTTCAAGTAGCCGCTGCAGGTTGGAAGAGGCAGAGTTTCATAAAATTCTTTTATCATAATATATTGTCCCTCATTCACCAGCATGACGCTGACTGAGACCAGCAGTGGAGGTGGTTACCATTGACACTCACATCCATAGTCTAAGCCAGTGTCCCCATCTTTGCTGTGGATTGTGCCAGGCACTATGTAGGGACTTGGTTCAGGGCTGAATTTTGTTCCCTCAACCTTGATAGGTTGTATTTAGAGATAGGGCCTTTAAAGAGTTAATTAACATTAAATGAGGTCACATGACCTAAAGCAGTTAAATGAGGTCTTAACCTAATAGGACTGGAAAGGCCATGTGAGGATACAGTGAGAAGGTGGCCACCTACAAGGCAAGGAGACTGACTTCAGGAGAAACTAACCCTGCTGATACCTTGATCTTGGACTGCCCACCTCCAGGACTATAAATTTCTGTTGTCAAAGCCACCTAGTCTGCGGTACTTTGTTATGGCAGCCCTAGAAAACAAATACAAGGCTTCACTGTAGAAATGAATGAGAGGTACGGAACGGTGAGGGAGAGAATCATTGCTTCTGTGGGGCCTGGAAGACTTTGAGGAGGAGGTAGTATGTAAGCTGGTCTTGAGGAAATAGAAAGGACTTTAGCAGTTGGCTATGGAGGGAGTATCTGCCAGGTGCCAAGCTGGTTCCAGGCTGGAGGTTTTATTTTTCTTCCTTTATTAATTTTTTTAACATTTATTTATTTTTGAGAGAGAGAGAGAGATAGAGCAGGGGGTGGGGAGAGGAGAGAGAGAGGGAGACACAGAATCTAAAGCAGACTCCAGGCTCTGAGATTTTAGCACAGAGCTCGATGTGGGGCTTGAACTCATAGACTGTGAGATCATGACCTGAGCTGAAATCTGACACTTAACAGAAGAAGCCATCCAGGCACCCCAGGCTGGAATTTTATTTATGTGACTTCCCTGGGGTCTGACTGCATTGCTGGGATGAAATTTCCAGCAGAGGAAATTGAGCTTACCTGAGGTTAAGTAATTTGTCTAAGGTTTCCCCATGGATAAGTAACAGAATCAAAATTTGAACTCAAGATTACTTTAGACCAAAATTGCTTTTCTTTTCATTACATTAAGCACAGGGGTATCAGATGATGATGATAAAAATACCACGCCCACAATACTATAGCCTGGCCTGCTCATAGTTATATACATTATCTAATTTATATACGTTATCTACTTTGACTAGTTATATACATTATCTAATTTAACCACCTCGCCCCCCCAAAAATGAGGAGGTACTCTGATTATCTTTATCTTACTAATTCCAAAAAGAGACACAGAAATGGTTAATAAAATTCAATACAACAAGTAAGGGTGGAATTAGGAATTGAATCTAGGCTGGTTTAGAATCCATGTATATAACCGATTCATTTAATTTTGTGCAGGGGCCTGGGGGCTGAGAAATGGCATGGGGGCAGGGAGTAGTGGGGCTGAATGTTGCTGGTTTTATAGCTTCTAGGCTGAGAGTTTTTAGGACAAGGACTAATTGGCAAAATTTTGTCTGAGCAGTAATAATAGTAATAACCTGCAATAATAAATATAGTTAAATATTTGCTTGATCTGCGGCAAATCAGTCAGGGTAAGGACCGTGTATTTCTCTAAGTCACCTCTGCACTGTCCAATGGGCACAGGACTCTTGGTGGCTCTGGGATTGAAGCACCTGTGAACTGAGACCAGGGGTGGGGGATTCGGTGACTAAGAACCCCTAAGGATGTTGCAGATCCCTGGGTCCTTGTCCTCACAGCTATATTTGCTACAAATTCTATATCTAGTAGTTGTCCCTCAGCCTGGGAGTGAAGACCAAGGTTGGAGGACTAGAGTCCCAGGAACCTGCAGCTGGGGGCAGGCTGAGACTCAGTCTGGTTTCATTAGTCAGCAGGCCACCTTTCCCCAACCCAGCAGTGCTGGCCTGTGAAGTGGCGAAGGTGAATGACAGCACCCTTCTGGCCATGGTGGCTGGTGAATCTCTAGTGTTCCATTATTGCATGTGAAAGATGGGTCTGTGCAGGGCAGGTAGAGCTTTGCTTCACTCAGCCCCCAAAGTTCCCTCAGAAGCAGGTCCAGAACCTCCCTGACAATCTATTTTTGCCCTCCTCACCGGCAGTACTAACAGGTGCCCAGGATAATTGCAAAACAAGCCATCTTAACATCCTCCTTCTGGTTTCTGGACTTTTCTATTTGGGTCCCTGGTCTCTGTGTCTATTTTCCCTGCAGCTGAATTGGCCAGACCTGGACCAGAGACTCTATAGGACCCCTGTGGACACTTGGGTCCTCTCTCCAAAAGAGCCAGTCACTTCCGCTTGGGTGCCTTCACCTTCCAATGTTGTTGGTGTTCCCATTTGTAACATCAAAAATGTGTGTATCCCGGAGGCATTATGGAAAGGTCTATTAGTTCAAGGCATGGGTTCTTTGAAAGTTTTCCTATTCCTCTTCCTCATGCTCTTACCTTCTGACCACTTTCGGTTTAGGGGTCTGAGGTTTCCAGGCACAGAAGAGTAACCTATGTTATAGCCATGATTTTGTTGCTGGTAGTTTGAGAATAAAGGGGGACAGAACATGCCACCACAAACCAATTCACTTTATCATGAGAATTATTTTGAGCTGAAGGCAATTGAGGAACTGCAAATGCAGAGAAAACTCTAAAAATGAAGCATATATTTCCCTTTGGTAAAGGATATTTCTGTTTGCAAAGATGGCCTCCTCTGCCACAGCAGGAAGAAGAGGACCCTTGATTAACTCTTCTTAGCAATGGAGAAGGCACTGGCTTAAATCTGTGTAGCAAACTTCACTAAACAGTCCTTGCTTACCATACTTTCCCTGGTTACCTCCCCATAACTACCCCCCACCCCCTCCCCAGAAACTCCCAATCCCTCTTCCTTTATCTAGCCTCTTGTCTATACCTTGTCACCCTTTGGGGTGGTATATAAGCCCCCAAATAATAATTTTTTAAACATTTATTTATTTTTGAGAAATAGAACATGAGTGGGGGAGGGACAGAAAGAGAGAGGGAGACACAGGATCTGAAAAAGTCTCCAGGCTCTGAGCTGTCTTCATAGAGTCTGACATGGGGCTCAGTCCCACAAACCATGAAATCATGACCTGAGCTGAAGTCTACACTTAACTGACTGAGCCACACAGGCACCAAGCCCCCAAATTCTAAATGCCTCCTTGAACCAATTTTTCTTTATGAACTCCTGTGCATACATACATAATTAAATCATTTCTCTCTTGTTAATCTGTCTTTTATCAATTTGCTTCATGGGTGCCCGCCATTGAATCTACAAAGGTAGAGGAAGAGTTTTCTTCTTCCCTACAGCTTTGGCAGCCATGAAGGGACAGCTGGAACACTTTACTCACTCTGGAGTCTGCAGCTAAAGGCTTGGAGGGTCTACAAAGGGTAGAAACTCTTATTAAGTCAGCCTCACAGATCTCTGCCTACAGAGTCCAATGGGCAGAGGGCAGTTCAGAGCCTCTTTTTCTTGTCCTTGCCAAATTTAGATTAACAAGAAAAAAACATTGATGAGAATTCATTATCTGCAGTGTGACTCTCATGAATTTGGTTTTGATGAGTACTTATTCATTATTGGTCCTTTCCTTCCCAGGGATGGTCACCGCTTTCCTATCTGTCTTGCTTCACATCCTGAGAGTTCAGCTAGGCTCCCTGCCTGCCAGGGGCACAGGTTGGTAGGCCAGTGTCTATACGTGGCCACCCGTCAGGTCGGGGGCCCCACAAATTTGTAGACATCCAGGCAGAAATATGGGTTGTACCCCATTGGGGCTGACTTCCTACTGAGCATTGCCAGTTCTCAGAGGGATCATCTAAGTCATTCTCCTTTTTGGGTATCTTTTTGGTATCATGAAGCTGGATCATGAGGGCTGCATCTTTTGCAGCATCTTTGGGAAAATCTCTTGTGTCATGGTTAAGCTATGAAAAGGCTTATTGTTTTTGGTTTTGAGTCACAAATGAAATAGGTATACTTTTGGTTAAAAAAAAAACCTCAATCCCTTTTTCCTTGTCTAAACTCTTCTCCACCCTCTGTGCCCCTTTGGGATGGCACATAAGCCCCCCAATTCTAACTGACTTCACACATAATAAAAAGTGTTTTTCCCCCTCTGCCATTTATCAGTTTGATTTGGAGGACTCCAACCAAAGAAGCCAGGAGGATGAAAAAAAAGGTTTTTCCCCCCTCCCCTACAGGAGGCATTATGTCATTAACTGAGTAACAAAAGCAAAAAAAAAAAACAAAACAAAAAAACAACCAACACACGAATAAAACCAGGTTTCTCAGTTCTGTGGTCAAAAATGAACAGGTTACAGATTTAAGAAGTGAAGTATTAAATAGCCCACACTCGCCCCTACCTCAGTCTTTTCCCTCTTTGTGAAAAGCAGTTGTGTGGCTTCCATAAGGAGGCCTGCAAAGGCTGCCACGTGCTGGTTCACTTGCTTTATTCCACATCCTCATGTCCCTCTAGTTTTCCAACCTCATTTGCACAGCTCTGGTGAAACTCATAAGCAATACAGGACTAAAGAAAATGTCAATTAACCAAGAAAGTGCTATTCAGCAGCCCTGAAAAAAAGAACTGGAAGATTTCTACCAAATATCTTCAAATATCTTGTGGGGGTTTTTTTTGTCTGGATTCCACCCAACACACACCCCACAACCTCACCCCGAAGGGCAGCAGCCTTTGGTACCCACCATCCCTCTTCTCTTCCTCTCTGCCCATTAAGGAAGCTCTCTCATCCTAACCATCTTTACTTTTGTCCAGAAAGTCTGTCCCCCTGAAGGAGCTGTGGCCTCAAGAGTGGGGGATCAAGGGGGAAGGAACCAGCAGTTATGGAGGGCCACCACTGGCCAGGCCCTGCACTAGATGCTTTCTCTATTTTTGGTACTAAATCCTTACAATAATCCTGTAACATATAAACCCTGTTTTAGAAGCAAGGAAGCTAAAACTCAGAGAGATTAAGGGATTTGTTCACTGTCACACAGCTGGTGAAGCCCTCAGCTGCCTTCCCTTGCTCCTCAGCCAGTTCTTTCCATTCAGGGTCGAGTCCCCAGAGCAACAGGGTCTTACTAATCCTCGCAGCTATCCATGACAATCTCTGTGGCTCAAGAATGGAGACCAAGGAAAATGGAGGGTGGCAGCTGGGGTTTCAAGCCCAGGTGTTAACATTTGCAATTAGCTGGCAAACAAAACAGAACTGACCAGCGAGCCCAGAACAAGTCGGAGGCTTAAGAAGAGCCAACAGGAGGAGAGCAGGTTTCTAGCCTTTCCGTTCCTTGGATGTCCTTAGGAGATTTTGGAAATGCAGCCTTGAGGACCCTGGCTGTGCTTTCTGAATGGATAGATCTGGAAGCTAAGTGCAGGTTAAGGTATGCCTGAGAATGTGATCATTTCTTTTTCAAGGAGAGCTTTAGTCTGAGGAGGAAGAACGTGGCTGCTGTATTCTGAGATCTCGCAGGAGCAGCACACTTGAACTGCCATCTTTTTGTTGCTATAGGAACAATTTCATACACATTTTCTGAAACTCTCAGGCCTGAGTAATTGCTGCCATTGTCAATGCCTGTACTTCCTTCCACTGGTTCACCTGGAAAAGAATGGCCAGGTGATCACCTACCAAAGAGAACCTGAACACCTCCTTCCCACCTTGAAAACTAATTGGCAATCCCATTTCTAATAATAGAGGTGCCTGCAGACTCTGCCCGGTGGTACTTTCAAGCTTTCCCTTTGGGCCTGTTTCCTACGTGAGCAGTGATTGGTAAGGGAGATGCTGTTGGTTCCGTTCAAGGAATGCATCCTGGTGACTATGGCTTACCCTAGGAGCCCTGGTTCAGTACAAGCACAAAGGAGCTGCAGATAAGGAATGTTGTGTGCATGTACGCATTCATCACACACACACACACACACACACACACACACATGAACACACACACAGACACACCCCAATTTGATTGTTGTTGTGCTCTCCCACGTTCCTTTCCTGGAGGTCACATCACGTTTGGAAGGCAGAAATCCACAACCTTAGGATTCAGGTAAAGCTTGCTTCTCTCTGCATTCATCCACAGTCTGCACACCATTCTTAGTTTGCACTGGTGCTCAGGACTGCTAATTTTTTCAAGGAAAATGACATTTTTTTTGAAGGAGAAATTCTCTATGTGGAAGCAGCTTCAAATAAATGGAACGAGAGCTAGAATAAGAGTCATAAGACTTGCTCTACCACCTCTAGCAATAGGAACTTGAGGATGTCATGTAGCCTGATTGGATGACATTTTTCTCATCTATAAAGAAGGATGATCAAGCCTCCTTCACAGCCAGGCTGATATAGTTAAGTAAATGAATTTATTCATTCAGTTATCTAGCACTGGGGATATTTCAAGTGAGCATGAGACAAAGTATCTGCTCTCATTCTGATACACATAAATAAATGAAAAAATAATAAGTAGGGAGTAAATAATGTGCAGATGAATTAACAGAAAAGTATGATAGAAGGGATTGGATGATTGCTTTAGAAGAAAGGAAAGGGTCAGAGCAGAGAAGTGACATTAAAGCTGAGATCTGAATGGCAGGAAGGAACCAGTTGTGCAAAGGTAAGGTGGCAAGTCCTTTAATAGAAGACACATGTAGTGCAAAAGACCTGTTAAGGAACTAACTTGGAGTGTTTGAGGAATCCAGAAAAAAGGGTAATAGGATTGGAGCATGGTGGGTGAAGGGGAGAGGGAGGCAGGGACTTGGTCCTGTAACTCTTTGTAAACCCAGAAAGTGAATTGAGATTTTATTCTAAGAAAGGCAGAAAGTCATTAGAATGTTTTCTGAAGGGGCTGGGGTTGGGTAGAGAATAGCATGTATAGATGTTTATTTTTAAAAGATTTCTCTGGTCACTCTAAGGACAGTGGAAACAAGAAAAGTAGGTAGGAGGTTATTGTTGAGTCCAGGCTGAAGATGATGGAAGACTGCTCTAAGGTGTTAGCAGAGAGTGAGGATGAGAGGTGGGGGGGGGAGGGAGGAGAGAGAGAGAGAGAGAGAGAGAGAGAGAGAGAGAGAGAGAGAGAGAGAGGGAGAGAGATGCTTCTGAGCTACGTGTTACAGATGGATAGCACAGAGTCTTGCTGATGGCTTGGGTATGTGGGGAAAAGACAAGTAGAGGGTAGGTTAGATTTTTGGCTTGCACAGTTAGTTGAGTGAAATGGGGAAAACTAGGAAAGGAACAGATTTGGAGGGATCAATAATTTTATTTTAAGCATGCTAGGTTTGCGATAGGTCTTTTAAATATCCAAGAAGAGATATTATCTAGGCAGTTAGACATATAGGTCCAAATTTCAGGAGGCAGGTCATAGCTGGAGTTAGAAATGAGGACTAGAGGTTGTACTTAGAGCCAGGGGCTAGGTGAGGTCAGGGACTGAGTCATGGGGCTCTCCAACATTTAGATGATGTTGAGGAAGAGGATCTAGCAAAAGAGATTGAAAAACAAGTCATTACAGTAATGCAGTCACATAGGGAAGGCAGAAGAGTGGTGTCCTTGAAGGAAAGAAAAGAAAGGAGTGTCAGACCAGAAGGACTGAGTAATTCAACTGAATGTCCAAGTGATAAAATGAGAAAAGCAACCCTGAATTTGACAAAATGGAGGTAGCCTCATCAAGCAGTTGAATAGAATGGAAAAGTGCTTTGAAAATCAAGATGTGCTATTGGTGTTTCTTCAAAGAAGCATTTGTGCAGAGGAGGTATCCAGGGCAAGCTTTTTCAAAATACACATGTCTGGGTCTCAGTCCCTGATCAATTGAATCCAAATCTTTGGGGTGTTTCAAAAGCCACTGATGCATTTCTAAGAGCATTCATTATTCAATTTTAAGTTATTGTTATTATATGTCTGTGTCCCATTCCCAGGTATGTCCTATGTCACTTTGGTCCTTTTCACGGATGTCTTATGAACATCTCTGTGGGAGGGCAGTTTATGTTCTTTATCATCACATACACTAATAATGTATAACTATCATGTCCAATCCCCCTACTGTAATATTGCACATCAAAGATGGGTCTTTTTCCTTGTCCAAATACTCTTGTAGCTAATAATTGAAGAGACCACAGTAAGTGTTGCAGATAGAGGTCTCTGAATTGGTTTGTGAAACTTGCCTACTCAAACATGAATTCCAGTTGGTTTAGATGAGAAAATGAGTAGGTAACCAAAAATGCCCCAATGGTCAGTCACCTTTCAAGGCACAGCAATCCAAGCGTGTTCCAACCCGTGGCAGGCAGCCACTAGTGACTCCGCAGAAGGCTTGCTTGAGATTTCTCTTCTCTTTCTCTGTACCTTTGACTTTGGGTTTTTTTAAATTATTTTTTAATATTTTTTATTTATTCTTGAGAGACAGAGAGAGTCAGCGTGAGCAGGGGAGGGTCAGAGAGAGGCGGAGTTACAGAATCTGAAGCAGGCTCCAGGCTCTGAGCAAGCTATCAGCACAAAGCCCGACGCAGGGCTCGAACCCTCAAACCGTGAGATCATGACCTGAGCTGAAGTTGGACGCTCAACCAACTGAGCCACCCAGGCGCCCCTGACTTTGGTTTTTATATTTTTCCGTTTTCAGGGCTCTGGATACATGAGAATATGTGAAAATAGTGAAGGGAGTAGTTTTGAAAAATCTCATGAGTTTATTATTGATTTAAAAAATTTTTTTGAAAGTAACTAATAATTGTATGACAATTGCTGAGGAGGCTGCTGAGCCTCTGGGAAAATGGTTATGAACACATTATTATGTCAATTATCACACAAATAATCAAATGGCCTTCTTCTCACATTCATACACCTGGCTATGGTTCAGGATGGCTGTCATGGGAGTTGCTTTGCTGTGATATCTTTATTAATGAGCAAGAAGCAGAGGTAAATATTGTGCTAATTAAATCTACTGTGGATTCTAATCAGGGAGGCACAGCTAGGCAGGGGGAAGCACAGATACCACACTAAATCACTCTGAGCTTTTAAGTATGTGGAATGAGAACAACAAAATGAGCTTTGATGACAAAGAATGAAAATGAGGGGAAAATATCCTAGATGCACAGATTATTGGCAAGATGATAGGAAGAAGGAAATACCAATTATTAGTCTTATAACTCACCAAGAGCACTGAATTGGCATGGCCCTGCCCACAAATCAGATCTCCAGAGAAGGCTGGAATGTTGGTTGGAAAATTAGTTTCCAAGGACAGGAAGGAGAAACCAGGTGGCTTGAGTCCATGTTTACAGAATGGGGGTAGTTGAGGCCCAGTCAGCAGGACCTGAAGAAGTAGAGGCCAGCTGAAGCAGCCTACCTTGGTGGTAGAAGTTAGGAGGCAACTGAGGAAAAGAACTGATGTAGGACCTGTTTCCTACCAGGCCCAATGAGACATAGCACCATCTGACATAGAGGTGGAGCATTTAGGGAGAGAAGAGGATACCTTCTCATAGTGACGTGGACTACTGTGCCCAATTTCCTTGGACCTGCTAAGTTTGTTTGGGGGTGGGGTCCATGAGCAAAGACCTGAGCCCTCCCTAGTAAAGGGCTGCATTCGTTCACTCAGTGTAATTCTATGCACATTTACTGGGCAACTGCTACTGTCAGGGTTTGTGTTAGGATCATGGGACATAAGAAAGCAGGAAGAACAGATAACAGCAATAAATGTCAACATGGAAAGGGAAGTTCACTAATTAGTCCATGTCCTAAGAGCATTGTGGCACTAAGGAAAGTGCAAGCTGTTCATTGTTGGGGTCTAGGGGCTATCAAGGAAGGCTTCATAGAGGAGACACTCAGTCTGGTTTATGAAAAACAAGTAAGAGAGTTTTCCAGATGATGTGTTGACAGAGAAAGAGAGGCTTGGAGAGAGGGGAAAATAGAGGAGAGAAGCATTCCAGAGAGTGGGAAAACATATGCAAAGGTACAGACGCATCGCACAGCAGGGTATGTTAAAGTGGCCACAGGTTTCTGGAATACCTGGGGCATAAAGGGCCCAAGCTGACATTACTGGTGTTCAACAATATTTGGTTCTCCTGTCTTTCCCAACATGTTTGAGATTACACTTTCTACCTTCTCTGCAAGGACGTGGTATGTTGAAACATAAGATCTGGGGAGTTGTTTGTTACTATACTATATCCCAACCTCTCCTGACTTGTAGAGTACCTGTAGGGAATGGTGAGAAGTGAGACTGGAGAGATTGACAGGGGAATAGATCTTGGGTGGGACATTTGGGGAGAGTTTCTCTCTGTGCCAAAGAGTTTGGGTACTTTGGGCCATGGAGAAATGTGAAAAGTGTTTTGGACCTGAGAGTGACATGATCAGGTTTGGTGGCTGGGTGGAAGGATATGACTGAAGGTAGAGATCAGTCAGGAGGTGACTGAAGCAGCTGAGTAACACTGAAGGCTTAAACTAAGGCCATGGCAGTGAGATAGGAGAAAATTAATGTGGTAAAACTAGAGGTCTTAGTGGCCACTTACATAAATGGAGAAAATTTAGAATACTCTTTGGTCTTTGGCTTAGGTGACTGTATAAGTAATTTCATTATTAACTGGGACTCTGAATAGTGGACAAGTATGGATTATAGGTTATTGTTTCTCTCCCCACTCTGTTAACTTCCCAAAGGAGCTTAGTGTTACACCCAGTAAAAGGTTCAGTCCACAGGTTGTAGCTTCCAGATTCTTCTTCTATAGTGTCTCTCAGCCATAGTCAGGGTCCAGTTCCATAAGTAGAATCATTTCCAATGAGTCTTTCATGGTCCTGCTGCCATACTGAGGGAGAAAATGGTTGGGGTATCCCTCCAGAAGTTTGGGCTGTGAAATCAGAGTTTACCCAGCCTTTGCACTACATGCTTGTGGCTTTTGGCAAAGTTCTACCACCTGGAACAACAAATGTTACAACCTGTTAGACTCCAAATGCTCAGGAGGCACAGTAAACTAAAAGAAGGTTAGCTGGGTATGATCTTTGGCCCAGAAAAGTAGTGAAAGGAATCTCCTGGCTGGTGACTTAGGACCTAATGATCATCAAAAGCCACAAGGCAGTGATTTTCCAGAAGTTACTTGATCATCCATTCTTCCCACCAGTCCCATTTGTCTTTGGAATCCTATAGCTAAGTTTGTAGGTCTGGCTATCACTTGAAATGATCACATACCAAACCTAAGAGTGTATATACTGCTACCAATAATAGTAATGATGAACATTCATTGAGTATTGGCCCAATAGAAAGAGGTGCCCAGAACTTGGACTCTTTGATCAGTTTCAGTAGGTGGGTGGGTACTTCCTAACCCTAGGACTGGCTGTCTAGATTTGTACAGGCTTCAATCTAGGAATTGCATGAAAAGTGGAGGGATCTGGTTATTTCTGGTTGGGAATGGCATGAGGACCATGAATCTGGTCAGAAACAAGGACATGGGGAGAGGGACAGGAAGTAAGGGAGAAAAGGTGTAGCGTGGTGCCTATATAAGTGCCAGATGGCTGCCATGGGTCATGAAGGTGCATTCTAGCCTCTGTACTCTAAAAGTATTGGCCTGCTTGGCCTCTCTTTCCTGGGTCTGGGAGCAGGAGAGACAGAGGCCTGAGTCTGTGGATGGCTGGACATCAGGGTGAACAGGGGCCAGTGGTGACCTCTGGGAACTCAGTGAGAAAACACAAGCCCACAGTGCAGGACAATTATTCAGCCCAATATCCTTTCTAAGGTCCTTTTCCTCAGAATAAGAAATACTTGGGATTTAGGGGGTGTGACAGATACCAGACTCTTGGAGCTAGCTTCTATGTGTGCTTTGTCCCCCTCACAGGCTTTGGGCCTCAGTGCAGCGGTTAAAAGCACTGACTTCACTATTTATGTAATATTTGAAAATGGGCCTCTCACCCTCTCTGAACCTTGTTTCTCTCCTAGAAAGTGCAGATAACAAGACCTGCCTCATAGAATTACTGTTGTGAAGGTTAAATAAAGTAAGTAATGTACAGGGTAAGACCTTGTATCCCACCAACAACTTCATGTATGGAAAGGTGGTCTAAAAAATGGAGGATGGAAGCCACCACCTTGGGCAGCTTTTAATCATAGAAGAAGAACTTGGAAAGCACATACAAGAAGGACCTGGTGGCTATGGACTTAGGTCAATGGGCCTTTACTCCTCTAATCTCCCAACTACAAATCTCTAGCATAAATTTTGTCAGAATCTGCACCCAGAAATCATGACTCGGAGTTTTCTTTCATTTTTGGTTGCTATGAATAAGTCCCACATGTGTGATGAATTTTGTGCTTACAACCATCTCCACTAGATTCAATACATACAAACATTGCCTCCGGCTGCAGCTCACAGTTTAACAAGGTCTCTGAGCTCATTCCAAGGAACATGGTTCTGCTCATACCTGCCGCCCCTGACATGAGCTTATAACACCAATCTGCACTGCCATTTCAAAGAAGAGAAGAAGGAAAGCAGGAGGTCCACTCTGGCTGAAAATCTAGCTGATTAGCAAAGCCATCAAGTTTTCCAAAGGTCAAGTGGAGCAGAATCTCCCAGATGTTAATATTCACAAACAGCCTAGCACAGTGTTGAGCATACAGTGGGCACAGTATGCTCAGCACACATTAGTTCCAAGTAGTTCAAAATGGAACTAGTAACAACAGGAATTTGGCCCTATTCAGCACAACTACAAATGAATTTGCCCTTTTCCCCAGTCAGTCCACCTCTAGGATACTAACTCACAGACACACTGGAAGCAATATTTGGTGATGAATGCAAAAACTAAACACTAAGCATAAAGACTGGAAACAACCCAAATATCCATAAAAAAGGAATCTGTTGAATAAACTATGCAACATACTTACAATTGAATACCATGCTGCTGTTGTAGAGAATGAGAAAGATCTCCACAAACTGCTGTGGAGTGATCTCCAGGACACACACGCGCTCTCTCTCTCTCTCTCTCTCTCTCTCTCAGTTTTAAAAAGTTACCATTGGGGAAGAGAGAGGACAGGACAGAAGGGAACTGAATAGAAACTAGACCTCTCTGGATGTACCTTGTTTTTTTGTTTGATTTTGGAACCAGTAAATGTTTTATATAAATAAAAAGAATCCCCTTAAAATGGACAGCAAACTAAAAAGAAAAAGAAAAAGAAAAACAAAAAGAACTTACATATCTAGTTGGTGGCGTAACTACCTGTAGGAGGCGTATTTCAAACGATTATGCCACAGTATTTGCACTCTGCACCCCTAGTGGGATCTATCCAAAGGACTAAAAAGAACCACAAAGATATTCAAATATCCATTCTGCATTCTGTGGTCTAGCTGTCAGTAGTAATAGTGATATTATTTTGAAACCAGAAAATAGGATTAAACAAATATGTTTGTCCTAATCTTATGAAAAAGAAACTAAGGTGGGGTTCCTGGGTGGCTCAGTTGGTTAAGCATCCGACTTTGGCTCAGGTCATGATCTCACAGTTTGTGAGTTTGAGTCCCGCATCAGGCTCTCTGCTGACAGCTCAGAGCCTGGAGCCTGCTTCTGATTCTGTGTCTCCCTCTCTCTCTGCCCCTCCCCCATTTGTGCTCTGTCTCTGTCTCTCTCAAAAATAAATAAACATTAAAAATATAATAAATTAAAAAAAGAAACTAAGATTTTCAGTGCAAGGAGAGAAAACATACACATATTAATGAATAAAATCAAGAAATTTAAATAAAATCCCATTATTCTTACTCCAAATTGAAAATATCAGTATTAAATTGTGATTTATTTTTCATTATCTAAAAATCTGGTATTTCCTAGTGGTAGCCACTGAAAAGATTTGGAAACAGTGATAACTCAATAACAACAAACACTCTAGTTTCCAGATGCCGTTTCCTACTGAAGGGAACAAGGGCTCCTTGAGTTGGAACATCTTGTCATGCCTGAAAACAAAGGAGCTGTCAAATATTACTATGATCACATAAAAATAACATGGCAGCCAACATAGAAAGGGCCCCATTTACCAAGGATGAGACAGTTTGAACATAAAAAAAATACTGCAATGGATTGAGATATGAAAAAAATCCTTGGGTTCATCATGATACTCCATATCTTTGTACCCCTTCCACACTGGCACAATAGGTAAACCCTCCTTAGTTGCTTTTGGAAGTTGCCAGAATACCAACTCATTATAATGAAAATTGGCAAATAAAAAAAATAATCTAGTAGTTATCCTGCCTTTCTTAAACTGTTCCTCACGGCAAACAAATAGTTGCTGTGGGAAAGTTCTTCACGGAAGACATACAGCTAGTAAGTGCAGTAGGAGCTATAGCATTGGGAACTCAATGTTTGCAAACCCTAACAAACTGGTGAGGACAGTCATCAATGGCTACTAATGCCACTAGGCTAAATGTTGATGGGGAATTCTATAATGTATGGATCAGGCTGACACTATCTGCACCCAAAGATCAAGGATAAATGAAGCCCGTGTCATGAACATCCTGATGTGATACAAATATACAACATCACCTATGAAGTATTATTCTCCCCCTCTCCAAAGATGAAGAATCTGAATGTAATCAGTTACTAGATGTAAGACCCCATTCTAGGGAAATAGGGGGATATAGAGGGATATGTTAAGTGACACCATGAGTAATTTAAAGCAGAAATATTCAGTACCTGGGAAATTTTACAGGTCAAGTGACTTAGTTTAACCCAGAAATAAATGACATTTCTTAAAGAGAAGTGGAACAATTATAGATGAAAAGAGATTTTAGACACTTACCAAGATGCATAGTAGACATATAACATAGACACTTATTAAAAGACATACACATGCTAAGGCGCCTGGGTGGCTCAATCCATTAAGCATCCAACTTTGGCTCAGGTCATGATCTCACAGTTCATGTGTTCAAGCCCTGCGTTGGGCTCTGTTGACACCTCAGAGCCTGGAGCCTGCTTCACATTCTGTGTCTCCTTCTCTCTCTGTTCCTCCATTGCTTGCACTCTGTCTTTTACTCTCTCTCAAAAATACATAAACATTAAAAAATTTTTTAAGATATGCAAGTGCTAATTTATACTATTCATTCAAATTTTCTGTACATTTCAAACTTTTCAAAAAAATTAAAAAAATTTTTTTTACTGTTTATTTATTTTCGAGAGACAGATAGAGCATGAACGAGGGAGGGGCAAGAGAGAGAGGGAGACACAGAATCTGAAGCAAGCTCCAGGCTTTGAGCTGTTGGCACAGAGCCTAGTGTGGAGCTCGAACTCATGAGCCGTGAGATCATGACCTGAGCCGAAGTTGCACACTTCACCAACTGACTGAGTCACCCAGGCGTCCTTAAAAAAATTCTTTTTAAATCAAAGTGAGAAAAAGACTAATCAACCAAATGAGGTGTGTGGCTCATATTTGGATGCTGATTTGAACAAGCCAATTTATTTATTATTTTATTTTATTATTTTATTTTAGAGAGAGAGAAAAAGTGCATGAGCAGAAGGGAGAGGTAGAGGAAAAGAGAGAATTCTAAATAGGCTCTATGTGGAGCCTGATGCGTAGCTTGGCTCGGGGCTCAGTGCAAAGCTGGACCCCATGTCACTGGGATCATGACCTGAGCTGAAATCAGGAGTTGGATGCTCAACTAACTGAGCCACCCTGGAGACCCTGACGTATATGAGACAACCAGGGCTTTATTGTGAATTATTTTTAATTTTGTTAGATATGACAATCATATTGTGGTTATGTTGAAAAAGTCATCATTTATTGAAAGTGCATAATAAAGTAGTAGTAAATGAAAATATTCTAACATAGGCTAAAGTCGTAGGTACAGTAGTAAGAATATGTTGGGCATAGAGTTTATGCTGGGCTCACATCCTGGCCCTTCCACTTTTCCACTGTGAGAACTTGAGTGAGTTTCTTGTGCTGTCTTAAATTCAGTTTCCACCAAATACCACCTGCCTTGAGAATTAATGATATAATGTTTATGACAGTGCCTAACCCATAGATGATATTTAACACAAATTTTTTTAATATAAAGGGTTATCCCATTATAGATGGATTTGTGTTTAACCAAAGACAATATCTTAATCTAGTGGCTCATGTTAGATTTTCAAGCATTTACTGTAGGTTAATGCCTAAGCTATTCTTTATAGCACATGAGCCCAGGTCAGCTATACAAGGCAGAAATCAAGGAAAGACTTTAAGGAATGGGCAGCCCCAAGTTGGCCATATTAGTGATGTGGTCACATAATGGCCTGACAAAATGAGTTTCTATATGTAAAATGCTTAGAATAGAGCCTGGCTCATGGTAATATTATCTACATATTATTATTATTATTATTATTATTATTATTATTAATGACTAAGCAGAATGTAAGCCAACTTCAACTTCTGCATATCTCTCCTTTTTCTGTTTCTCTGAACTCCCTCTCAAGTACTGAGGTGACAATCTATAAATTGATATATTTTTCCTAGGCTTAAAAAGGATGACTCAATCTCTTAATTCACAGATTCTGCTCTTGTCTTAGACTTGAGCCATTTTGAGTTTCCATTTTGACTGCATTATCGCTAATGGGTCTTTGGCTGTCATAGTTAACAACTACCTTGACCCATAATGATGAGGGAATCAATGGTCCCATGGGGCACTCCCTTAAGCCTCATCCTGCTGCTCCAAGGGAAGCCTGGTCCTCATTGCAGTCAGTGGTAATAAGGGATAGAGACACGAGTCCTTTGCTAATACACCAAGAAGTTCTCAGAGAAGAGCTTGGACTAACTAGCACCCTAGGCAGTCTGCCAGTTTGTAGCTTTTTGCTAGAGAGGAAATTTCTGTGTGTTTCAAATTCTTCCCCTGACCATGGGCTGCGCAGTATAAATCTCTATGTAACATGTAACATGTGTGTTGCCCTGTCAGTGGCCACTTTGGGCTCAGAGATGCTGAGAATAATGAATCTGGACTCAAAAACGTGACCTGCAGGAGAGTTCTGTCACATTGGTAAAATACAGCATCCTAAAACAGACAAGTTAGCGGCAAGGCCTGTGATTCTGGGCCACATCAGTCTCAGAACATTTCATTGTCTTCACCTCAACCTGAAATTGTAGAACTTCAGCTCCCTAGAACCCACTACCTCCAAAGTTATTCCTGGATTTCCTCAGTCTCACAACCCCAGCTTTCTTTGCAGAGTGGTGGCCAGCATTAGCCTCCTCTCTCTCTGGGTTCTCACCACCATGTCCACTGCCAGGCCTCTGAGGCCCAGAGGGAGTGGTTTCTATGCTACCACAAAGCCTCCTGGAGGTCACTCCCCTTTTCCCCTAACTATGATGCTGCCCAATCCTCTGATGTCATGTTGCTTTAAATGAGCAGGGATCCAGATTGGGTGATGGGTGGTGCTGGTTTGGAGAAGGCATTCAGGTAAGATGATTGGGTAGCTGGATGGCTGGTCCAGGGAGCCACTGGACCACATTTGCTGATGCTGATTGGTGAGACCAGCTCAGGACTTGAGTTTCAGGAAGGGAGGTCAATAGAGCCTGTCAAAGAACTTTGAAAAAGCCTGAGAACATTTTAATCTGACCCAAATGGCAAGGAGTAGCCCTCTTCTGGGAGAAGCCAGCACAAGCTATACCCCTGCTGGGGTTAAAGTTACCTGGCCCAGTGGGGTTGTCTGTCTAGGAAAGACCTAATCTCCCCATACAGCAACAGTACATACCCATCCTATCAGCACCTTACACACCTATCCATTTCATAGCCAAAATTACACTACCCAAATTCAAATCCCAGCCCTACCACTTAAGCAATGTCTTTCAACTTATTATTTAATGTCTCTAAGCCTCAATTTCATTATCTGTCACTTTTTTTTTTTTTGAAAGACAATAACTATACCTGCTCTAGTGTTGATTGGGACATCAGATGTATGCAAAGCACTTGGCAGAAAACCTGGTGCATGGTAAGGGTTCAGTGAATGTTTTGATTATCATCACTAACACTAACACCAATAGCGGCATTTTGATTACCCCCGGAATTCTTTACATTTTTGTGTCTGACATTAATAAATCCCGACATGGCCTATTCTCTGTATGGAGTTACATATTGTCCAGAGACCAATGTTAAATACAAAGGTATTCCAGTATTTAGTCACATTTCCTGAAGAAGATTGAAGAGATTCCAGTCAATGGCCCACCCTAGTCTTTGGCAAATCCCACTTCCTGTCCTCCCCCCCCTTTCCTTTATCCCAGCTTCTCCAGAGCCTCTTCCAAGTGACCCACCACCCCGACTCTCTCCCATATCTGGCCTGTTAGTCTTCCCTTCTCCTTCCCTCCCACTGCTGCTGCTTTTACAACCATTGCAGCCTCTCCCATTCAGTCTCTTTGAACCCTATTCTCCCTCCTAAAAGATGTGACCAGAGCTGGTTGGCAGCAGACTGGAGGTTTTCTAATGAATAAAAATAATGTCACTGGAATGTATGTAGTATTTTTTCATATACCTTCTAATTTAATTCTGAGTGGATAAAGGCAACATTCTCTTTAATAGGCAGGTGGAGAAGACCGGAAAAGTCAGAAATACCAACAAGTTAATAGATCTTGGCCCCAGGCAATACATGACATCTCCATGCCTTGGAGCCATAATTCATTGGTCCAGGCTGAGTATTTGTCTGTCCATCAAAGGCTTTCTTGACAACCCTTGGATTAAAGACCGAGAGTGTCTTTGGAAGCCCAAACCATAGATAAAACTTGGGCTTTTAAAAATTAAAATGATGTTTTCTCAAATTTATTGAGATCATGTTTGTTTTGTCATGAAGATAAGTCAGTTTGTAGCAAGACATAAGTGTGAGGCAGGAGAAGGAGAGACAGCAGGTGAAAGAGCCCTCCTTTCTTGTGAGTTCTTCCATCCAGGGGTTCCTGAGCCTTCAGTGATGTTTGTCCCTTCTTTCCACCCTTTCCTTCAGGCATAAGTGGCTTTGAGCCGTGCTTCTGTCCCTTATAACAGAAAAATCTAATCCACACCCATGATTGAGATGTGACCTTAGACAGAGACTGCCCTATGCAGACCTCACTGTAGGCAAGGTAGGGCCAAAGTGAAACACAAGAGTGTGGCATGGGGCAGCTGTGAGGTTAAAAAAAACCAAAGGCTTCCGGCTCTCCTGACCATGAGAAGTAGTGACCAGCAGCTTTATCATTGGGGCTGGAAGAAGCCCAAGTTCATCTGCAAGCTGGGCAGAAGCCAGCAGTGAGCATGCACAGGGCTGGGGAGGTCCGTGAGAGCTCGGGCTTGGCCATCTCTCCTTCACTGACCCAGACCTGCTCCTGTCTCCATGTGGTCTTTCTGGGCTCACCTGCCTGCATCTGCTGCAGCATCTGGCCTCAGCAAAAACTTCTTCCCTGCCTCAGGCCAATGCCAAAACCTCTTGCTTCACTCTCCTACTCAGATCAAAATCTGACTCTAGGCTTTCCACCCTGCTTTTCCCAGCCACCCAGGTGATCCCTCCTCATTTGCATGGGGTGGGTTGTGAAAGCCAGAGGGCTTCATTTGAGCTCCCACAGAGCCACCATGGATGCTGTGTCCTACACTGGCCCGTGTTGTCCTGAGCTTGTCCTCCCTCAAACTCTGGGGGTCTCCTAAGGGAGCCTGCACACTCACTCCTACAGACATGATTGTCCTAGTTAACTGTGATATCCAAGCTGTGATGTGGAGCTCACTTTTAAATAGTTTCCCAATGTTGCTGTTCCATCTGGGGCCTGTTGTGAGTAACAGTCTTCATTCCTGGAGGTGTTACTATTAATTATGAAGTTTCTAGTATAGGGAAAATTTGTTGACAATATGGTTGTGTTTAAAGATTCAGTAGGAAGGAAGGAAGGAAGGAAGGAAGGAAGGAAGGAAGGAAGGAAGGAAGGAAGAAAGGAAGGAAGGAAGGAGAAAGAAAGAAAGAAAGAAAGAAAGAAAGAAAGAAAGAAAGAAAGAAAGAAAGAAAGAAAGAAAGAAAGAAGAAAGAAAGAAAGAAAGAAAGAAGAAAGAAAGAGAGAAAGAGAGAAAGAGAGAAAGCGAAAGAAAGAAAGAAAGAAAGAAAGAAAGAAAGAAAGAAAGAAAGAAAGGAAGAAAGGAAGGAAGGAAGGTTCTATCAAACAATACCAGCCCCCTTCTACAACTGAGGTCACCAGTCAGAGTAATAAAAATTTTTTAAATGCTACAAAGCATATCTTTAGACATTATAGTTTGGACTTTGTTTTTTTAGAGCAGTTTTAGGTTCACAGCAAAATTGAACCTCAAGTACAGAGCGGTCTCACATACCCCTCCCCCTCCGACCTACCTCACTTGCAGAGTGAGTTTTGTTACAACTAAAGAACCCACATAGACACACCATAAGCACCTAGGGTTCATAGTCTACATTATGGCTTGCTCTTGATGGATATTTATTTTATGGGTTTGGACAAAGGCATAACAAAGTGTATCTATAATACAGAATAGTCACATGGCCCCAGTCCCCTGTGCTCCGTCTCTCTCCCCTCCCTCTCTCCAAATCCCTGCAATCCCTGACCTTCTTATTGTCTCCATGATTTTGCCTTTTCCAGAATGTCATATCCTTGGAATCAGACAGAGCATAGCTTTTTCAAATTAGTTTTTTTTTTCACTTAGCACTATTTAAGATTCCTCCATATCTGGGGTGTCTGGGTTGCTCAGGTCATGATCTCATGGCTCACGAGTTCAAGCCCTGCATTGGTCTCGCTATCAGCATAGAGCCTGCTTTGGATCCTCTGTCCCCTTTCTCTCTGCTCTTCCCCTGCTTGTGCTCTCTCTCTCAGAAATGAATAAACATTAAAAACAAAACAAAACAAAACACCTCCATGACTTGATGGCTCATTTGTTTTTATTGCTGAATAATAGTCCACTGAATGAGTGTCCCACAGTATGTTTATTTATTATGTACTAAAGGATATCTTGGTTGCTTCTAAGTTTTGGAAATTATGAATAAAACTGCTATAAATATTTGTGTGCAGGTTTTTGTGTAGACATAAAGTTTCAGCTCCTGTGGGTAAATACCAAGGAGTGGAATTGCTGGATCACATGGTAAGACAATGTTAAGTTTAGTAAGTGTTCTTAATACACATCAGTTGGTTTCATCTTTAAGGCAAAGTTCTAGTGTCATCTAGATGAATCTCACCCTTTCCAGTTTAGCAAACCGAGACTCCAAGGGGTGAAGTGACTTCCCTGTGGTCACCAGACTGAACCGTGTACTTCCTGACTGAGAAGAGGAAAATGTCTTCATCACTCCTGAGTCACAGTCCCTGCCCGGTCCTGGCCCCTGTCAGGCCACCCTCTCAGCTGGCTCTCTCTTCAGCGTGCCTCTCTCATACTGTGGTTGGCCAGGATGCCTAGAAATGGGGGTCCAGTGAATCTCATCGCCTACCTCTGGCTCAGGGATTGCTTCTAGTAACTCTTTCCCATTGCTCACTGCTTTCTCCCCAACTCACACCCCTTCACCCCTGACTTTGGAGGAACAAGAGACCATTTTTCTCCTGAAAGGCTTGGGGGAACTGTCTGGCTCCCCACACATGGGGCAAAATTGACTCAGACCACTGTTACCATGGAGATGGAAAAGCCCTTGTCTAACAGTGCGTGTCCTATAGGTGGCACCATTCTGTGGATGTCAGGAAGTTCTCACCAGGTGAGGGGAATGGTAGCGGGGAGCGTGAAGGGGGAGAGGCCGAACAGCCGAGAGAGCATAGTGGCTTATGGCCATTTTGCACACACTGGTTGGCAATAGAAGGAAGTTGGGACCTTGTTTTCTCCTTGAAGGACAAGCAACCTCTGACAACAGGCAATCATTTGTCTTGTGGGTTTCTTCCTTTTTAATTTTTTTAAAGACTTTCAAGCTCTGTCCTTTTGGCAATTATTTGTTGAAAATAGTTTCTTCAGAATTGCCTGTTTATACTCCCCTAATGTAGTGCTTCGTGTCTCCTGTACAGTACGTCCTCTTCGGAGGACGTAGAGAAACCATGCTAATAAGGGCTATGCACATTTTGTTCTCTTAACAATTTGTGCCTTTTTGTGTGCGCGCACGCGCGTGAGTATGCGCGCGTGCACATGGACAAATCACTCAGAATCTGGAAATTTTCTTTTTGTGAAGATAGATGGGAAATTGCTTATGGTATGATCAGGATTGTCTTTTCACAATTGTGACTGAAATCAATTTATCCAGCCTGAGGAGCCGCAGGAAAAAAGAGGGAGGTGCTGTAGGAAGACATAGCTGCTCATTCCTCCACCTCTTGATTTCTTTGTATTCCGTGCAGTTAGGAGACAGACACAAAAGAAGGTGACATAATGCCTCTTAAAACACGGACTAAGCATCAATCACATCCGAATCCATAGGACAGAAGTTCCTGTGTGGGACCTTCTCACCCGAGCCCAAGCCTGGTCCTGTTCCATTTGGCTCTTGTCTCTTCCAATGAGCTGTTCCTGAGTGGCATCCTTTATAACAAAACTGTAAATGTGTGTATATGTGAAATATATATATTAAGAAAAACCATTAATGAAGCATCAGGATATATTGGTCACTGAGATGGGGGTGGTGAATGTGAGCCTTTGCAGTAGTCAGAA
The DNA here is from genome assembly GCF_006229205.1 of Suricata suricatta. NCBI lineage: Eukaryota > Metazoa > Chordata > Mammalia > Carnivora > Herpestidae > Suricata > Suricata suricatta. Next base: position 94,715,518 of record NC_043706.1, on the reverse strand, counting down.
ATTTTAGAAAACAGGAGGGTAAGACAGAAGGCAAGGACAGGGACAATGAGTGGCCGTCTCTGACAATGCTCATCAGTCAACACGACAGAGCATCCTCCCCGCATGGGAACGCAGCACGCAGCCTGGGACTCAGGAGCAGTGAGCGTCGCGTTTCTGGTGATCGGGATTCACCGGGGCTGGTGATACAGGTGCGGGAACTTCCATGTGGCCTCACTAAGGGGGGCGGGAGAATTAATGGCAGACTAATTAGGGCTGAGCAGGAGGAGCTGGGGGAGATTTGGGGCTTGGAGGGCTTCATGGCGGGAGTGACTTTTCTGTGGGGTTTTAGTTGAGACAGGTGGTGTGAAGAAGAGGGGAGGGCTTCCTAGGCTTGGGCTCCGGCTGACCGTGCATCAGTGGAGGAGGGGAGGAGAAGGTGACGCTGACAGGGCTGACATGTCCTCCAAGCTGATGGCAGTCTTGGGGAAACAAGGAGTCTTAAATGGGGTTCGGTGGTGATGGGGGACAGTGAGAGCACTGTCACTCATACCAGGTAAGCAATTATTTCCATTTTAAATTCAGAACTCTACCACTTGAAGATGATTTGCAAATGGTAAAGCAAGTATGTTAATGTTGTTGCTATTAGCCAAGGGTTTTGTTTTTGCAGAAGAAGCCTGGGGGAGTTTCTTCCCTTCTTTCCTTCCTGCTTCCTACTTAATACAAAAATGTGTTACATTCACCTGTGACAGGAAACGGAACTCCCTAAACTGAGAATACTTGCCACCGACCCCTGGGAAGTTTAGAAACATTTTTTGAAACCTTTAAATATGTAAGAGAGACTTTCAGGATGCTTATACTGGTGTGTATTTATTTCAAAACAATACTTAGATGAGCTTATGATGCATGATTATCCCCCTGCGGGGTGCTGGAGATTGGGGGCACCCCAGGATTAGAGTGGGAGTCAAGACACACAGCTACCTGCAGTGGGGCATAGACAGGAGGCCTTGACCATGGAGGAGCCAACCCTGAACCTCCCCTTTCCCAGTCTGTCTAGAAGCACACGCTGGGCTCTCCCTGCAGGAAAGAAATTCCTTCTGCTCCTTCGAAGGACACACCATTGGCTCTTTCTTCACCCTTCGGCATCTGAAATGGGGGATAATAATGTCCGTCTCACAGAGCTGTGTGACTTGAACAACCAGATGCAGGGAAAATAGTCAGAATGGTGCCTGGCACATAATAAGCATCCAGTAAATGCGTGCTATTGCTATTAACGCCCTTTTACGAAAGTGGGAGGCAAATGCATCTATTCAGTCCGTCCATCTGAACCAGAACCTCCTCTGTGTCTATTGGCATAGAAATAGTACCTATTAACATTGGGGGGGGGGGGCACACGCCTGAGTGACTAGTCACTTAAGCATCTGACTCTTGATTTTGGATCAGGTCCTGATCTCAGCCCTGCGTCGGGCTCTGCACTGACGTGTGGAGTCTGTTTGGGATTCTCTCTCTCTCCCTGTCTCTGCCCCTCTGCTGCTGGTGTTCATTCTCTCTCTCTCTCTCTCTCTCTCTCTCTCTCTCTCTCTCTCTCTCTCAAAATAAATAAATAAACCTTAAAAATTTTTTCAAGAAAAAATTTTAAGGCAGGCTACAAAGTGTTTATTAGATTATAATTTCCATTTGGGGGGAAAGGTATATTTTTACATAAAGATTAGTAGGCTGGACTGTGTACTCTCAAAATTCATATGTTGGAATCCTAACCCCTAGTTCCTCAGAATGTAACTGTATTTGGGAATAAGGTCTCTAAAAAAGTAATTAAGTTAAAATGAGGTCACTAGGCTGCCCCTTAGTCCAGTTTAATTAATGTCCTTCTACAAAGAGGAAATACAGACGCAGGCGCGAGCCCAGAGGTAAGGCCGTGTGAGGAGACAGCAGGAAGTCAGGTGTCTGCAAGGGAAGGAGAGAGACTTCGGAAGAAACAAAACCTCCTGACACCTTGGTCTTGGACTTCTGGCCTCCAAGACTGTAAAAAAAAATAATTTCTGTTCTATGTCTCCCAGTCTGTCGTCGTTGGTTGTGGAAGTCCTGACACGCTAATACAATGGGAGGAAATGTCGAAGGCTGCACTCCTAGTGGTTATTCTCAGAGTGGAGGAATGTCAGCAGGTTTCAGTTTCACTTATTTTCTGATTTTAACACAACCCAGTACATCTTATCAACAAGCTTTCACAGAGGATGACAAGGCAAAGCAACCCCCTCAGACTGAGTTCCCTGCGTAGTTAGATTTCAAATCCCTGTTTGCCACCATCTCCCCTGGCTCTCTGCTGCCCGTGGACGAGGCTGGTTACATGAGGGACTGGCCCGGGGCCCGACTGCCGAGTCCTGCTTCAAACACGGTCGTGAGAGTAATGAGCATCTGCACCTGTAAGATTCTACCTGGAATTGAGGAGGGCTTCTGAGAACGATTCCATCCAAAAGAAAATGATTCCATTTGAAAGAAAGGATAGTCTATTTTTACCTAATGAATATTTGAGTCCTGGTCACAAATAAAATGTTAGCTTTTCTTTTTCCTATGGGAATTCTTCAAGGCCCTACCAGAAGTCCTCCAGAGAGCCACAGAGGCTGGTACTCGTCCCTGGGGTTGATTAAGTGCCCACATTGACAGTGGGCTTTCCGATTCCTAACCCGCTGAGGTCACTCTGAATGAAAAGATGTCAGTCTCTGAATATCCTCTGCCCACAAATTTCCCACATACCTTTGCTGTATTCTTGCACAAAACAGCCTCAGCCCTTCCCCGAGACAGCTGGACTTCAGGCAAATGGAAGTAGGGGGTGGGGCAGATAATGGAGACTACTGAAGCCTCCTCTCCCAATGTTTTCTTTGATCCCAAGAGAAAACATCAAAGAGATGAAAGCAAATTGGTGAAGAAAGAAAGCAAGAGTGCAGTTTGCCTGAAGGGCTCGACATCAGTCTATTGCATTAGCCCCTCCACGAGGCAGCGTGGAGGGCGGGGCTGGCGGCAGATAGTCCCCGTACCCGACAGCCACCTGCTTCAGCTGCTCCCTAGCATGTCAGCAGTGGGAAATGGAGAAGTAGATTCTTTCCACCTGGTAGATCTGTGGAGTTTCTGGAACCTGTCACTTCCCGAGCCACTTGTGAGGAGGAACACTCAGTTTCTAGCCACTAACAGGTGTTGGGAGGTCCTGACCAGCTCTGTCACCCTGGCAAGAATGAGGCCATGGGGATTGGGAAGGCTGCCTCAAGTTGCCTTCTGCCTCCCTGACCGCTCTCTGAGCCAAAGAAAGCCAACCATGTCTAACCTTATCATGGCTGAAGGTTGAGGATTGGTCCCCCGCCCTCCATTTCCTAGAGGAAAAGTCTAGAGTCCAGCAGTGAACATTTCTTAGGGAGAGCTTCTTAAGTAGCCCTTATCGAGCATCACCTCGTATCAGACTCCGAGCTGGGAGTTTCCCACCCACCGTGGGAATTCATAGTCTTTGTGACTTGGACGCGTTACTCAAGCTTTTGCAGCCACGGTTTCTTCATCTGTAGAATACAAATCAGAATGTACATACCGCATGAGTGTGTCAGGAGGATAAGCTTTCAATAAATTAGCCAGGATTAAAAATAACAAGGGCGGCAGCTGGGCACCTGGGTGGCTGAGTTAGTTGAGTGTCTGACTTTGGCCCAGGTCATGATCTCACAGTTCGTGAGTTCGAGCCCCATGTCAGGCTGTGGGCTGACAGCTCAGAGCCTGGAGCCTCCTTCAGATTCTGTGTTTCAATCTCTCTGTCCCTCCCATGCTTATACTTTGTCTCTGTCTCTCTCAAAAATAAATCAACATTAAAAAAATAATGAGTCAGGACTTTATGTACCAATATGGAAATAGCTCTGTCTCAATCTTGTAAAAAAAGAAGGGGCAGGTGGCAGCAGAAAACTCATGCTATTTGTGTAAAATAAAAAGATGTATAGGAGTGTGTACACCCTGTGTGGCTAAATAATAATTTGAGGTTTTAATTTGTCTTTTTTCTTGTATTTTTCTCCTTTGTCTTGGACTGGGCTGGTGGAAAGAGCCAAGACGGTAAACTTGGCAAAGGCTTCCGCACCTGGAGCTACCTTCAAGGCCCTGGAGCCCTGGGCAAGCCAAAGATGACACCAGAGCCAGCAGCGCTAGCACCCCTTGTTGGGGACCAAGACAGCCATTCCTTAGGCCAGAAGCCTGGAAACAGGACCCCGACATCTCCGCCAGGTGCCTGCCTCTACCCTCTGAATGACCGCCAGCTGTGCCCCCATGACTTGGCTCGCTCTCTGACCAATTTAATGTATCCTAATGTAATTATATGTACGTGCCCTCCACAACCCTGCAGTGTCCAAGTACACCCAAGACTAGTGGGTGGGATCTGGGAACCCAGGGACAGTCACCCGGACCCTCCTCCCCCAGCTATAGAAGGACATGAGGACCTCTCAGTCATACTTTTCTGGAGAAGGGCACTGGGGAGTTAAGATGGGACAGAGACTTTCCTTTCTTCTCCTTTTTGGTCCAATTCCTGGGTGTCACCCTTTCTTAGGAACCTCCCTGGCTTCTGTAGCTCCTTCACGACTCACATTTGCTCCACTGTGGTGTAGATTGAGGGCCTGAGGGTCCTGGGTTTGAATCTCAGCTCTATCTCTGTCGTACCATGAACAAATGACTAGATCGGTTTTCATTAGCTCCCACATCTGTAAAATGGAGAGAATTATAATACCTACTTGACAGGGCCATAGTGAAGATTCAATAAGATAATGTAACATAACACAGTGGCAGGCACAAAGCAAGCATTAGGAAAATATTAACTAGATTTACTAGCGAGAAATCTTTAAACCAGGGGGATAACTTAATTATGAGAACACTAAGTATACTTGTCAGATTGGAGAGGAAGGCCCCACAGGACACAGGGTTGCTCTCTGGAAGCAAGCAGGATGCTGTCCTGTCAGAGATTGGCCAAAAAAGAGCGGAGGTGATCTCCTACTCCGGCTCTAGCTATCTGAAGAGGAAGACTGTGCCTGACACAGGGCTGGTGCTTAATAAAGTTTTATTGGATAGTATCAGGGCAATATAAAACAAAATGTCTCCCAACTCACAAAACCTCTCCACAAAGGTAGTAGAGACCTATACCACAAAGGTAGTTGAGTACACATTAAGCCAGAATGTGGTATGTGCTGAAGGGGTTCAGGTTCAGAATATGCCACCCCAGACTATGCCACTCTGGCATAATGATTACTTCCAGTTGGAGGCAACTGAGAAACAACAGACCCAAGAAAAACTCTTTGCCCTCCCCTTTCTACCAGGAAAGGCAAGACAATTTTAAACTCTTACCAGCCTAGAGCTAGCACCAGAGGATGCACATAACAAATCTTACTATTTAATTATTAAAAATATTTACATACATTTGAAAAGGACAGAGAAAGAAACAAAACAGTAAGGGAGAGAGAAATATCTTTCCTTATTTTCTACAGGAAGAATTAAGCCTCTTATTTTTAATTTGTATGATAAAAACTACAACAACTATAAAAAGTATTGAGAGCTTGCTAAAGGACATAGATGTTCATTGATTTAATAGTCACAAAATCCCTATAAGATCTATATAAGTATAGATCCATGCTACAGATGAGGAAACTGAGGCACAAGAAGATTATTTTACTTGTCTTAGGTCACTTGGAGGGGGAGCCAGGATTTAAATCCAAGCACTCTTGATGAGTGGATTGATGAAGAGAGTGAAAGATGGATAGATGGGACCTGGAAGGAGATGAAGAGTTTTTCAAACTGTGATTGAATTTGGAAAATGCTGCCGAAGGCTTGTGGGTAGTCTGCACGATAATGCACCTGTCTGAAGGTCAGTATGTTCTCTCAGTTCAGCAAGGCCATTCCTTCTTCATGCCCTTTTCATTCCAGTTTCTGGGTTCAGTACCCATCATCTCCCAAATCCCTCCATCAGTAACTGTTTCTGATGTGTTTTAATGGTAAAATTACAAGATCAGATGATTGCTGATTTTAATCTTTGTACACACATCACACCCTCAATGGTTTGTTTTCCTCAGTGTTTGCAATTTGGGAGAAGGAAGCTCAGTTGGGTTCCCAGCTGCCAGCACACACATTATGAAGCTGCTGTTCACCAGTCTACCCTCCGTGTGCAGGAGAGAGGGGCTGGGGCTTTACTTTTAATACCCTCTTATCTTTAATTTCCCACATCCCACAAAGCCATGTCAGAGGATTCACGTGGGGGAGGAAATCTCTTCCCTTTGTTTTCCCTGAAGTATAGTTCTGCATTTTGGAAACATTACTTTAAAAATGTTTTTCATGCTGTTTTTTAAGAAACATTTTCCCCAAAGAACATAAGATTTGCTGAATGGCAATTCTGATACTGTGCAGTGTAGATTGTGAAATTTAAAATTGTGTCCCATCCTGTCTACAGGCTGACTTTCCATTCTAACTTACCTGAGTAGTTATAGGTGTTTTAGGGAGATAGGTATAAAAGACATAGGATCACAACTGAAATGCATTTGTTTTTTATTTTTTAAAGATTAAAAAATGTCTTTTTATTTGAGAGAGAGACAGAGAGAGAGATTGAGAATCCCAAGCAGGCTCCACGCTGTCAGAACAGAGCCCGATGTGGGACTTGATCTTACACACTGTGAGGTCATGACCTAAGCCGAAATCAAGAGTTGGAAGCTTAATTGACTGAGCCACCCACGTACCCTACAACTGAAATGCATTTAGTAGGGCCCCTTATCCATGAAATACTGCAATTGACTTGATACTGAAAGTTGCTCAGAGTGGTTTCTGCCCTGTCTACACTCTAGGAGAACCATGAGGCAGAGGACAGCCTGAGAGAACAAGAAGAAAGACAAGAAGAAAAGAGGGTAAAACAGTGAGCCCATTCATGAGCAGGGTGCAAAGTATCATCACATGGAGACTGGCTCAGAAGTCAGAACAGGAAGAACCAGTTTATTGATGAGATGGACTGTGCCACCAATCCCCTCCCTGCTCCCCCCAAAATATACTGAAGTTCCAACTCCTAGTACCTGTGAATGTGACTGTATTAGGAGACAGGGTCTTTGATTATGCAGTCAAGTAAAATGAAGGGTTTAGGGTGGGCTATAAGCCAATATGGCAGGTGTCCTTCTAAGAAGAGGGAAACTGGACACGGACACACAGGGATACCATGTGAAGACGTGGAGACATACAGACACAGAGGAGAGACTCCATGTGAAGGTGGAGACAGAATGGAGTTATGCTGGGACCACAGAAGCTCGAAGAGGCAAGGATGGGATCCTTCCCTTAGGCTTCAGAGGGAGCATGATCCTGCCAACCCCATGATTGTGGATATCTACGTTATGGCGGCCTAAGAAAAGAAATGCATGGATTCTTTAGGGTATAAACAGAAACCAACTTTATTCTATTGTCTTTCCATACCCACACTGTTAGCCTATTCGTGGCCACCCCTGATGAAACCTCAGATCCCATAGCTTTTCTGGATCATCTTGCTATATGAGAAGTCTAATTCTAATATCAAAATTTCAGTCCACATCCCATTTAAAAATTCTTCCCTTTCCAGTTGTAGGTTGAACTCAGCCTTAGAAACCTGCAGTGGCAGAAGGCAGCATACTTGGTTCCTCCATTATTTTCCCACCTGATTGGCTACCTCTTTCCCCATCACTCACCATATTGTGCATGGCTGGTATGAAGGGGACTAGGAGAAATAGGAACAAAAGAGTTCTTATTTGATATGTGTACCTATTACCTAATGGTGGATTCTCTAGGTAAGATAGATGTCCAGAGTCCAGCTCCTTCTTTTGTGGGACACAGATTATAATCTGTACATTTCAAATAATGGGTCCATTTTGCAGGCCCTTGTTAACTGGAGCCTTCCTACTGTAGGGTACCCTAGTAAAAAAGATGTTCACTGGCAGGTCATTTATGACCCACCCCAATGATGAGTGATGCACCACTAGCCCCTATTTATGTTTGCCTCTCTCCTCACAGGAAGCCACAAAAAACATAATCTTATTTACATGGTCTTATGTAGGCAGTTCTCTAAAGAAATAGAGAACTGGCTTAAAAAAAATAGAAAAAGAATGGAAAGGAATGGCAGGAAGGCAGGCAGGCAGGCAGGTGGGCAGACAGGAGAGAAAGAAAGAAGGGAGGGGAGGAAGAAAGGAAGAAAGGAAGAAAGAAAAAATGTTAAACATAGTCATTAAAAATGAAAATTAAGTTGGGGCACCTGGTGGCTCAGTCAGTTAAGTGTCAGATTTCAGCTCAGATCATGATCTCATGGTTCATGGGTTCGAGCACCACATCAGGCTCTGTGCTGACAGCTCAGAGCCTGGAACCTGCTTCAGATTCTGTGCGTCCCTCTCTCTCTCTGCCCCTCCCCCACTTGCACCCTGTAGCGTGCTCTCTCTCAAAAATAAATAAATATTTAAAAAATGAAAATTAAATTTCTTTTCTGAGAAAACATCAAATGGTGGATGAAGCCCAGGGGCCCTGGATACAAGAAGGCTGGGAGAAAAAAAAGTAAATTAAAACAAGATGCCATTTTTTCATATGTCAAGTTGACAGAGATTTTAAACCATTAAACTATTCAGGGTTGGTAAGCATGTGAATTATAACAATGTTCCTGGAAAATAGTAAGAAATACTTATCGAAGTGTTAACACATGCACATCCGGTGGCTTGGGGAAGCTCACATTCCAGAAAGCCTTGCATTCAGGCACCAGCTATGAATAACAGTTTTTCTGAAGGACAAAAAGGGGACAAATCTCCACATCCTGAGTGAGCCTCAAAGTCAGCGGCATCTAGCATTTATCAAAATGACCCAGCTGTATCCCATCAGAATTGCCGATGCCACACAACATGAACTACGAAGGTTTCCCTCTTTGTTCTGGGAACCAGTTGTTCTGAAAACTAGAATCTCGCATATGCTCTGCTATTGCAAGTAAAAATTCTACTCGGTACTCAGGAAATGGTTTGGGTATTCCTCTTCTTTTGTAAAACATATTTGTGTATTAATGATGGAGGAAATGAAAGTGGTAGTTTAAAATGGCAAAAGGAAAAAAAAGAGGGGGGGCACGTTTCTTGATCATCTCCAGAAGAACTCAGTTTAGGTGTCCTACAATTACCAAAACACAAAAAAAAATGGAAGCCACATATCTCCACAGAGCAGGTCTGGTTTCCGTGTTCCGTTCTAGAGCAATTGTTTGTTAGAGTTGCTTAAACTCTCTGTCAATAGAGGAGCCAACAACTAGTCAATTCCGCCAGTTAGCTCATGCAGTTAAAATGCCAGTCTTTTTTTTAATAGTCAAGGAGTGACAACAAAAAAAAATCTCACCAACAGGCGCCTCCCCAAAGAAGATATACAGATGGCAAAGAAGCATATGATGAGATGCTCATTATCACACATCCTTAGGGAACTGCAAATTAAAACAGTCATGAGACACCATTGCATACCTATCGGAATGGCCAGTGTCCCAAACACTGACAACACAATGCTGGCGAAGATGCGCAGCAACAGGAATTCTCATCTATTGCTGGTGGAAGTGCAAAACGTACAGCCACTGTGGAGGATGGCTGGTCTGTTTCTAACAACGCTAAGCACACTCACATCCTCCAGTCATGTAAGAGCATTCCTTGGTTTTCACCCCAAGTTGTTAGAAACTTCTGTCCACACAGAAACCTATGCAAAGATGTTTATAACAGCCTTAATCATAATTGCCAAAATTAGAAGCAACCAAAATGTTCTTCAATATGTGAATGGATAAATAAATTGTGGTGCATCCAGGCAATGGAATATTATTCGTCAATAAAAATGGATGAGCTGTCAAACCACAAAAAGATATGCAGGAAACTTAAATGCATATTGCTAAGTGAAAAAAAAGACAGTTTGGAAAGACTACATAACGTATGATTCCAACAATACAACATTCTGGAAAAGGCAAAAGTATGGAGACAGGCAAATATCGATAGTTGCCAGGGGTGAGGAGCGAGAAGAAGGGATGAAAGGGTAGGGCCCAGAGGATGTTTATGGAAATGAAAGGATTCCATACACTACTGTAATGATGGATACATTTGTCAAATCCATAGAATGTACAATACAAAGAATAAATCTTAATGTAAAATTCTGTTTACATTTACATAAGATCCTGGAGCCTGTTTCAGATTCTGTGTCTCCCTCTCTCTCTGCCCCTCCCCTGCTTGCACTCTGTCTCTTCCGCAAAAATAAATAAAAACATTAAAAGAATTAATTATTAAAAAAATAAAACTCTACTAATTAAAAAAAAGAGTAAAGTCAATTGTTTCACTGAGTTGGCATTTCAAAAAGTAGATCCAGTTTGACATAGTTCGGGAGTAACTATACTCTATGGGATGTTTTTTTTTTCTAAGGCCTTTGGCTAACGTGACTCCATGTATTAATTCTGTTGTGAAAACATCCATAAATTTGCTCTGGCTAATTGGGAGATTTTCAGGACCTGATATAGTGAGGAAGTAGTTTCTCTATGAAAGTTTGCTCCCCATTGTCCTCAGGATGAGGAGTCTCACCATCTCTGTCTCTTTCCCTGCATACCACCCCCACTTTTGGCACAGCCTGATCCTACTGAGAGAATGGCATTTCCTGACTTGTCCTGAAAACTTGGCTTCTTTGGGCTTTTTCCTTTTTCAAATGCAAGACAAAAAGTAGCTCAGTATTACCAAGTTCCCATAAAACAGTCTGCTCCTGCCCCTAGAGTATATTCAGGTTGTAACTATGCATACCTTGGCATTGGGCAGCCCAGGACAACACCCCAGGTGAGAGTAAATCAGAACTCAGAGAGAACATTTATATTAACGGCTTCACAGAAAGCTGTGAGACTGGACCTTGGAGAAGGGCTGGAGAGAGACGAGGCTGTACGGTCGTGCAGGCATGTTGGGCTCGGGCTTCCAGCCCCACACATGGGCATGGCCCTGGCATTAACCATGAGTAGATCTGCGGCAGGAAGATCCAAATCCCAGACAGTCCTCACTGTGAAAGGACAGAGCAGGAGACATGTGGCCCATTTCTGTACGTTTCCCCTGAAGGGCACCAAGCTTTCCTACTTCCTGGGCTCCCAATCTCCAAGACCCCCTGGCTAGCCTGGTTCTCCTACACCTACTCCCTTTAGTTAAGTAGAACTAGGTAGAAATAAGTTGAATTCTTCTTTAGCTCTTTTGTCTTCTTTTCCTCCTATCTTTTCATACCTTCTTTTTATAGCTCTCTAATTTAGTAGCTAAAATTATAAATGGGAAGAGGGCTTCTAAAAAATTTTATCTGTCTGAAATTGACAAGTAGACTAGGTCACGAAACTGATCTCAGTGGGGTGCCCGGGTGGCTCAGGTCATAATCTCATGGTCCGTAAGTTTGAGCCCCACATTGGGCTCTGTGCTGAACTGTCAGCACAGAGCCCGGAGCCTGCTTCAGATTTTGGGTCTCCCTCTCTGTCTGCCCCTCTCCCACTTGCACTCTGTCTCTCTTTCTCTCTTTCAAAAATAAGTAGACATTTAAAATTTAAATAAATAAATAAATAAATAAAGCATAAAAAGAAGTAGTCTCTTGGCAAGCATGTGTCCCCTCAACCAATGTGAATCAAGACCCTCCCACAGGTCGGAGTCTGTTCTTCATGCTAAAGACAAAGAGGCCTAGTGCACCCTCTGATCCCAGTTCTAGAAGCTCACAGTCAATGGAGAGACAGACATTAAAAAGATGATGACAATGATAATTCTCCAGAACCTTAGTTTCCCTTACATGAAAATTCTAGTGTATGTCCTGGGAATTCCAGTCCCAGCAACTATGCACGGAGTCTATTCCTACGCACTAATTGAAGGAGTTGGATTGGGGCTGGGAAAGAAGACAGAGCTTGGGGCTAAGAATGGGCAAAGGGGATATTGTGAATGGCAGAGCTGAAATAGAGATATTTTCACTACAACTTTGGGAGAGAGAACAAGGGAATAGGGAGTCTCCCTCAGGAGAGAGAGAAGTGGAGATGTTTATCAGAAAGGCTAGAAGAAGGTATGTGCATGAAGTTATCATGGTCAGAACCAAGGCTAAATGATCGTATGTATCAGAGGGACGAGTTGATAAACATGTACACAGCTAAGCATCTCAACTCTCCAAGCTATTGTGAATAAGCGAGAGCTGGATGTCAGGAGCCAATAGCTCCAAGATACAAAATCAGAAAAGCTTTGAACATTTGGTGTCAAAGAAGGCAGAAGGTAAATTCATTTTATTGAGCATATTTATTTATAAGAAAATGACATTTTTACTTTTAAGCATTCCACTGAAATGTCGAGGGAGAGCTTAAAGATTTTTCTCTTAACAAATGGATGTTAATCATACAATGTACATTACTATTCATACAGAGGTATAAATGTTATTAATATTCTCTTTATCTAAGATGTGATATTTATTATTTGATTTTAGTAGATGTACTAAACAGTCACTTAAACTACTTTTCAATTTGTATTTTCATATAAGATGTTAAACTCCTAACTATTGGATTCTCTAGGGATTTTCTGATGCCTATGTTATATAGTTGGAGAGAAATCTTGGATAGATACTATTGGAGAACAAAGAAAGGCAACCCCCTGTTGACCTGGGGCATTCAAAGGTGTCTTCTCAGGGGGTGTTATTTTAAGCTGGGTCTTGAAAGATGGAGATCATATTAGCCAGGAGACTATAATGGAGACCCAGGTCCTTTTCATACCCAGGTCCTTCTCATGGTCTTCCCAAGACCATTCTGCCCTTACCTGGCTGTCTTTCCAACTTAAGACAGAGTTGAATGGGGGCATCAGAGAATAATAATAATATTAACAGACCACCTCTGCTTACATAATCTCATTTGAGCTTCACAAGTCCCTATGGATAAATACAACGAGTTCAATTTATAAATGAGGAAACAGGCTCAAAGAAGTTGAACAACTTGCTTAAAATCATGTAGTAAGTAATGGAGCCAGGATTTCTCCCAGGTCTTCCAATGCTCACATATTTATACCATCAATAATAGTTCACTATTGCCCTTGCACATCGGAAGGAAATATCATATCGGCACGGATGTAATCTATTATGAGCAGAAGGAGACTGGATACTATTTGGAACTATTTTAGAATGGAAAAATCCATTATTTGAAATCTTAAAAAAATATATTTTGACGCAAATGACTCCAATAAGCGACAGTAAGCAAGGCAAGTGGGGAGACAGGGCCAATGCCAGCATTACATATTTAGAGTAATATTTGTTGAGCCAACTTTTACAAACCAACAAAAAGGAAAAAGTCGAGAGAGCATCAGAAATCGATAACACAATTTAGTGTTAGCTGCATTTAAGTGAGACAGCTCTGACTCATTCAACATGTGATGTCAGGCCAAGCAGGTTATAAGGGGCAAAAATGTATTTTGGGGAAAAGTTGAAAAAGGAATGATAAATTTGAAAAGATCACATCTTGGTAACGTATCCCTGTGATGGGAATGAAAGAAATCATGAAGGACCTTCTCAGAACCCTGAGGAATCTGTGTTCTTTCTTAAATCTTCAGAGCAGGACACAGCATGCATCGCCCTATAGGAGGCCAAACCCATATACAAATCACTGACAAACAGATGGAAGATGAACACTGGGAAGCTGGAAAGGGAGAAAGTTTTAAGAACCAAAACAAGAGTCCATAAAGCCCCTGTGCCTTTAATCCCTGCAGGCAAGGAGTGATCTAGGAAAAGAAATGACATAGAAAAAGAAGGAAGTACTTCAACTGCCAAGAAAAGGAGGGTTTCTAATGGTTCTGGATGGTCCAATCCACAGTTTGATGATACTTTCCCTCAGAAAGGGTCTTCTGTTCTATTAAGTTAATCCCGTGGTTACAATTAATATGTAATTAAAGCACCTACCCTGTGGTTGGAGTTCTTACTTTTTCTTTTCTCATTCTTTATCTTTTAGGGCTAACATCTACAGCAGAGCTCCCTGGGTATTGCTGTTGGGAGACAGGACTGGCATATCACATGACTGATGTTGTTGTTCTACTTCGAGAGGCATAATTTGACCCAGAACTCTCTGGAGCCATGCGACAAAAGATCACTATAGGTTTTGTTTTGTTTTATTTGTATCCGTTATCATTTTTGGTGGGAAGGATGCTTTAACCAACAATATTCATGAGTTCCTTCCTTAAATTATAAAAACCTCTGTTATGAATATGACTTTGCTGACTGTTATTTCTCCCTGCAGATTCCACAGAGCATAGAAAAGAGCATTACAATGGGCTGTGAGATTCCAACAGGCCGGAGAAGATGGGCTCTAGGGCAAAGGACATGTGCACACTGCTTGGTTCATAGCAAAATTTATAGCGAGTTCAGAGGCTATGACTTTTAGGAACAGGGATGATCCCCGCGCAGGAGAAAATTCAGAATGGGCCCTTTGCTTCCTCAGAGTGAACCAACCTTAAGTCATTGCTGGCTCCCAGAGTGCCCTTCAGCTGTAAATCTGCAGTTACAACTTAACTGTATCAACAGCTGTCTGGGTTATTGTGCCTATGAATTCAGTGTCCGTGCGATGCCTCCTTTGTACTGAGAAGCCTGGCCATCAGGCAACTGTAAACACAGGCCACATAACTCCTTACTTTCTCAGCTGTTCAGCCTTCCCGTCTCCAATACCTTCTTGTTAGACAACTGGGACCTTGGGGTGTCATGAAATAGCCAATTTTCTTTTGAAATTCATTCTTCTTACCTAGAAAGGGGCAAATCCACCCATGCTCTTGGTGTAGGCTCTTAGGAGCCTGGGAGTGATTCATCTCCCCTGCAAAATGAAGTGTTTTCAGGATATGAAATTCTGTTGTGCAGCAAGAAAGCACCTAGATTGTTTATTCTCCTTCACTTTATTGAATTTTTAAAATACAAAAGTTATCCATGCTTGTCATTACAAATCAGACAGGGAGGAAGCTGACATCCGACAGTGGTGTCCTCTCTCCACCCCCATCCATCGCCCTGCAGTCAGGTGTGTCCTAGTCTGGTGTGCATCCTTTCACGCTGTTCTAGAAACGTGTCTGCACACATTCCAGCATACTTGTACCGGCAACACAAACCTCGAGTTCTGACCTCTTCTGTGGGCCTCTCCCACCTTCTCAGCTGGAAATCAGGTTTTTAACCCTTTCTTCTTCCTAAGCACTTCTACTGTGCTCAGAGTTTCTGGAGTACTCAGTCTGCTGGGGAAATGGGAGGAAGTGTGGTGGAGGAGACATAGTCCAGGGGATGGGATCCCTGGGTCAGGGCTCTCTGCTTTCTGAGGGGCCAGTGGTCAAATAAATGGAGTCATTGAGTCTCTCTCTGGTCTGAGCTTGTCAAAGGTGTGAGGATTGATGCAATGAGTTACCTGTGTTGACCTTGGTGCAAAAAGCAGACTCTGGAGACATCTGACCAAGCAGGAGAAGCTGGAGAGAAGATGGTTGTTCTCCTTTGATAGCTGGTTCTGGAATATTCTGCAACAGTGAGTGGATTATTCAGGACTCTTACTTCTCCTCCTTGGCCTCCTGCTGAGAACAGTGTCAGGGCTCATTAGCACTTCCACTAGAGGCGAGCCCTTGCTGTGAGAAGAGGTGAGAGCAGTCAATTTTGCCACTCATTAGCAACTCCGGACAGATAGTGGTGGGAAGATTGACCCCATTGGCAAAATTAGAGTCTGCTTCTCTGGGGGCACAGTTAGCCATCTGGTCCTTTTGCCGTCTACATGTCACCCAGAGTTGACTATCTGCTGGCCTCACAGAGCGATGAGCAAGACAATATTTTTTAAGGTATTAGTCACTTTATATAATACAATAACTCCATGAGTTGCCAGTGGTGTGATCCTCAATGTACTGGTGAGAAGGCAGGAGGAAGACTCTCTGAAGAAAATCAGATCCCACAACCATCCAGGTATCTCATTGCTCTGACCTAGAGAGTAAGGATTGGGGGGTGCCTGGGTGGCTCACTCGGTTAAGCAACTGACTCTTGATTTTGGCTCAGGCCATGATCTCATGGTTTGTGAGATGGAGCCCTACATCAAGCTCTGTGCTGATAGCATGGAGTCTGCTTGGGGTTCTCCTCTCTCTGCCCTTCTCCCACTCATGCACATACTCACTCGCTCTTTTTCAAAATAAATAAGTAAACATTAAAAAAAAGAGTAAGGACTGGGTTTGAAGCAGTTTGGGCTTCTTCAGATTTATTCACATGGCCCACAAAAGCCCACTCTGATCAGCCTGCCGTGATATTTGTACAATAGTTTACAGTGTGCAAAGCACTCTGGCAGGTCCTTTGATTCTTATCACAACTCTTTCAGGTCATGACTTTTACTTTATGTCACGGACTACTGAAGATCATAGTAGTTAGAACTGAGTTACCCAAGGTCACATCAAGCCTGGGGCTTTTTCCCTGACCCCAAAGTACATATATTGAGCTATATCAGGGCTTAATAAGCAGGTAGAGGAAGGGCCACTCTTAACATTGTTTGATGACATGGGGAATGAAAGGGACACAAAGGACATCAAAGTGAACCCTCGCCCTCTAAAGGTGAGAAATCAACCTCAGTAAGGTTGGTCATCCATGGTGCTGGTGGACCATTGAACCAGCTAAATTAGATGGGAAGGATTTCTTCTTGTTGCCTAGCCATCTTTGTAACACTGACTTGTTTTCATATAATGTAGACCCTCACGCTACAACATGAATGAACCCAGAGGACATTTTGCTAAGTGGAAAACACCAGACACGAAAGGGCAAGTGCTATCTGATTCCAGTGATCTGAGGAATCTGGAGTAGACACACTCACAGAAAGTGGAGCAGGGCTGGAATAGGGGGGAATATGGGTAGAGTTTCAGTTCAAGATGCTGCTAAAGTTCTGGACATGGATAATGGTGAGGGTTGTAAAATATTGTAAATGTAATTAATGCCATTGAACTGTACACTTAAAAGTAGTTAAAATGGGGGCAACTGGGTGGCTCAGTTGGTTAAGCATCTGGCTCTTGATTAGGGCTCGTGTCATGTCATGGCTCGTGAGTTCAAGCCTCACATCGGGCTCTGTGCTGATTGTGTGGAGCCTGCTTAGGATTCTCTCTCTTCTTTCTCTCTCCCTCCCCTGCTTGCTCTGTCTCTCTCAAAAATAAATAAACCTAAGAATAGTTAAAATGATAGGTTTTATGTTACATATATTTTACTATAATTTTTAAAAGAAAAAACTTATAAAGCATAGTTCCTCTAGTGCAACAGAGCTTGACTTGAAGATTCTTCACAAAATGTATATATGGCAATCTGCCATGTAAATAAGTTGAATTACTTCCTTTCCTAGTGGAGCAAACACTTTGGTTTTAAAATATTTTCCCCACTTATTTTTTCTATTAGCTATTTTGTTTGTTTTCTTTTGTTTCTGTTTCTCGCCTCAGACAAAAAGCTTTTTTGAGTTCATAGAATTACACGTAGTTAGGTAGTTCCTCTCGAGATAATCATCTCCTCTTTGCTAAGTGATCATTTTTTTATATTAAAAACAAATTGTGGTCAGAAAATGAGTTGCAGTTAGAAAACATGATTAAAAGCAAATGTCTCATTAGAAACTTAACCAAGTTTGGGAGACCCTTTAATAAATATCTGAGAATTGAATCACTATACTGTATACCTGAAACTAATATAACACTGTACTTCAATTATACTAGAATGTAAAAAGGAAAAAAAAAACAAAAAAAAATACAAAAAAACTGGAGAAACTAGAGGCACCACATTTTTTTTTCAATATTAAGACAAACTTTTATTTCAATCTGTTAAATGGGAGGCATACAATGACCCAAACACATCCCTTTAAAATCCTTTCCTTGCGGGGCACCTGGAGGGCTCAATTGGTTGGGCGTCTGACTTTGGTTCAGGTCATGATCTCATGGTTTGTGAGTTCGAGCCCTGTGTCTGGCTCTGTGCTGATAGGTCAGAGCCTGGAGCCTGCTTTGGATTCTGTGTTTCCTTCTCTCTCTCTACCCCCTCTCATGTTTATGCTTTGTCGCTCTCAATCTAAAATATAAATAAAATTTTAAAAATTAAAAAAAGAATAAAATAAAATTCTCTCCTTGCAAAAAAGCAAACAATGGTATAAAAGGAGTATTTCTGAGGCTTGATCAAAGTAACATAGAGCAGGACCTTCGAAAAGGTAGGTAAGGAAACTTAGCCAGTATGGACCAGAGCTGAGGTAGTTTTTTTATGATAATAATAATTATTGTTATTATCATTATTGTTGTGGTAAGAAAACACATAATAGGAAACTGCTCCCTTAATGAATTTTTAAGTGCACAGTACACTACTCTCAACTATATATACGCATCGTACAGCGAATCTCTGCTTTTTCACCTTGCATGACTGAAACGCTATACCCACTGAATAGCAACTCCTCTTGCTCCTCCCTCCAGCCCCTGGAACCATATTCTGCTTTCTGCTTCCATGAGTGTAATTTCTTCAGATACCTCCTGTAAGTATAATCACACAATATTTGTCTGTGACGGGCTTATTTCACTTAGCATGCTGTCCTCAAGGTTCATCAGGGTTTAGCCTGTGACAGGATTTCCTTCTTTTTTAAAGGCTGAATAATATCCCAATGTATTAGTTATATACCACATTTTATCTGTTTATCTGTCTATGGGCATTTAGATTGTTTTCACTTCTTGGCTACTGTGAACAAATTCCTTCTGAATAGCAGGCTTCTTGGGGGATGCATTCTGTCTCCAAAGCTATTAACTCTTTCTGCTGGGTTTGGTTCTTGTTGTTTACTTATTTTTATTTTTATTCTTCATGTTAAAAACTTTATTCAAACGTCTGCACCTACTTGGGCTGCTCGCTGAACACTGAAGGGTTAACTCTGTGTGCTGTGGTGGGTGCAAGGAGGGACCTGTCCGTGGATGCACAGGGTTTAGGGCAAGGATTTGTAAGATGATTCAGGGAAGGCTTGGGTTTCTTTTTCACTTTTTCCTCCAGAAACCCCAACTATTATTTTCTTTATACACTTTCTTTGGGATCATTCATTTCCTTCATGGAGAACGTACGAATCTCCTACCTGAGTGCGCTGTGCAGGTGTCTCCTGGGAGTGGGGAACTACGGACAAGGCGGAGAGCTTCCGGGATCAGATGCCAATGTTCATTCTTAGAAAAGCATCTTGTGCCCCACCTTTCTGCTGTGACTGTGGCCCCTCCTGGCCCTGCTCTCCAATAGGAAATCCCCTACCTGAGTGGGGAGGAGTGGCCTCTGCTTGCTGCTCCGATGGAGAGCAACCTGGGATCTAATTTCTCTTTAAACAGAATTTCAACCAAACCTCTGATTTTTCACCTCATCCCCACCACCCCCTCCCATAGTTCGTAATTCTGGCGTTACTGGTTCTTCACCCACTTGTTGGTCAGATTTCTCCTTTCCTCTATTTCCTTTTTCCATCCAACCCAATCTGGTGGCATTTCTCATTTGCTGTGGGCCATTTTCAAGTCTCTTTGCCTTTTTTGATGTATGCATACATTTTTTCTTTCTTTTAAAAAATTGTTTATATATTTATTTTGAGAGAGAGAGAGCGAGAGCATGCAAGTATGCACAGCTGGGGAGGGGCAGAGAGAGAATCCCAAGCAGCTCCATGCTGTCAGTGCAGAGCCCTACACCAGGCTCAAACTCATGACCCTGGGATCACGACCTGAGCCCAAATCAAGAGTTGGACGTTTAACCGACTGAGCGACCCAAGTGCCCCACATATATTTTTTTCTGTTACTCTCATTTTACTGCATTTTCAGAAGGAAGCAGAGATAAACATTTATGTTCAATTCACTGTGTTTAATTGGAAGATCATTCCGTCCACCTCTTTAGCACGCAGATACTTCTGCATTACACTCAGTCTCTAATCCACTGTCACTTGTCTGCCTTCCCATGGACTGTGGGTTTCTTTTGTGTGTGTGTGTGTGTGGGCAGTGGTCTCCTTGCTCCGTCAGCCCCTAGCATAGAGGGCATGCAATCATTATTTATTCCATTGGAATAAATAAATATTTCTTTGTTTAGTTGGTGCTGTCCAAAGTAAAGGCCATACTCTCCACCATTCTCCCATCCTCTGTTAAAGATGGTCCTGATGAGGGGGGGTTTCAAAATTGAAGCAGAAATAACAAAATCCTCCTCATACAGTGCCTGTTTACAGTATATACAGCTTTCCTGGCTCGTTCAGAGAAGTGCTTATTTTACTTAGAAGTAACTACTTTCCAAAGGCTGGCAATTCTCATTAGTTACCGGGTGAGCGAATCTAATAAGAAATGTCTCCTGACTGAGCTAGGAAAAGCAATGGAACAAAATGTATAGTAGGGATTTTTCCCACCTCGCAAACCAAATAGCTCCTGTGCTATTGAATGAAAATGGACATGTACCATATAAGATGCATTTTTCCCATGTGCGCTAAGAGAACTGGGCATGCAGGGGAGTGACCTTTGAGGCTCTGCAGAGGAGAGCATTCACCTCTTACAGAGATATGATGGGGCATCATCCCTCTGCTTCTGGGGGAGCCTTCTGAAAGGGCCTGAGTCTCCTAGGGCAGTTGTAACAGATCACCACAGACTGGTAAACAACAGGCTTATTCTCTCATGGTTCAGGAGGCCAGAAGTCTGGAATCAGTCCCCAGGGTTGGCTTTGTCCGGAGGGAGAATCCATGGCCCACCTCCTTCCCAGCTCCTGGAAGTGGCCGGCAGTCCACTTGGGGTCTAACTAGTGTTGCTTGGCCAGCAGCTGTGTCACTCCCATCTTTGCCTCTGCGGACGGATAGACTTCTTCCCACTGTGTGTGTCCCCAGATCTCTCTTCCCTTGCAAGAAGATGGGCTTTATGGTCCATCTTAATCCAGCATGACCTCAGCCTAACTTGATTATATCTGCAAAGATCTTAACAAGATCATATTCTAAGGCTCCAGGTTGACATGAATCTTTTGAAGAGTCTGTTCAGTCCAGAAAATGGCCCTAAACCCTTATCTTCCTGCCTCATACTTCTATGTTGGAGACATTTGTCACCAAACACTCCCACCCTCGGGCAGAGGTTCCTAACCTTGGCCGCACCTTGGACTCACTCTTGCTTTTTACTCCTGCTGCCACACATCAGGTGTTTTTGTTTTTACATTTATTTTTGACACTGACACACACACACACACACACACACACACACACACACACACGGAGAGTGAGGATGGGAGGGGCAGAGAGCGAGAGGGAGACACAGAATCTGAAGCAGGCTCCAGGCTCTGAGCTGTCAGCACAGAGCCCCATGTGGGGCTCAAACTCATGTACTGTGAGATCATGCCCTGAGCCAAAGTCGGACACTTAATCGACTGAGCCACCCAGGCGCCCCTTGCCTCAGTTGTTTTTGAAGCATCCCAAGTGATTCCAACGTGCAACCCAGATGCAGCCCTCGGCTCCAGGCACGGTCCCTCAGACACCTGGTAAGGCTGCCTTACGGAGTGAGCCCCGCTGGCCTCCGTGGAAGCGGGTTCTGCACACGTTTGCTCTTGCCTACTGCCGAGCAGTTAGCACCAGCACGTGTGTGTTTTATTTCTGCTCCTTTATTTGCTTTGAAGGAGAACAGCTTCATCTGTACTGAGCACTCAAAAGTTAATAAGAAAGAAGAACATTTGTAGGGAGATGTGGCCAAGAGAAAGGTTAATATTTAATTTTATTTTTCAGAAATAATTTTTGTACTTCTCAAAGTAGCATGTGTCATAGAAATGTGAAAAACCCCATAAAAGCATAGAGAAGAAAAGAAAATCACCTATAATTCTATCCCTCTGGGGAAACTATGGTGTTGTGAATATTCTAATGAATTCTTTCCATGCATGTATAAATACACAATGTGTGTTTTACAAATATGGGATTATGTGATTTGGGGGTTTGAGTTCTTCATTTAATAATATACAATTAATATACATCAATAAATACATATCAGTAAATATTTCCTATTAAGTAGCCCTCAGATTTTGAATGGCTAAATTTTATTCCTTTGTAAAGAGAATATACCATCATTATTTAACCAATCACTACAAGACAATTTCAAATGAAACTTTTCCTATTGTCTGATTAAGGGGGCAAGACCCAGAGCTCAGCAGCAGAGGCCCTATCTCTCCATCCTCGGGAGGGCTCCCAGACCTGCCCCCCCCCCCCCCCCCCCACCGCGTGCTCCACTGACCCCCATGCCACCGCCATCCGGTTTCTCTAAACCTAAGATGTGGAAATTGGAGAAGGCATTGGATACAGAGCTTCTGACCTAGGGGAGGGTGCTCACTGCCAGAGGGATCAGAGGATTCAGAACGCCTGCGTCTCCGAAGACAGACAGACAGACATCTCACCTCTGAACATGTGCTTAGAGTGCAATTGCTGATCCGCATCCTGTGCTGACTGAGCAGGAGGAAAGGAACTGGTTAGACTGGAACTGCGAAGAGAGGGAGCAGCCCGCCTCCCCCCACCCACCGTCTGCAGGGATAAGGAGGCCTGAGCTGCCTGTGGCCAAGCAGAAGCTGTGGCTGGAAGCCTGGTGTGTGCTGTGTATACCGGCATTCTGCCCAGAGGATGGCTGGCTGCAGGGAAAAAGAGCTTGCAGCAAAGGCCTGTGGGTTTTCCAGCAGGGGCTAGAAATGGCAGCAGCGGGGGAGGGGTGGGGGGAGGATGGAATTCAACAGAGGCACACCTTCCTGGTGACAGGAGGCATCCCACAGATACCCCAAAGAATTTATCACATGCTTTACAAGACAGAGCACCTGCATGCCCAATTCTTGGGTACACGCAACCCCATACAGAACCACACCAAGTACAAAGACTTTTGCCTCTTTTTCATCTCTTCCACTCTTCCCCACACGCTGTCCTGGGGGACCTAGAAGCAGCAGAATGAGGAGGAGGAAAGAGCATGAAGAAACAGCTCAAGGCGTCTCCCCCAGCAACTCTCCAGGCCTGCACTGGGGGGCAGAGGAGGGAGGGCCTTGAGTTAGTGATGTGATACAGCAATCTGATTATGTGGATCAATAATAATAATCAATAATAAAACATGCATGTCATGGAACCCAGCAGACCCATCTTTAGGAGTTTATCTTATAGACAAATAATTAAAGATGTGTGGGAAGACTTATTTGTAAGAGAATTGCCGTACACTAGAAGTATCTCCCCACAATCTGAAAAGTCATAATTTTTATGTTAAAAAAAAAACACCTGTTCTTTCAATAACTAAGAGTTAACAAAATTCTTATGGTCTAACATTTATATACAGTTGCAATACCACAGCCCTTATAATAAACAGAATCACTCAAATGAAATAAAAAGAGTTTTAGAAAGCTGGCATTACACAGTGTCACTGTGTTCCAGTTACCGATGCTATGAAAAACTACCCCAAATACAGTGGCATAAACAACGGCCCTTTGATTATGCTCCTGGATGTTGTGGGTCAGGAATTTGGATAAGATACAGCAGGAATAGCATGTGTCTGCTCCAGGATTCTGGGGTTTTAGCTGGGAAGTTGAATGGCTGGAGTGTCCCAATATCTGGGAGCTGGAGACTGTCTTCACTCACATGGGTGGCACCTGGCAGGTAATTGACAGGCAGTTCAGCTGGGACAGTCAACCAGGGCACCCTCATGTGGCCCTACCTGGTAGCTAGGCTTCTCACAGTGTGGCAGCTAGGTTCCAAGAAGGGACATCCCCAGAGGGAGAATTCCAAGAAAGAACCAGATGGAAGCTGCATGATCTTTAATTACATAGCTTTAGAGGTAAGTGGTGTCACTTCCTCCATACTTTATTGGTTGAAGCTATTACAAAGCTGCCCATATTCAAGGGAGGGGACATGGAACCTGTCTCTCAAAAGAAGGGGGGTTAAACTGCCATAGACAGACTTCTTCATCTTTAACAAAATTGGAGTAAAGTCCACAGTTATAGTCAATTCATGCTTCACACTTTTCCCTCAATGATTGGTATACATACGGGGTGTCTTTTCTCCAACAACAAACATGATGTTCTAACACCAACCAATTGTCCAATTCTCTTTCACGGATCGGGTGCCCAGCAATTCAGTTAAATTCTGACACTGAGTCTCCAGAGTAGCACAGACCTGAGTTAAGGGCTCAGTCCCACAAGTCTGCCCCTCACTTCAGATGCCGGAACACCAGAGTCCCCAAGCTACCCACACTTCCATCCAACTTGGCTACAAATTTGGGGGTTTCCATTACTCCCTTTCAGATTTGATAGATAACTAGAATGACTCAGAGAACTTGGAAAAGCACTTTGCTAATGATTTCTGGTTTATTATGAAGAATACAATTCAGGAAAAACCAAATGGAAGAGACGTGTAGGGCAAGGTATCAGTGGTGCGGAGATGCAGAACCTCCATACCATCCTTGTGTGTACTGCTCACCGAGCACTTCAATGTGTTCACCAAACCTCACTGTTTCAGTTTTAATCAATACTTTCCTACCTAGACTCGATGAATGATTAAATCATTGACCATTGGGTGAATGAACTCAATCTCCAGATTCTTTCCCCTCTACAGGCATTAGGGTGTAGGGCTAAAAGTTCCAACTCTCTATTCACATGGTTGGTTTTCTGGCCACCAGCCCACATCCTGAAGCTATCTAGGCCCCACTTTGTGTCAGGCATTAGTACGTTAAGACATTCCTATCACTCAGGAAATGCCAAGGGTTTTAGGAACTGTGTGCTAGGAACCAGAGAAGAGCAAATATATAGCACAACATAATATGCCCAGCTATTATGGAAACTCCAAAATTGACTGGAAACCTAAAAAGGAAGAAGGTACGGTGCTTGCTTTTGAGATCTCTGAATGTAATGGCAAGGACAGGAACAAAACAAATTTCTGCAAATGCTGTGAAATACACACCTACCTGGACTCAAAGGAAGAGTGACTAACTGTAAGCTGGGAAGCAGGTGCTTTTAGAATTGTTTTCCACTAAGTAAGAAAGTACTTACTTCTTAATATTCCCCTGACTGTTCAGAACACAGTCATAGGATTTTATCATCAACACGTTGCTTATAAAGTCACTGCTTTTCGTACAACTGTAAGAATACAATGCATTTCCAAGTCAAATGATGGAAAATAGCTAGGGAGGAATAGAATACTCAACAAATAGAAATGATCTCTATATACAATGTTCTTTAAAATAGCCAGTAAGAATGCAGAAAGATTCTTGAGGTGAAGATAGTCGGGTTGTGTGTTTTGTACACATGGCATTGTGTGTACCTAAGCACGGCACCTGGAACCTCTATGCAGAAGTACAAAGGAAGGCCTGTACCCACAGGCCTAACTTTCAAGAAGATATAAATCAAGCTAATAAATGGCCCAGTATATGTTCTATTTTCTATTTTGACAAATATATTTTCAGAATGACTTGGATGGATCATTTTCAAATTTAGGATACTCTTTTGTACAAAAAATGTAGAATAGAAATTAGAACCCTACCCTCAGTTTCTCTGGCCTTACTTGTGATGCACCTTTCCAAGAAATTGTTCCATATCTTTGTTAGACAGCCTCACATCTGGCCTTTCAATTTACTCTGAAGACCAGCCAGTGAGAACCTAGGGACATGGTGAGCTAGGGTTACAGCCCATAAGACCGGGAAAGAGGAGTCCATTTCAGGCTCTGAGCTTTAGGGGGCCCACCTCTGGTCTTCCTTCTATGCTTCTCCATGTGGACCAGGAATCTACTGAGTCGGAGGGATGTGCCAACTCAGAGCCTGACAGCCCTCTTCTTCTGGGCCAGGCACCAGGTGCCCAGTACCCAGTATTCCCTATCTGCTACAGACTCAGTGTTTGAGTCCCCCACCCAAACTCATATACTGAAAGCCTAGTCCTCATTGTGGTAGTAGGTGAGGTGGTTAGGAGGTAATTGAGTGGACAGAGGGAACCCTTAGAATGGGATCAGTGCTCTTATAAGAGACATGAGGGAGATGATCTCTGTCTCTACCATGTGAGGACACAGCAAGAAGGTGGCCATCTATAAACCAGGAAGAGGGCCCTCATCAGAGATGAATCAGCTGGCACCTTGATCTTGGAATTCCCAGGCTCTAGAAGTATGAAAAATAAATGTCTGTTGTTGAAGCCATTCAGTCTATGGTATTCTATTAGGACAGCCCAAGCAGACTAATTGGGGGCTACCCCAGTGTCCCTGGGCCCACTGCTGGGCCCTGAGTGGGCCTATTCCTCAGGCCATCAGCCATGGCTGACTGCTACGGTGGCACCTCTATCCCTGGGCCTGAGAGCAGCCAACAGTGGTTTTTGCACAGGTGTGGACATGTAGGCTGGGGTATCCACTTATGTGGGAGATGGAGTCAAGCATGGGACAACACGGATGGTGGGGGGACGGGTGCCACAGGCCAGCCCCTGCTGTTCCACCACATTAAAAAAATCACAAAACTGTATTTAATGGCAACATAAAACTGTCCAACAGAGGAAGAAGGAAAAACACCTCTGTGACATAAATAAATATGGCTCCCACAGAGGGATTACAGTCCATATCACCAGTTGAAACAAAGAATATTTTTTAAGGATACAGAAATACACATTGTGGTGGCAAGACAGAGGGGGGATTCAAATTGCTAAATGGGCAGATCATTTTTGGAGACGAACTTGAAGGGAGCACTGAAATGGAAGAATAACCCCTATGCCATAGTGAAAAATGGCCTAAAAAACAATTTTAAAATGGTACAGTAAAAAAAAAAAAAATTAGGGGCATTTGGGTGGCTCAGTTGGTTAAGCACCTGATTCTCGATTTCGGCTCAGGTCATAATCTCACAGTTTGGGAGTTCGATCCCCACATCAGGCTCTGCGCTAATGATGTGGAGCCTGCTTGGGATCCTTGCTCTCTCCCCCTATCTCTGCTCCTCCCCTGATCATGCTCTATCTATCTCTCTCAAAATAAATAAAACAAATATTTAAAAATGTTTAAGAAGAAGAAAGTGAACCTCTCACTCTTCTCCACCTCCCCTCAGGTATTGCTTGGATTCCCAGGTGGGTCTCACATGTGCTCATGAACCCAGCCGTTGCACTCAGCCAGCCACAAGCCCAGTCTTGTCTGAAGGTTTGTTGAGAGACACTATAGTTTCGGCACGGTGGTTAAGAGCTCAGGATCCAGGGCCAAATGTCTGTTTTAAATCCTGGTTCCTCTACGTAGAAGCAAATGACTTCTCTCTGGGCTACAGTTCCTCTTACATCAAATGGGATAATAACAATATTTATTTCAGAGGATTGTTATGACAATTAATTGACTTCTCACACATCAAATGTTCAGAACGGCCTTTGGCACATAGTAAATGTCAATATATACTTGTATTTGCACCTTTAGAGAGGGCTGATTCTCAAAGGCTGCGGGGCTCTCATGAAAGAGGCGGAGAGTGTTTATATCTCTGCCCAGTGTTTATTTGTGATTCTTTAGTGCCTAGCACCCACCTGACATAGGATAGGTGTGTATTTGGTGAACAAGTGAATTAATGAATAAATAAATAAAACAAACAAGAGACCCAGCTGGATGGAGGAAGGCTGATAAGAGGAAAAACAACCAGAGTGCCACCACCAGAAAGACTCAAAGGCATCGGGTGAGCCCTGGGAGATGAGAGGAGGGGACAACAGAAATCGCAGAACGCTGCTCAGGTCACCCCCACATCAGTAAACACCCCAGTCATACAACTAACATAAAGCCAACTTGCATCAGACTCACAGTCCGCTTCACTGTGATTGGCTCCTATTCTCTGTGCAGCCCTGTTCTCAAAGGGCAGAATCTAATGCTTTTCCTGGGCGGGGGGGGGGGGGGGGGGGGGGGGGGGGGGGGGGGGGGGGGGGGGGGGGGGGGGGGGGGGGGGGGGGGGGGGGGGGGGGGGGATGACAGTTAGGTGGGGCTTGGGTTGGGGCCTTGGGAAGAGATGCTGCAGTTATTTAGGACGTTGAGTTCCTTGTACACTCAGTTGTGTGGAAGTTTCACTCTATTTCTGGGCTTTATGTGACAATGCAGAAAAGTTTTCCTCTGACCCATCATTTGGACAGCTGGAGTTTTCAGACCCCACTTGTATGTGTGGCAAAATTTCACTGTACATATCCTTCCTGTTCCTACCCAGGGACACGTTTACCACCATGTCCAGAGATCGGTGATCTGGGTGACAAGCGGTGGTTCCCGAGAATATTAGCACTAGTCTAGGCTCCACAAGACTCCACCCTTTTCCTTTTCCTCTCCTCCTCTTGCCTTTCTGTTCTACCACCTACTCGCTATAACTGTATAATTTTTATTTCCCCATCTCCCCTGCTGGGAGGTTGGGGACTGGGCCACACATCTCGAAGTACTGCCCCTGGATCTAGAACACAGAGGTACGGTCCTGGAGGAGAAGCAGCTAGCAGCTTAGGTGCTCTGGAAAAGCAAGCGACAGTCATCGTGTGTGAACGTCATTGTCCTCCATATCCCTTGGTTCCCAAATGCATCATTCATTGAAAAACATTAAAACTCATCATCTTCCCCAGAATGAGGCTATAGACTTGAATTACAAGTATCAGGAAAAGCGATGATATTTTAATTCGAATATATTTTTTTTCTAAAGGAGTCTTACCTCATTTGATCTAATGCCATAAAGAAACATTTGAAATTTTCTTTCCCAGTGAAGCTGGGGTTGGAAAGTCATTGCATGAAGCCTTAGATGCCCTGGGAGCAGTTTGATGCTGGAATCAAACACCAAATTTTTGGGGCTTCCTTCTACTCTCGTTGTTTTGCTTTACTTCCTCTTGCTAATGACTTCCATGAAGTAAAACATTCCCCTCAGCTTTGTCCCAAACAGAACTCGACAGTCTCACCAAGTTCACCTCAGTACTGATTCACCTACAATTCTTCTAATCAGAGGCAGGCATAATCTGATTTTCAAATGAAAGATTTAGTGAAGCAAAACTTGAAGTCTGAGGTTGGTGTGCTTTGGTGGCATGTGGTAGGAGCTAAGAATATTCCCAGTCTCTCTCTTGCCTTCTTTTCCACAGAAGAGTGTCCAAACGGCCATGGATACTTGCTTATTGGCGCTACTTAATCCAGTGTGGGAATGTCAGGCTTTGCAAAATCTGAGTTGGTAAAAACAGCTATATGCTTTGCAGGAAGACAACCTTGCACTGTGGTTCCAAACTTTTCAGATGGGAGCTGTGATGTGGAAAAACTGGTTGGTACAATTCAGTGTTAGTTACAAAGGTAACTAACTTTTTAGCTCTGGAGCAGAGCCAGCTTCATGGGTGTGGGACCTGTGCAAGCACCCAGAGCCTGGTTCTTACAAGGGCCCCGTACTAGGTCTACTGTGCTATTGGCCCTGCCTGGAAATTCTTACTAATTTTTGGACAAAGGGGCTCTGCAGTTTTTGCTTTGCACTGGGCAAGTTACCAGAACCGATTCTGCTCTGGAATCAGAACTTGTTTGAACTCTGATCTACACTTGTTGTCACAACCACTACCATTCTTACTATTTGTGCAACTATTCCAACTGCTAGCTATTTACTGAGCGTAGTGGTAGGTGCTGTGCTGCGTGCTTCCCAGACATCGCTGTAACACTGTGCTAGCTACCATTAGTGCCTTCATTTCACAGATGGTAACACTGAGGCACAGAGAAGGTTAGTAGCTTTCTAAAGTTGTGTAGGATGCCACATAGTTGAGTTTCAGAGCCTGTGCTCTTAACCACTGTACCATTTAGTCTTGATTACTTTGTGAATTTGGGTAAGTTACTTAAGCCTTCTTAAATCCAAGGTTTCCTAACTGTGAAACGAGTATATTGTATAGTGGTGAGAACAGAACAACCCACTCCCACACTCAGCCCAGATACCCGGCACTGAAACCACTCTTACTGTCCAGTTAAGGTAAGTCTGCTGTTTTCATTGGCAAATCTTTAGCATGTCTTCATTAGCATGACTTTACTTTTTTAGGACCCTCCTGCCTAGGTAAAGCTTAATTGCTCATTACAAGAACTTCCCGTAAGACTCATCAATTCTTCAGTGGAAAGCGTCAACAGAAAAGATTCTTTGAAGCCCTCCTCTCCAGATGCTCACTTGGCTATTTACACCAACCCTGGGCTATCATATCATGATTTTTACCCAGTCCTAATCAGGTCCTACATTTTAAGACCCATCTTAAGCCAAACTTCTAATTCTCCATCAATTCTGACCTTACCTTGCCCCCATCTGAGACACCACCAATGTGGAGTTAATGTTCTCTCCTACTGTGTTAAAGATAAACTCAGCTTTGTTTTATCAACAAATGCTCTTGAGGCTCTCTGGGCAACCAGCTTGTGATAGTACAAATCTTGGACCACAAACTCAGGTGTGTATGAAATAGATCTCTTTGCTTCTCTGTAATTCCATTTCTATATTTGTTCCCCATATCCCTTTATGTTGATGAAGACTTACTTTCTGATACTTTGTGTTGTGGGGGAGAAATGACTTCCTCCACCCTCTTAAGCCCTGTGACTGGACCTGAGAATTAAACTAACAAAAGACAGATTAACATGGAAAAAAAGCACACAAGTTTTATTTGATGTTAGTATTTTTATATGTCCATGGAGGCCTTCATGGATAAGAAATGAAGACCTAAAAGAAGTAAGTAGGCCTGAGAGCTTCTATACCATTTTAACAAAGAACAAATAACAATACACTGTCGAGCTGACAAGGGAAAAGACATCTGGACTGGGGCAGAAAATTGTGGGAAAGTGACTTGGAAGCATATGGGGGAAATTAATGGAAGATTAAGGTTCTTTAAGTGGGTTTGTTTATGCAAATTCATCTCTGCTTTCACTCCCCATTTCCAGTGATAAGAATTTCTTCCCTTCCTATACCAGGAGGTCACTTCTTTCAGGAAATTTATGCCTTGTTTTTAGGTAGAAACTGGGAGGTCAGAGAACTGTTCCTGCCTCTGATGTTTCTCAGATGTCTTCAGGTCAAAATTACCAGTATGCCAAAATGGCATATTTGGGGGTAGCAAGGTCTGATCCCTTCCAGTCTTTGGACAATCATATTTTCCAGAATTGTGTCCCTGCCCACATTTTAGTGGAGAACATGGGGGGCAATGTGCTGGGGAAGGTCCTACTTGGTTCTCAATGTGCTAGAACATCTGTCACCCCCTCTGTGATCAGCCATTGGTTGGCACAAATCACCACTAAGACTCTCCCATTCCTTTCTGCAAGCTGTACACATCCATTGGCAGTTAGTGACTTCTAAGTCTCTCTTGACTTGGGACTTGCTAGAATAGAATTCAGGGATCTCAGTGGGGAAGTCAAAGAGCCAATCTGCCTAAGCAGACCATGTGGCCATTTCCCTTCCAGGTCTTCTATCAGGGACACTCTGTGCGCATCCCATCAGCCTTTTCCTTCCAGGTCCTGGTAGCCTACTGCAGGAAAGGAAGTGAGCCCTGGCATAGCCCACACTCGTGTAGACTCAGAATTCCCACCCTTGTTCCTTCTGATGTCCACGATAACTCCACTTGAGCCTACCTTGGTCTCCTGTGGGCTCTTTATGGGCATGGTCCACCATGAGACTCTTGCTTTTCCTGCAAGCAAAGCCAGAGAAGCATGCTTGCATCCCCTCCAGCTAGGAGCTACCATCCAGATGACTGCCAGATACTGAAACAGAGAATGTTTCTACCTTTTCTCAGTACACTGGTTCTCCCCTGGGACTAAGATTTTGTTGCTAGTCTCTAATCCTGGGAATCCAGAAGGGGTCTGCACTGTCTTAGCAGTGCAGCCAAGGATTCTTAGTTGTTTCTCAGTTCTGGGGGGCTTACATGGTGCCAAGAATTTTGTGGGGCTGTTGCAGAGAACAGCATTTGGTCTTCAGCACCCTCTGATGACATGGACTTTTTTTCTGAACAACCCTGTCTTATCTCGGTCATTTGCCTTCACAGGTGATCACTTCTTTCCATCTCTATGCCATACTCGAGGGTAGAGGAAGTGAATTGTCCTGCTAATTCCAGAGCATGCTAAGTTCTAGAATCCAAGAGATGTCCAAAGCCTGTCTATACCACCATGCAGCCATCTGTCTCTGAGAGCTTACCCCAAAGCTCTCAGGAAGCACAGATCCTCAGTTCTGGAATCATCTAACTTACCAGTAGGATCTAAGATTTTCCTCAGCACTAGAAAAAGAATGCTGGCCCTGTTCTTGTTATTTCTACATAACAAATTACCCCAAAACTTAGTGCCTTAAAGCAACCATTTTATTATGTTCATAAGTCTATATGGGCACACCTTACCTCTCTCTGCTATGATGTCTGAGGCCTCAGATAGGCACATCTTGATACCTGGGAGCTAGAATCATCTGGAGGGGTCTTCCCTCACATGTGTGGTTGTGGATGGCAGCAGGAACCTCAACTGGGGCTGCTGGCCAGAACACATCTCTGTGGCACCTCCCTGTGACCTAGGCTTGCTCAGAGCTCCACAGGTGAGAATCTTGCCTCCCAAACAGAACTTCATGGCCTTTTAAGATGACTCTCAGAAGCCACATAGTGCTCCTGCCATCACAGCCTCCAGCCTGCCCAGACTCAAGGAGAGGGGGCATAGACCCCACTTTGAGAAGACTGTCATGGTCACATTGTAGGGAGAGCATAGGGGATGGGGGACATTATTGTGACCATCTTTGGAAATGGTAACTTCCAGACCCTCCAGGACTCTTCTTGTTTCTCCATCATCCTTTCCTATATGTGGGGGTGGGGGAAGAGTGCAAAGTGCAAAGAGGACTCCTCCTTTTTGTCAAATCTTCAAACATTTTGGTGAACCTAATAGTCCTCTCCTTTTGCTCCTGTCACTGGCTCGTGGAAACCAATACAGAAACGGCTCCTCTTGTTTCCCTTGCAAACGATGGCTGTGGCCCCTAAATGGCCTGGCTGTGAGAAGAGGGAGTGGGTAGAAGAGGGGAACGTCAGGGGTATCTCCGCAGAGATTCTCCCACCACAAGGAAAATAAAAAGGACCTCAGAGTCTTGTGAGAATTTAAGTGAGAACATATGCAAGGCCCTGGCAGTCAAACTTGAACTTGAACTTGTCTGCCCTTTCCCTGCAGAGACAACCCCAAGCAGGGTATGGCCCGCCCAGGAGCAGAGCTGCTGCTACCGTTGAGCAGGGTTGACTTGAGGAGAGTGAATTAATATAAACTTGGACTTGATGGTAGAGATTCATAAGTAGTCCTTTAAGAGCATCTGGAGAGGGAAATGCTATTTCCTAAGGCCCTTTATGGCTCTAAACTGCCTCTTTGGCTCTCAGAGTCCATTCCACCCACCAGCTTCCCAGAGCCCCAAGAGTCACCCTGGCAGCTCCTCATTTCAGACTAGACCGTCTGTGCAAGCTGACAGGGAAGCCCGCTTTGGGGGGCATTTGGCTCAGTGGTGAGTGGTGCT
This sequence comes from Suricata suricatta, assembly GCF_006229205.1. Lineage (NCBI taxonomy): Eukaryota > Metazoa > Chordata > Mammalia > Carnivora > Herpestidae > Suricata > Suricata suricatta. The sequence continues at coordinate 94,682,144 of NC_043706.1, read as the reverse complement.
TTTTCAGATTCAGTGTCTGGGTCCTCAAAGAGTGGAGGCTTTAAAGCACTCCAGCCTGTGAGGTTACTGCTAAATACCACACCTGAGGACAACACGGCTCGGAATATGTGCAACCCCCTTTCCCCTCCCCAGGTGGGCCAGCCTGCAAGTCGTATGCTGCCATTGCTGGTGTTTGCACATGGCTCCTGCCTTGAAAAATCCTGTGGATAATCTGTTGCCTGCAGTGACAAAGAGTCTCTGCCCTCTCTTCAGAAAATGGGAGTAAAGTCAAACTCTCATAATGAAAACAATTTTTCAAAAAGAGTGTGTGAAGAAATTGTTTTGTCATTTATGGCAAAAGTTTGCCTAAATCCTTTTATTGGGTGCGAAGTTTACCCTCTCAGAGCAAGGAAGAGGCGTGTAGTGACCTCTGACTGGGACGTTTGTTGTTACTGATGTTGGAAGTAGAAAATGTGTCACCTTTGCTTCTCTGTGGTTTAGACTATAATGTGGTCATTTTCAACTATCTGTGCATGTGTGTTTGTGTTTTGTTTTGTTTTTGTGATCACAACATTCTAACACCAAAATCTTTGGTGACATATGTGAGGGTGTTGAAAGATGACAAAACCAGCCAACAACCTTTGCAACAGAACCTTTGACCACAACACAGCTCAAGTGCCCTGGGGCCAAGTTCTCTGCAGTCCAGTAGGTGGAGTCTTCTCTGAGGAAATGTCTGGACTGTGCTCCAGTCCTCATCTCTTACCTGTACAGTGATGCTACCCGTTCCGCATTACCTGGGCCGCATCAGTCCAGCTCACCTTCTGTCTAACAACATGGTCCTGCTGTATGAACACTGAGTGGTCATCAAATAAATTCTATGCACCAAGTAAAAACCAACAGCACGTTTCTGAAGGAATTCCTGCACATCTGGATAATGTGTCCACACAAAGCCTTATTTTAAGTATTAATCTCTAGCGACAACAAAATCTTACTGGCCTGGGTGCCCTCCTTCATGGTCTCCCCTAGTGCCCTGTACTCAGCAGATACCACGATGTTGCCAGTTGCATCCAAAGTGCCCTTTCCTCACCTGTCTTCCCTACTGAACCACAGGCTCCTTTAGGAAAGCAATGTTTTCCTTGCCATTGGATTCCCAATCTCTGGCAAAGAGCCTTGCACAGAGTAGGTGTTCAGGTCTAGTCCTGTAATCAATGGTCTTACTGTGTGCCACATGGCAAGAGTTGCCTTTTTCTTTTGGTAACTGGGAGACACACTTGGAGAGACCTTGTCCCTAATTCTACAGTCTTGCTTCCATTCAGTGTAGCACATAGCAGATGCACCAAAAAAAATTTTTTTTTTGGTGAATGAACGAGCTAGAGGTGTATTTAAGCCAAGGAGTGACGGATGCCCTCATATTAGTAAGGCAGCCATCTTCTCTTAGTCTTTGGGGGCCTCAGTTGGAGGAGGATGGGGACATCCTAAGACAGGAAGAGTCACATAGAAGGCTGGTGGCTGTGTGGTGAGGGATGGGAAGGGTTGATACCTTGAAGCATTTGGCTCAGAAGCCCCTGGGGAGTGCTCATCTCTGGAAGTGTGTCTGGAAGTGCAGATCTGTGGCTCCCTCCTAAGGTTGAGGAGTTATTGAGGGTTCCAAGTGTGGTTAGTTGGGCTACCTCCCAGGTACATGGGCTCCTATCAGTCAGATTGGGCACCATCCCTCCACCTTCCTGCAGCATTGCTCCCTTTGTGCTCTTTGAAGGGTAGTCCCCACCCCATGAAGCTGGGCAGAACTCTCTATTCCATATGGGGCGCCAGAGAGGATGCTTTCTTTTTTTTTCACTTTTAAAAAATGTTTTTTATTTAGGTTTGAGAGACAGAGAGAGACAGTGCGAGGAGGGGAGGGTCAGAGAGAGAGAGGGAGACACAGAATTTGAAGGCAGGCTCCAGGCTCTGAGCTAGCTGTCAGCACAGAGCCCGTCATGGGGCTTGAACCCACAAACTGTGAGATCATGACCTGAACTAAAATCAGACCCTTAACTGACTGAGCCACCGAGGCACCCGGAGAGTTCTGCTTTTTAACAGAGGAAGGAAGCCCTCCTACATATTTCTCCACAAGAAATGTCTGCCATGCCCTAAATTCCACATGTTATATCATAACCTCTTTCCCAAAGAAAGAAACAGCTAACATCATTGGCCCCAGAAGTTCCATTCAGAAAGCCTTCTCATGGTGAGGAATGCATATCTATTTTTTTTCAAATAATGTAGGCACTTTTAAATTTGAAGCCAACCTCAGCGCATCGTTATGTACAAAGTAACTGCCTCATAGCTGGGTTTCATTCAAAACCCATGGAGTTGACATGTACCAAATGGGAGCGTCACAAAACTGAGGCAACCAAGAGTCCCAATTCTGCTCTCCTCAAAGCCCCAAACTGTATATTTGCCATTGGGCAGGCCAGGCTTCTCTGACTTCTCTAACAATGAGCAGCTTCTAGTCAGAATTTGGGCCTCAAACTGTGTTTCGAGATCGGCCCCTCCGCACATGCCTGGCACCCAATAAGTACTCAAAAAATGTTTATAGAACTGGAGGTAGACCCTCCCATTCAGTCAGATCCCAGCTGCTGAAAAGGGAATCTACAATATATCATTTTAAAATGACCTAAGGATGTTCACATATAGAGTTTTTTTTTGGTGCTGGATGAGCTTATCTGCGACCTTAACAGAATGACTTCTTAATATGAAAATGAAATGGTCTCTTTGAAGTGTTAAAGGAAGCGTCCCTAGTGGGGCCATCTGCTGCCCTCACTGGCATATGTTGTTTTAAGCTTAGCCTCCTATAGTGAGCAACTCGGTCCTGTTGGCCTCCTCTAGTTACTCTGGGATGGTTTGCCCTGCCCCGCCCCAATAGAGAGAAACCTCCCCCCTTCTTTCATAAGCACATGCCATCCCCAGGAGTTGGAATCCTGACATTTGCTAAGCTGAGTTTAGGGGCTTATTCCATCTGTTCCCTTCTCCCAGAGCAGCTCTTAGTGGAGAGGGCCTGAGGGCTGGACTGTATCCAAAAGACTGGAAAGCATCCTGTCCCATTCTTATCTGTGTGCATTAAGGGGAGGGAAAGTCGTGGGGTCATTTGCCCTGAACTTTGCCGTCCAGCCACCAGAGTGTCTAACTCCTGTGGTTCTGGAAGGTGCTGCATGTCTGCTCAGAGACGCAGTCTCAGCCGTGCTTCACAGCGCTGTGGCCAAGGAGGACGGCACCAACTGTGCAGCCTGGCTAAGGAGAGGCCAGGCTGCTGCCGCCCTCTTGGCCCTGTGGAAAACAGGTTCTAACCCAAGGCATCAGCTCTGTCACTGTGCCAGCCTTTGGGGCACCTGTGCATAACCCAAATACAACTTGGCTACCTCTAGGACCAGTCTCAGTGTGGTGTCACATTAAAAAGCAGTCCAGAAGGGTGTCTGGGTGGCTCAGTTGGTTACATGTTCAACTCTTGATTTGGCTCAGGTCATGATCCCAGGGTGGGATTGAGCCCCATGTTGACATGGAGCCTGCTTAAGACTCTCTATCTCCTCTATCTCTCTGTCTCTATCTCTCCCTTTGCCCCTATCCCCCACTCATGCTCTCTCTCTTTCTCTCTTTTTCTAAAATAAAACAAAAAAAGTAGTCCAGATACATTTTTTGTAAAAAAGGCTTATTTTAAAAAATACAGATACACTTAAAACCTGTTGAAATCCCTTCTCCAACTCATTTCTTGACAATCCTTTTAAAACTTTTCTCACACTCTTAACCTCAGCCTTCCTTCTCTGTACCCGACACCCAGTGAAGACTTCTCTTGCCATTATGTGCCCCTTGTTTGCTTCCCTACCATGCCTCACTGTTCATGTACTCCATGCCCGGGCATGCATATGATCTTCCTCTGGTGATTTTTCTCATGAGAATTTACCACTCTGGAATTGTAGTAAATAAAAATGCTCCACTTTGCTATATGCAGATGGATAAAGCCAACCAAGCATGCCCTCCCTGCAAGGACAGGCTGCCCTCCCATCTAGTTAAGGCTATCCCTCTGACTCTATAACATTTTCCCAAAGTCTCAGTCTTGGCAGTTCTGTACCATTTACTTTTGCAAATATTTTCTCGTCAAGAGTCTGGGATGGGTGAAAGAACCATTCTTTCTCTAGGCCCCACTTTTGGGTATATATATCTACTTTGGATATATATCTCCTTGCTATATGAGAGGCCTGACAATTGGTAGAAGTTTAGTGACAGCCAGGGGCTCTGTGACTGAGTCAGGACCCCTGCTCTTTAACTGTGTGTTAACACTGTTGCTAGAAACTTTCTTGAGATCTGCTGCTTCACCTCTCACCACCTCCCACTGTACTTCTCATCTTTAAATCAGTGGAACAGGTTATGAGCTGTAGAGAACTTCTTAATCTTTGTAGACTTCTTAGACTTTCAGTATTCCCCAGCTGTAGGATCTCTGATGGTCTTGAGTTTCCTAGTAATAAAACTAGCATTTAAAGTGCTTGTTGCAGGCCAGGAATTCTTCTAAACTCTTTATTTGAAGTGTCTCATGTAATCCTGAAGGTAAAGCAAATGAGGTTCATACTGTTATAAAGTCTTCCTATGCCATGTAATAGAAACAGAAAACTAGGCCCACAGAGGTTGAACATTTCTTCACTAAGTGCAGGAGCAGGGATTTGAACCCAGAATCTCTGACTCTAAATCCTATACTCTAACCACTATGTACACTGCCTCAGAGCAGTGATCACACCTTTTCAAAGTCATCAGCAACCTAATGGCTGAGCCTGGGCCAATAACATAACCTGAAATTACAGTACGTCTGCACCGCTACCTTTCTACACTGTATTAGAATTATTTCCTTCTGGTTTTCTTCCTGCTCAACTAAACCATAAACTCCTGAGGACAGGGATATTACTAGATCTTACTCATAGTTGCAGTCCCGGCATGACTACAGTCATGGGTCCTTAATAAATGTGCAGAACTCTGTGTAGTGGTGACTGTGGTAGCCATGCAGGTACACCATTCAGATCTACCTTCAATAATTTGCCATTGAGGAGTGCAGTTGGCTGATAGCCCCTAGCTGCAGCTGCCCATTGTTGGAGCTGAGATGCTCTTTGTGGACAGCCCCCAGCCAATGATGGGGCAGGTGAAGGTACTAAGGTCTAGTCATCTCTTTTCAACATGGGGCTCCTTTACTGGGCAATCTTTCTCCGGACCTGCCCTTCAGGTTGGACGGAACTTTGTTATACCTGCTTCACAGCCAGTCTTTGCCAAATTCTGCTTCCTTCACCCTTTCCTTGCATGGAGGTCAGATTAACATTGCAGTCTGAAGGCTTTCACAGCCCAGTTTTGCTTTGTGTCCTTCAATCTTTCATAGACTTGCCTCCAATAAACCTCTCACATTCTTTACTTGGCACCTGCTGCCTTAAGGACCTGAATTGACAGAGTGACCAATCAGACAGCCTCAGTTACTGCCCCTCCGGGTCCATCACTGCAATTGTGCCAATGCCACATTCCTACAGGTTGCTCCCAGATACACTGAGCAAGGCGGGAGGGAGTGATGCATAACCCCTCCGATGGGTGATTTTGGCTTGAGACTCGCCAGCAGCCTGGCCAAACCCTCCTTGAACTGTGCAGGAGTCTGGGAATCTTCCTACCCAATCCTCCTTCCATCCCTCTTCCCCTTCACACATGTCAGAGACTTCTCTGGGTCCCTCTCCTTTATCCTTCACAGACACACCCCCAGTAAATCTGTTCTGCTTTTTGGAGACCCAAACTAACAAAAGTGGTACTGGGAGTAATGGTTGTCAGGTTTAGCAAATAAAGATACAGGATAACCTGTGACATTTGAGTTTTAGATTAAAAATAAATTTTTAAAGCATAGGTATGTCCCAAATTTTGCATGGAATAGAGTTATGCTAAGAACATTCATTGTTAACCTGAAATTAAAATTTAACTGAGTGTTTTGTATTTTACCTGGAAATCCTATCCAGGAATAATTCAGGAAAACAGGTGTTAAGATAAATTCATGCACATCCTGATGGGCAAAGAGGATCCTGTGCTCCACATACATGAGCAGGGCACAAATGCTGAAGATTTCATTGGTGGTGACCTGGGAGAATGTCCTGGTAGAGTTGAAAGCCCTCGTGGGTGTGATGATGCAGTTATTGGGAAGACGAGGGTGGAAGGGAGCCCACAGAACCAGTGGGGATGGCTGGTTAGTGCTGGGGGGAACTGATATTCTGCAAGGGATAATGGGAGATTGAAGCCAGGAACAACCAGCTAATGGCTAAATGTGGGTTGCTGAAGAGTGGCTTTTCTCTTCAACAGTGGAAGAGCAGACACAGCCAAGCAGCACACTGAGGACTGAAGGGTTGAGTCACAGAGCTCCAGAAATGCGTTAAGTGTTCAGTCAAGGCAGGTTGGTTATGCTATTTGGTTGAGAAACTCTGGAACTCTGACATATGGGAATAGAAACATCTAGATGGATGCCTCTGGATGGACACAGGCTCTGTCAACCTCCTGAATCCTCAGGGCTTGCAAAACTCTCGTTAGGAAGAGCTAGCTCTTCCCTCATGTTAGAATGTGCTGCAGAGGCCTGTTCCCATCAAGGCAACAGGTGATCCCTCAGGAGTTGTCCTTACAGCCTCTGGCCTGGTCACCAGGCCTAAAATCAGGGTTAAATCCCAGTATAACTCGGTTGGGGATGTGTTATGCAGGTGAAGGATAAGAGGGACTCTACACCAAAGGAGATGTAATAATTAGCATGAATGGTAGGAGCCAGGAGAGTGCCCTAGAACTGGATTTTGAGGCCTAAATTATTGTATCTGCAAGGGCACTCACCTCTATCAAGGGGCTTGATCAAGAGGCCAGACTAGCTAAGCAAGAATACACCGACTTGGGGACATATTCTCAGAATACAGAATTTAGTTCCCTGGCAGGAACCCTATAGAATGAGCCAAAATTGCTGCTAGGATGGCTCTTAGAAGCCCAGGGATGATCCATGCTGAGCAAAGTGGAAATGCTTGAAATGCCTGAAATGAAGGAATATAGAGGCTCAAGGAAGTGGGAATCCTGGAATGGATTTATTATGTGAGGCCAGAAGACATACCCATCAGCAAGGCCGTCAGGAATGGGCTGGTGGGAAGGGCACTGGCATTGTTAGGAAGTGCTGTAGAGGCCTCCTCCGGAGGCTAGGACTTAGCATAGGTAGTAGAAGTGCTCGCAGGGCTGAGCTTGCTGATAACCAGGGGGTTTGTGGGGGCCGGTTGACAACCCTTACCTGTCTGAGCCAGGAGGCTGTGATTGCTATAATGACCAATAAAGTGGGACCAGCAGCTAAGGGTAGAGTGAGAAAGCATGATGTCTGTCGGGGAAAAGTAGATGGGCAGCCAACAAGCATGCTACTTAACAAGCAGAGAAAGGATGAAGGAGCAGGAGGCTGAGGACAGTCCAGTTAAAAAAAAAAAGGTTATGGTAAAAATAAAAAGCCATGATCCCTTGCTCAGTTTCCAGACCTAAGTGGTTTCAGTCCTAGGCCCCACTGACTGAGGATGTGGCCCCATCTGCAGAGACAATGACACTGCCACACACTGGCTAGTCCTCCTGACTTTCCTCAAAGTCACCTATGGCCGTGTGCTTGAGCAATGAGAACCGGGGAAAGGGAGTGACCCAGACATTTCAATGCCTCTTAAACCAGGAGCTGGGTTGACAATGACATCTGGAGATGCAAACTGTCATCATGCCCCCCCCCCCCCGCCCCGTTAGAGTGAGTGGCTCCTCCCAGAGGTCAGGTGATAAAGGCAGACCACACTATAGTCCAGCTCACCTAGGACCCACTGGGTCTGCAGTGGCCACTTCTCCAGACCTTGAGTGTGTAATTGGAACTGATATACTTGGCATTTGGAGTAAGCTCCACATTGGATCCTTGGAACTCCAGGGTAAGAATTCTCAGCGGGGTGCCTTGTTCAGTCAGTTGAGTGTCTGACTTCGGCTCAGGTCATGGTCCTGTGGTTTGTAATTTCAAGCCCTACATCAGGCTTGCTGCTGTTACCTTGTCAGTGCAGAGCCCATTTGGATCCTCTGTCCCCCTCTCTCTGCCCCTCCCCGACTTGCGCTCTCCCAAAAATAAATATATATTAAAAAAAAAAAGAATTCTCAGAGTAAGCATGGCTGAGTGTATACCCTTAAAATGGTTCCCTCCCCATGAACCAAGATCATGAGTCAAAAATACCATACCCCAGGGCATGAAGTGGAAATTAGTGCCACTATTAAAGGAAAGAATAGTTTCCTATTAGTCCTGGATTGGTCCCAGTCCCTTGGAATACATGAAGTCCCCTGCGTAAGTGTGAATGGGACATTTCCATGCACAGCAGGTCTGATCCACATTCGAGTCCTTTCACTGTGGCTGCTGACCCCCTACAGGTGGATTTTGTTAAAAAAACAAACAAACCTTAAGTTCTCTCTAATAAGTATGTAAAAGAGAAATTCTTAATGCAGGTAGTAATTTGAGTTTCCTGAATGGACAATTTTTTTAAAAAAATTCAGAAGACTCGGAGGAATTATAGAGACATTTAATTCCATTGTCTCAAAGATTCCAATCCCTGTCCCAAAGATTTCATAAGGAAAAGATAAAATAGATTTTTTACATAACCTTAATTGACCTAAAATGATGATTAGAAAGGTCATATACTTCCATTTACTAAATGTTTTCTGTAGAACAAGCTGACTTGTGAATTTCTCTCTCTAAAGATACAGACAAAATTAAATGTTTTATTGAACTGAATTAAAGATGACTTCATAATCAGGGAAGAGACATTCATAAGAGCTTTTATCACATGTGATCTGCCAACATGTGGTGTCTTTTCTTAAATTGGTTTTTCAGAGGCATTAGACTTTATTGAGGCAATGCCAAATGTAACAAAATTATTATCCATATCTCTTGGGGAAAACCCAGACTTTTACAGTTCATCTGGAAGTAGAAAGTTACGCTATAATTCTCCACAGTTCAGTGAAAAGTTTTTAAAAAGCACATTAATATAATCTCTGGAGTACATTTCCCTGCTAAAAAGCCATCAAAAGTAAATACAAGGGTGAAAATATATATAGCAAAGATTTTTCAACTTTACCAATACCGTACTTACTGTTACAATGACCTTAGCCAACAAAGTTTGGGTTTGGCACTGGCTGATTCTTTTGGATGTGATAAATAAAAGCAAAATCTATATTCACATAAATCCCTTTTCTCCAGAAAGACAAGACTTATGGTCTGTACACAGCACACCCCTGGTGTTAGCAGACGGAGGCTTGTAGCAAGTTGGGGAGTGAGGGGTTAAAGGAAGATGTAGTCAAATCTCCCTTGGACGTCTTTTAAAGCAGGAATGAATTAACATTGTTTTAATGGGTTAGATGCCCAAAGACAAGAGGATGATTCAAGTCTCCTGCTGGTCCTATGCCTCCACTGTGTCATGTGGTTGCCAGAGTCACCCTCAAGCTTTTCACTCAGGGAGTGGCAGCTAGAGGGGCTCTGGGCTGGGAGATGCAGAGGAGTGTTTCAGCTCTGCTCTCCCTGCACTCAGTCTTCTTAGGGAGATAGACACCTAACACACCCTATGGAGCAGAGTGGTAAAATGCTTTAAGAAGCCAGGATACTGTGAACACCCAGAGGAGAGTGTGTCCAACCAAGGCACTCTCTTCAAGACCTTCAGTGGGTCCCATGTGTCCACAAGTTGACACTCAAAGCCTGTAATCCCTCAGCATGTTAGTTCTCAAAACGTGGCTCATGGATGCTTGGTAGTTCCCCAGACTAGGTCAGGGAGTCGGCCAGGTCAAGCTGTTTTCATAATGATACTAAGATACTATTGCTTTTCTTACTGTGTTGACATTGGCACTGATGATGTAAAAACAATGCAGCAGGGTGGAGTGGGGTGGGGTGGGGGGCTATTGCTGGAGCCTGATCACGAGTCAAGGCAGGACATGTGACAATGCCGTGGGGTTCACCACCACACACTTCCCACCAACAACCAGCTTCACTTAAGAATGCCCCTCATAGGGGCATCTGGGTGGCTCAGCCAGTTAAGTATCTGACTCTTGATTTGAACTCGGGTCATGATCTCATGGTTCATGAGTTCAAGCCCCACATTGGGCTCTGTACTGATGGTGTGGAGCCTGCTTGGGATTCTCTCTATGTCTCTCTCTGCCCCTCCCCTACTTATTCTCTCTCTCTCTCTCAAAATAAATAAACTTTAAAAAATGCCTCTGATAAAGCAGTAAAAATGATTTTTAGTAAATCTCTACCCTTGAGTATAGTCTTCTAAAATACTGTGTGTGATGGTAGCGAAAGGGAAAGCATTTCAGCTGCGTACCTAAGTACAGAGGCCACCTTCAGGGATATTGCAGTTGCTTGAGCTGTGAGCTGAGTTAAGCCACTCTTTCCAAGGAAGACCATTTTTACTTGAAAGAAGGCCTGTCAGACAAACTATAGTTATCAGGCTTGGATATTTGGGAGCCTCTTTTCTTGAAAATGAATAAAGCCAGCCTGTCATTATATAGAAAACTGGCTTTGTTTGTTGCCAATGGTAACATTTGAGCTTTCAAACAAATGTTAGAATTTTGGAAATTCTATATGGTTGGTAGTTTCTCAATGCTTAAAGTTGATTATACATGAATACGTCAACATTTGGAAAATCCGCCTATCTTGGCGAACCAGTATTTTCCAAATGACGAATGCATGATGTTACAAAATCAAGCTTGGGCAAAAGATCCATTCTAAGATACATCAATTTTAATGTCACAGACACTGAAAAGTTCACTGATATAGTTTCAGATTTCACAGTGCAACTAACCTTTAAGAAACTACCACTTACTGAGTATATTAAGAAAGAATATCCACAACAATTCAAAAGGGCTGTTATTGAAATATGCTTCCTTTTCTTCACATGCTTTAACCAAAACAACATATTAAAACAGACTCAGTGCAGAAGCTACAAGACCCCAGCTGTCTTCTATTAAGCCAGACATTAAAAAGATTTGAAAATGTAAAACAATGCCAATCTTTATTAAATTTTGTGGAAAAGTTACTTTTCACAGAAAAAAAAGCTATTTCTGTTGACGTGTAATGGGTTTACTATATTTTTGTTTTGGAAAGATTATTTTTTATTAAAACATACTGTTTATGTTACCATGGAATGGTTTTATTATTGCTATTTTTAAAAATGTTTATTTATTTATTTGGGAGAGAGGGAGGGACAGATCATGATAGGGGGAGGAGAACAGAGAGGGGGAGACACAGAATCCAAAGTAGGATTCAGGCTCTGAGCCATCAGCACAGAGCCCAATGCAGGCTTGAACTCAAGAGCTGTGAGATCATGACCTGAGCTGAAGTCAGATGCTTAACTGACTGAGCCACCCAAGTGCCCCACTGTTATTTTTAATGAATTAATAAACATATAAGAGTTAACAGTTTCTGAATGTGGTAAATAGGACCCATAGAAATAAAAGCTCTTTGGGGGTCCTGAATAATTTTGAGACTTGAAATGGGGTTCTGAGGATAAAAAGTTTGAGAGCCATGGCCATTAGCCTACCAGGGTCTTCACAATCTCACCTGATCTTTCAAACCTTTTTCCTGAGTTTTCCCTTCCCATCACCTTCCCCTCCTTCCATCACCATCCCCCTGTCCAGCAATGCAAATGACTTTCTGGGCCCCCCAATAGGCTGCTCTCCTTGCTCCTATTATCCTTTTGAATGCCTTCTCTGCTATCCTTCCTTGCCAGGTTTCTCTACTCATTTACTTAAAGTCAAGTTCAGTAAAGGGTGCCTACGTGGCTCATTCAGTTAGATGTCTATCTCTGGATTTTGGCTCACATCATGACCTCATGGGTTGTTGAGTTTGAGCCCCCATTGGGATCTGCACTGTAAGTACTTGGGATTCTCTCTCCCTCTCTCTCTGTTCCCCCCCCCAAATAAATAAACTAAAAAAAATCAGGTTCAATAAAAATTTCTCTCATTGGAGCACCTGAGAAGCTCAGTTGGTTGAGCATCTGGCTTTTGATTTTGGCTCAGATCATGACGGAGGGGTTGTGGGATCGAGCCCTGAATTGGGTTCTGCCCTGAGCTTGGAGCCTGCATAGGATTCTCCCTCTTCCTCACTTCTTTCTCCCAACTGCTTAGGATTCTTTCTTTCTCTCTCTCTGAAAAATAATTTCCCTTATTACCCTACCAAGCTGGTCACCAGGGGCTTTGTGCAGAACAGTGATCTTGAGAAATCATTTTGCATGAGATTGTTTAGGCATGTGTTTCCCTCTATGCTGTAGGCTCCTCAGGACAAGGAACAATCCTCTTCACCCTTAACTCATTAAACTCCAGCAGCTAGGTTGGCTCCAAGCATACTACGAATGCTCAACAAATTCAAGAAAAAAAGGAGCAGAGGAGAGCAATTTCTTCTCACTCCCCTGCCCTGCCCTGATGATTCTGGGTCAGAGACAAGGATCACAGTGGGAGGAATGGAGAGGCACTCCACAGAAGAGAGCGTGAGTAGGCACACACGTGAACCCTAGCTTCCCAGCACACACAAACCTTCTTCCTTCCCCTATGCACTTCCAGAAGTGTCTTCTAACACAAGCCCACACACTCCCTCCCCAGGAGAAGTCATCCAGAATCCCATCCAACTATAGTCACCAGAGACGATGTCACGACACCACTGTTCCCTGACTGCCAGGTCTTTGGGATACGCCCATCGTAGACAATCTGCCACTTTGGGAGGAGATGGTAAATTTTATCATCAGCTTAATCAACTCTAAAGGATAATGACTGGGAAGAAAAGAAAATTTTGTATTTAAGTTATAATTCCCACTGTAAAAGGAAAAATGGTTATTGGGGGTAGTGCTGAAATGATTTACCTTTTAGCAGCAAAGAAAATGCAGATGGTGGTGCTTTCCTTGTTCCTGTAACTAACCTTGGGGCAACAGGGGCAACTGACCCTCTTCTCATCAGTCATGCCATGTTTCTCTTGCTTTGATCAGCATCTTAGCTGCTGCCTGGCTTAGCAAATCCTGCATCTACTGAATCCTTTTTCCCTCCTATAAACTAATACAAGTGGTTTAGTTTTGTGATTTTATTTATGAAAGGTCTTCTTCAGTTACACAGAATCAGTTCAGACTAGTTTTTATTTACCAGTTGGATGGCAATTACATTGGCGTCCACTCAGATGAATGGACTAAAGAAATGAGCCCATAAAATATTTTGTGTGTGGGCAGCAAGAGTTAAATGGTAGCTTACTGTTCTTTATTAGTAAATGACCCTTCAGCTTCTGAAAATGAAAAGGGGACTCAAGAGTTTTTTGGAGAAAGCTGCTCTTGTGCGTGCAGATAGAGAAACCTGACCTTCGCTTGGAGCGCGGCAGAACACGTGCAGTTTTCAGAGTGGTCCATCACCTCTTCCAAATGGAGTGAATTAAGTCTCAATAAGAAGGTAAAAATAGACCATTTTTCCTCCAGTAAAGGATTCATTTAGCCATAATAATAATCAGTTAGCCCTTGTTTGTCAGGCAGGCGGTACAGACCTCAGCAAGAACAAATAAAACATGCCAGGGAGGCAAACCAGAAAAGGGGAATGAATCTTTAAACTGATTTTAAAAGAGCAAAACGTGACTTTCAGGAAGAGCATGGTTGGGATGAGAGGCCAGCTTTGCCTTCGCTGGGTACTCTGAGCAACTTATTCTGACCAGCCAGCCCCAGTGGACCCAGGGGAGGACAACTGTGAGGCACGTCGTTTCCCAAAAGGAGAGAACACTTCTGACTCCTAACGCAGAGGAAACTCAGAGTTGGGGGAAAAGCTGAACTTTGAAACATATAATAATATACAAATATGATTTTCAAACTCTCCATCTGCAGAAACCCAGGAAAGTTAGAATCTCATCTTCAAGTGGCAATTGATGTATTCACATATAAGAGAAGAATAAAATCTATTTGAATTCTGACAGCAGTTTTTTCTTCTCCAGAGAAATGGAAGTCACATACTATCATTTCAATGTGGATCCACAACATCTAAAATCATACTCTTCTGAGGACAGGTAACAGTCATATGGACTTTGCTTCATGATGAAAGAACAATGTTTCATGCTGGATCATTTTTGCAGTAGATGCTTCCAGACTTCTCAAGAGCATGACAGCAGCCATGTAAGCTGAAAAGCTCATGGAAGATCAAAAGCATCTCTTGGTTTGACAAAATAAGACACAGCTTCCTCTGCTGTGGTATCTAGACAGGTACAAAGTGGCTTTAAGAAAGCATGTCTCCCACTATCACTCCTAAGAGAAGTTCACACTGACTTTGAATGCGAATGTTTTTACATTGCTCTTGGGTGTGACAATATGGTGAACAAAATTTTATTTCATTGAACGTCATCATTCTTCATTGATATTTCAATTTATGATCCTCTGTGTTTCAAGGTTCATTATATTGCTTGATTTAACAAATTAAAATTGACAATGCCAAGCTGAAGTAGGAGGGCTTCTCCTTTTTTAGTGACTATGGCATGGGGAGAGTGGACACATAGTCTTGCCCTGAGATGATGCCTGGGCACCAGGTTGGCAAGTGGTGGTGAATACACATGACCAGCGATCCTATGAAACTACACTTACTGAATATTTACTACGTGATAGACACCATGCCCATTACTTTCTAGGTATCCTCTTACTTCTTTCAACAATGCTCTATACTAAATGACAAAATTGAGGCTTGGAGATTACTTGCAAGTGATAGGGGTCACAGCTCATGCTCTTAACCAGTGTATGTTTCTTTTCTTTGGGTCTAAAAATTAGAGCAGCCTCTGTATTTTCTTTCACATATTAGCTTTTAGTGTTTTCATATATATGTTTACTTCATGTACGTGCTCCTTGAGGTCATGAACCTCTTTCTAGAGGTTAAATGTTACATCTACTTTGCCATCAATTTATAAGGTCTTCCTTGTATGGCTAAAGTTGAAGTAATCTGAATTAATGGCAAAATCAGTAGTTCAGTACCACCTTTGTTATGTCAAAATAATGTGAATTTGTTATGTTAAAAACCATGCTAATCATGTTGAAGCAGCTGCCTTGTGCTGAGAGCACTGCGCTGCCACTGTTACCAGCCACCACTACTGCATCACCACAACTATCCATTTACTGAGCCTCATTTACATGCCAGGAACCGTGGCTACAGGCTTCACCTACATCACCTCCAAACTCCACAACACATCGACACAGTAGGCATTGTCAGCCTTCCTTCACAGCTAAAGAAGGTTAGGAAAGAAGACTTAGATTCCAGATCTTCATAAAGACCTCATTTTCTTCTTGAACAGACCTCCAAGAAGCCACATTAAACATTAAGATCAGTGTTTCATCTGTAACTTGACACTTCTTCAGCCATTTGGGAATATTTTTTGACTTGCGAAGACTCAGGTGATCTCCCACATGCAGTTGCAAGCTACCGTGGTAGATAATAAAACTACGCCAACACAAATGTTCTCTTGCCTGTTGTCATTCTCTAATCTTGGTTTTATGATGATATCAATTTAGGGGCACCTGGGTGGCTTGGTTGGTTAAGCGTCCAACTTAGGCTCAGGTCATGATCTCGTGCTTTGTGAGTTTGAGCCCCACATTGGGCTTTGTGTTGATAGGTCAGAGCCTGGACCCTCCTTCAGGTTCCATGTCTCCCCTTCTCTCTGCCCCTCCTCTGCTCATGCTCTGTCTCTCTCAATAAGTAAAAATGTTAAAAAAATATATATATAAATATTAAAAAGGTCTGCTAGTTAAGTTCTGCTGTAGAACCTTCCACAGAATTCCAGCATCTCAGGTTGGAGACACCTTCAAGGTCATTTAAGACAGTCAGTTTTCCTTCTCTCATTAGCTTGGTTTTCTTCCCTGTTTCATTTATGAGAAGGGAGAATTGAGACAACGTATTAACCAAGCATAGGCATAATGAAATCACATCATTTGTGTCAAACTGTCAGAAAATGCAGAAAGTTGTCCATGTTACGTTTGACTATACAGATAGCAAACCATGTGCACATGACGAATCACCCCTGACTGGACACCAAAGGTCAAATCGGGTGACACAGCTGCACATCACAAAAATTATGCTGGGTAACTCATTTTTAATGTTTTATTTTGATATCATTTCATATTTTTGGAAAAATTATAAGAATTGTTCAAAAAATGCCATTTACTTTCCCATATTTACTGATTATTAATATTTTGCTCCATTTGTTCTTTTTTCCTGAACCATTGGAGGGCCCTTTGTTGATCTCTTGTCCCTCTATCCATAAATATTTCAGTGTTTATTTCCTAAGAAGAAGAGGTTTCAAAAAACACAAAGTTAACATAAAATTTTTTATCAAAACACAAAGTTAACATAGGATCAGAGTAAATAAAAAATATGTTAACTACAAAGAAAAATAATCTTTGTTTTACATGAGAGATGAGTGTTTTGGCCTGTTTTCTTTACTGTGATCCCCCAGACTCGACCGTAGTGCCTGGCAAACAGTAGATATTCAACAAATATCTGTTAATTTCTTAATTACGTTATGATACTATATTGACTGCATTTATTTTATTTTTTTATTATTTAAAGACTTTTTTTTTAACGTTTTTTATTTTATTTTTTTAGAGAGAGAGACAGAGCTCAAGCAGGGAAGGGGCAGAGAGACAGGGAGACACAGAATCCAAGGCAGGCTCCAGGCTCTGAGCTGTCAGCACAGAACTCTCTGCGGGATATCGTGACCTGAGATCATGACTGGAGCCGAAGTTGGATGCTCAATTGACTGAATCACCCAGGTGCCCCTATATTGACTCCATTTCTAAAAGTATTTCTAAAATAAAGCAAAGGCAATGACAGCAAAATATTCAAGCATTTCTTTATTTCCTATAATTTGTAGTTCACCAGTTACATAAAGACAAAAAACTTTCAGATGTAAAGGACTCCAGGGAAATTAACTTTTTTTAAATTAATTAGTTTATTACCAAGTTGGTTTCTATATAACACCCAGTGCTCTTCCCCACAAGTGCCCCTCTCCATGACCATCACCCACCTTTCCCCTTCCCCCTCCCTCTTCAGCCCCCAGTTTGTTTTCAGTATTCAAGAGTCTCTCATGATTTGCCTCCCTCCGTCTCCTTAACTCTTCCCCCGCTTTCCCCTTCCCATGGTCCCCTGTTAGGTCTCCTGTTAGACCTATGAGTGAAAGCATATGGTATCTGTCCTTCTCTGCCTGACTTATTTCACTTAGCATGACTCCCTCTAGGTCCATCCACTTTGCTACAAATGGCTAAATTAACTTTTTAAGATGAGATAAAACAGATTACAATGTAAGCAAATTCATGGGGGGAACCTGCCTTCTCTTCACAGGTAGCGGTTTCGGATGTATTCTCGGTACATGGAGGTGTCTTCCTTTCCAAGAGGCTGCATGATACCTTGACTGGCCTGGATGTGGGCTTGGAAGATCTCTGTAGATTTTCTGTCTACCCTTGGAGGCTGGACTTCATAGATGTTGTCTTGTGAGAAAGCAGAGATAGGTGTTCTATAAAAGAGAAGAGACAGGACTACATTAAAGAAAATAAACGACACACAAGGAACTATGGTCTCAAGGCATCTGAGAGCCACTGACCTTGAACATGCAGACTTAATAAGTGGTGGTGGCAATCCCCCCTGCCTCCTCTAAGTTGGCTTCTTCCTTGCCCAGAGGACAGAGCTAGACCAGCATCTGCCCAGGGAGCCTTTCTGAAGCACAGGAACCTCCCTCTGTTCTATGCCTCGGACACCCCTTTGTTTGTGCACCCATCTGCCTCCTTCACTCGACCAGAGTAACTTTAGATGGGGGTTATAAATTTTTTGCTCCTCGACACATGATAGGAACTCCACGGTTGTTGGTTTTTTTTGTATGTTAATTTTGTTTCCTGCAACTTATTTGTCTATTAGTTCTAACAGTAATCAACAGTTTTTAAAGGAAGATTTAGTAGGAATCAGTAAAGGGATAGTAATTTCTTCCTTACACTGATAAGAAGAACAAATAAGTTTATCTGTATAATGTGCTCATTTAGCATAATGCCTGGCACACTGTAAGTGCTCAATAAATGTGAACGACTGTTAATGATTACAGGTGCATAGTAATTCCTTATCTGCAATTCTGAAACCCTAAAGGCTTTAATAATCAAATGTTACTTTGGTGGTAAAACCTGACCCAGGTGAAATTCATTTGGCGGCACATCCTAACCTGAACCAACAATACTCATCCCACTTCATGTGAATATTAATGTGCTTAATTATCAGACAAGTCCTCAGATCACACTGGGGATGTACCAGTTGTTATGCTAACAACTCCAAAATTCCGAATTCTGAAACACATCTGACCTCAGGCTTTTGATGAAAGATTTTGGATCAGTAATAGGCAGCTTCCTTCCTTTCTGGGGCACTGGAAAGCACACAAGAATCTCTTTGTTCAAAAATACCCCTCCATTCCCATCCACCTAACCTATTTTCATGCTTAAAATTTCCATCTACCCATTGTGGAAGGTCTCCAGAAAGGCCTTGTCAAAATGCAGCTTGGTATCTGACACAACCTTTACTCACTGAAGGATGAGCACCCACGAGTCATTACATCCTTAGCTGAGAGCAGGCCCTCACGGGATGAGTCAACCAAGTCAGGTGTGATGCAGAGTGAGCATTTGTGTAGAGGGTGAAGGGAAGGTCAAGAAGGGGCTACCGATGGGGACGACAATAAACTAAAACGTTGTTGGGGCACCTGGGCAGCTCAGTCGGTTTAGCGTCCAACTTCAGCTCATGATCACGCAGTTCATGGGCTTAGGCCCTGCATCGGGCTCTGTGCCGACAGCTCAGAGCCTGGAGCCTGCTTTGGACTCTGTGTCTCCTCCTCTCTCTTCTCCTCTCCTGCTTTCTCTCTCTCTCAGGTGAAATAAACATTGAAAAAAAAAAATGTCATCGTGAAGGACTTAGCCCAGGGCTGGCCCTGTGAGGTGGGGGCACTTCTCCTGCCAGAGAACCAAGATAACAGAGAGAGATGTGAAGAATCCATTCAGCTGGGCGGGGACCAAGCGCCTTGCTCCTTGTTTCAGGGCATCAGGAAGGCGTCCTGGATGTGTTAGCTGGGACCCCTGAAGCTGGGGGAGATTCCTTACCATCAGAAGCAGAATTGGGCCTCACCCCAGCCAGGTCTGTACTGGGAATGTCAGCATTTCAAGAGACATTTGGAAGTGCAGATGCGCGGTGGAAGGCAGGAGCTGTGCTGCAGCGCCCCCATCCTCAAAGGATGTGTTTACACTCAAATGTGGGTTCAGTCAAGGTAGCTCACTGTGCTTTGCCTTTACACATCCTGCTGCGGCTGGAGATGCATTAAATTACATTAAAATAAAATGTAACTGGAGGTGGGATATTCTTTCAGAAAGCCAGCCTCAATGGTTTTTACCTCAGGGTAATATATATTTCATTTCAAGTTTGGTATGTTGTTTGTCAAACACTCCTAATTTTCAAAGCACTTAAATAATTTCACACCATCTTAGAATGTAACCTTATTTAAGTAAAAACCAAAGGAAAATGATGTACTCAAAAGTAAAAAAATGAAAGACCAAGGTGAAAGAGTCCTGAGACATCTGAATCTCAATCCGTTTTCCAGCCTGGTTTCGGGGTTTTCTTCAAAATACCGAAGTTACAGTTCTTCTAATGTCTGTGGTAACACATCACAGTGGTGAACAATTAGGATGATTAATATATGAACTCTTCTCCTCAATCTTCCCTCACAAAAACACGGCAACTCTACAGTCATTTACATAAGTCAAACTGAAATGCTAGAATTCTTTAGTGGGTGATAATATTCAGGCTCAAACCTTTTAAACTTGAACTTTTAATTTTTTTAACATTTATTTATTTTTGAGAGATAGAGAGAGATAGAACATGAATGGGGGAGAAGCAGAGAGAGAGAGACACACACAGAATCCAGAGAGAGGGAGACACAGAATCCGAAGCAGGCTCCAGGCTCTGAGCTGTCAGCACAGAGCGCGATGCAGGGCTCAAACTCACAGACTGCGAGATCATGACCTGAGCTGAAGTTGGGTGCTTAACCAACTGAGCCACCCAGGGGTGCCCTAAACCTGAACCTTTAAAATGGAAGACTCCACTAGGGTTTTTAGAGATTGTCTTCAAAGCACTAGCCATAGCAACTACTCCTGAACCACACCATCTACACCCGTCTAGTCTTTTCCCCTTCTCAAATCCCTTTTACATATATTATCTTACTTTTCACACTCATCCTGGAGGCAAGAAGCATTGGGATTATACTCTCCATTTTACAGATGAAATATTTAGTCAATTCTAAATGGGACTCATGGTTTTGTCTTGTCTTTGAAGCCAGACCTTTGCCCAGAACCCTTTGTGCATTTAATGAAGACCTCTCTGGCAGGAATGATACCAGATATTCCTAATCTGAGCACTAAACCTTAATGAGTTGAGAAAGGGGAAATGCAAAGTGACAAGTAATTGTTTTATCCTTCAAAGGCCTCGGCTGAATATACAGGTGACCAGGCTGTGGGAGGTACAGCACCAGGGCCTGGCAACTGCCCATGGATGCAGGGCCTAGACCACCGTGATAAGGGTCACGGACCAGCCACTTAAACCCAGTGCCCTTGTGGTTTCTTATCAGTAAATCGATCAGAAGTCCTCATCCTACTTCTTGGTAAACTGCTACACTGCAGAATGGAGTAATGGTAACAGTTATAAACACTGAATACGAACTGCCAAACATCAGCCTGAAATGGTATCAGACTGAGTGGCAGGTGGGTGTAGGGCTCCGATACTACCTCACTATGGTTTCAAAACAAGCAGGGAGTCAGAAAACTCATTAACTATTGCCTTTACCTTTTTTTGTTCTTCTAGATTCAGAGGACTGCTTGAGACCAAAGGGAGACCCTGTCATTGAGCCTTCCTTCTGATGCCTACCCATGCCAGACTGAACTTGCCTTCCCCAGTGATTCTGTCTCAGGCCTCACAAAAGTCACTGGTCATTCTCATGGTCATTTTGCCCCAAGAGACTGCTGTCTTTGTGCCTCGGTGTTGGGAGCATTTCTCTTCTGAGCAAAAGTAAATTGGAATATTGTAGAAGCCCTGTTTTTTTTGAAGCAACCAAAGTAAAGGAGACTTGCTCAGCACATGTGGCTGGCATCCTCTGAATCCACTGTTGTTCTAGGAAGGGTCGTTTGGGGTATAAAACAACCAGGGTACGTTGGGGGAGATGTTTCAGATCTGAAGAAACAGGAAGGTGTCAGGAAATGTATGACAACCTTGGCAAGGACTAGAAATCCTTAAGTCACCACTGTGATCTGTCAACTAAAACCATGAGTGGTGTGAAAATCTAGTTCTTCAAAGGAGAGTCTGGAAGCCTCTTGGAGGCTCAGAGAGGGCCCACCATTCTGGCCTGCAGGCAGACAGCCTGTCTCTTAGACAAAATGGTGAACGCAGTACCACGTGGGGTGGACTGGATGCCAGGCTAGGTGGTGACAGGTCCTGGGGGTCCGGCCATGGTCAAAGGGTCCTGCGGGGGGAAGAGTGGGTGTGAGCCAGGCTTCAAGCTGAACCAAGTCTCCCCTTGGGAGCACGCAGCAGGTACTGAGGGTTTGGGGGGTGAAGGGTCCTCTCAAGCATGCTTAGTCTGGGACTCTCATCTGGACTTCAGGGACAAAGGGTAGAGCCTGTCCCAGTCATGTGGACAGATTCCGCTTGCTGACAAGTGGATCCATCCTGCTGTCAGCCAACAACTGCTCTCTAGCAGGGGCTTGATTGAGGCGTTACACACATTGCCCCCTGTTGGTGACAGCAGGGACAAGGAAACACGGAAGGTGTCCCAGCGAGGGAAGAGCATACTCAAGTGGCCACAGTCAAGCCCCTCCCACCGTCACTGGGCCCCTCCTGTAGGGTCTGTTGAATTGTTTCAAACTGAATTCAGTCCATTTCCTAGCTCATAACTAGTCGAAGTGCCTGGCAGCTTGGCTGCTGTGGGCGAGTACATGAAATTGGATTTACAAGGTGCCTCGGTGGCTCGGCTGGTTAAGCGTCCCACTTCCCCTAAGGTCATGATCTCATGGTTCGTGAGTTCGAGCCCTGCATTGGGCTCTGTGCTGACAGCTCAGAGCCTGGAGCCTGTTTAGATTCTGTGTCTCTCAAAAATAAATAAACACTAAAAAAATTTTTTTTAAGTCTATATCTGCAAAGATTTTGTTGTTCATCTAAATCAGCACATGGGGGCTCCTGGACTGTACCTTGGGTAGTCGATCACCTTGTACCTTGAGGACCGGCTGGTTGTTGTTCCTGTGTTGTGTGGTTTTGTAGGAAAAGCCTGTCCCTGTTTTCCAATTCAGATTCTCACAAGCATCTCCTGACAAAGGTACTTAAGGATAGTTCTGTTGGAAGTTTCTAAATAGTAAAATACAAGTCCCAAAGAGTGAAAAAAAAAAAAAACCCCAACAAAATTTTAATGTTATTACTGGATTTGGGCCAGAAAGAAGCTTACAATATACCCAATATTGTTGGCATAATCAGAAATATGAGGAAGAAGAAACAGTAACAGTAAAAAACTTTTGTTTCTTTGTTTTACTTGGACATCAAGAAGCCAGTGACAAGAAGCTCCCCATGGTCATAAGGCAGTGGTTCTCCGAGTGTGGTCCCCAGACCAGGAGCATTAGCGTCACCTGGGCCCTTGATGGAGATAGAAACTCTCACGCTGCACCCCAGACCTACTGCGTCAGAAACTCTGAGAGTGGGGGATTCTGATGCTCACTAAAGCTTGAGACTTTATGGATCTAAAAGGCTAAATAAGATCTTACTTGCAGTCCATCAGCAGTACTGAACGCGTTTAAACAAGAGCTCTCCTTTCGAATGATATACTGCTAGTAATCTTCCATCAAGAGCCCTAATTTGATGTTTAATTGTTAAGATTCAAGCAGTAATATTAGATGCACCACACAGGTCCTAATGAGGAATTTGTCTGATTTCCCAATTGGGTTACACATTTCCAAGGTGGGAAAGAAATACAAAAACATCCAAGACCCTCACAAGGGGCTGCCGATCAGCACCTTGTCTCTGAGGGTACTGGAGAGAGATGGATAATCCAATAATGCTTTCAATGCTACACAGAATTGTCTTTTTATTAGCTTCAATGGCATCTATTTCTAGATGAAAAGACCAGTATTTAAACACTAAATGATGTGGAAATTGTGAAACTACTTTCGTTTATTCATTCCAGTAGAGAGAATTGGCTTTTATTACATTTTCATGATGGTAAAAATGGTTCCACTTTTCCCTCTGGGCCATAAACACAGGAAATTTTTTTCAACTTCTCTTCACAGCCCCCAAAGGAATAAGACCTACTGCCCCTAATTCAAATGCCAGCAGTATTTCTGGAGATAAAATATTATAATTACAAATTTGCAGGCTCATTTCTTTTTATCTACAGAACCTAGTTCCATCCGCAAGAAGAGCTCTGTATTTCCCCTCAAGGAATGTTACAGTCTTTTTAAAAATAATATATTTGCAGTTCATTTATAGGCTGCTTAACCCGTACTGCGCAGTGTGCTCAAACACCATCAGCTGATGTCACTTGGCCTTAACTGCGGTTCCTATTCACAGAAGAGAAACACTTCAGGCAGAAGTTCATAAGACGCACCACATGTTTTTAAAGAAAATGCTTTCTTTGGTGCCCTTTAATACTCTAAATTTTTTTAATGTTTATTTATTTTTGAGAGAGAGAGAGAGAAAGAGAGATTGAGATTGTGAATGGGGGAGGAGCAGAGAGAGAGAGGGAAACAGAACCTAAAGCAGGCTTCAGGGTGTTAGCAAAGAGCCCGACATGGGGCTCGAATTCACAAACCATGAGATCATGATCTGAGCCAAAGTCAGCCACTTAACTGACTGAGTCACCCAGGCACCCCCATGCTCCTTCTTAAATGTGGTATTACTCACTTGGTTATAGTATGACCATGTCTGATAACAACTGTATCTCATGCTCGGATGCAGAACTAGTTCAGTTCCTTTAAATATATTTTTTAATGTTTATATATTCTTGAAAGACAGAGAGAGAGAGAGACGAAACATGACTGGGCGAGGGGCAGAATGAGAGAGGGACACAGAGTCTGAAGCAGGCTCCAGGCTCAGAGCTGTCAGCACAGAGCCTGATGTGCAGCTTGAACTCACAAGCCAGGAAATCATGACCTGAGCCGAAGTCAGATGCTTAACTGACTGAACCACTCAGGTGCCCCTGAGTCCCTTTTAAAGCTCAATTCCTGTTGAGGCTTTTTTTCTAACACATATTGAATACTCAATAAGCATGTTGATCTGACAAGAAAACATCTAATTGGTCAGATTGAAACGTCTTCTGAATTTACTAATGTCATGATAATTTGTGGTTGGTGACAGAAACACTGGACAGTTTTTGTATAATTTCAATAGTATTACATATGTGATATTTTTGCATATGATTGGGATTCTGGCATACATCAAACCCCATCTGACATTTCCAGAAAATTCAGTAATGGTTCTGGTCACAGAGTATCTTTCCCTTCTGTTGCTACCCAAAACCTCAAGTTTCTTCCCCACGCCTATTTCTTTCACATCACCAAATGATTCTTTGTTGGTCACAACTGAGTCACAGCATCAAAAAAGTATTATATTAAAGTGGACCTTATAGAAGGTCTTGACCAACCTGTTTATTTGAGGATAACAAGCATTAGATCATTTCTTTCATAATTTCGTCTGCTTTTAACAAGAGCGGGTTCAAAATTGATCAGATGCTCTGGTCTCAGAGAAGCAAAGCCTTGGCAAATGCCTTAATAGCACCAGCCCTTGATTATTATATATAGATATATATATAAATCGTCCATTGCTTCTCTTTAGTTGTCTTATTAGATTGCTTGTATCTTTCCAGTAAGGTACTCATATATGGAAGCCTAGTCATGAATCTATTTTACCAAGATGGTAGAGTGAGAATGTGTTTGCTTTATCATGTGAAAAATCTAGAGAATGTTGCATATTTTCCACATTCTGGGCATAAGTATAGACACCTAACTCTAAAATACAGCTCTCAAACTGCACCTCTCCAATATGGTGGCTGTTAGCCACATGTGGCTACTTAAACTTAATTGAAATTAAACAAAAGTTAAAAGTAGTTCCTCAGTAGCACTGGTCACATTTCAAGTGTCTGACAGCCACATGTAGCTAATGGCCACTGTTTTACACAGTGCAGATACAGAATATTTCCAACATCACAGGAAGTTCTTTCGGTCAGACTGTTTTAGGATCTCTTTCTTATTTTTCCTCATGAATTTTGGGTTGTTTTATGTCTTTCTAAGCACATTATCCTAACATATATCTTTATACCATTTATCACTCTCTGATCTTTTATTTATATATTTATATACTTACTAGGAATGTGAACTCCATTTCAATCACCTCCTTAACTCCAATGTCCAGAAGAGCACCTGGCATACAGTAAGTGCTCAATAATTATTCATTGAATGAATGAATGAATGATGTCTGGTTAAGGAATTGAATTTTATCTTGGGTTTCTAAACTCAAAACCTGGAATTAGTGTGATTTGGATTATTTGAAATGATAGGGAAGCTATCATTTGATAGGACAGTGGGAAATGACAGGTTCCCCATCAGAAGACTTGCTCTTAAGTTCCCTTCTTTGGATAATCCAGAAGTGGACAAACAAACTGAAGGGAGTTGGAGTGCTTTCGAGTGGGGTAGAAAGCTATCAAAGTTGCTCAAAAAACAATGGTGAGGCAGAAGGGGTAGGTCCTTATCCTCCTTTAGAGGTGAGAAAACCGTGACTCGGAGAGATTAACAAAGTTACTAAATAGGCTGAAATCAAGAGGAATCTGTCAATTTTCAGATCACCTCTAATAAAACAAAAGGCAAAACAGACTCCTATATTCTGGGACCCAAGAAAGTAGGGACTGCCTTTACTCATTTTGACATGACTATCATGCCAAGTTCAACATGGGAAATACAGGTTTCTCATATTATTTGCTGCTTTGCCCCTCACGACATTTTCACATGTTTTTGGGTAGACACATGGGGTATCACAGAATAAAGGTGACAGGCTTCTGAGGCAAGTGCTTTCTCCATGTATTAGGAAATTAAATCATGTTATTAGCTGCTGCTGACATTCTAACCATTCTCAAGGTAAAGAAAAATTAATTTCCTTTTTATTCCTGCTAAAAGACAGCTAGTCTATATTAACACACAAAATGCTATGACTCTAATACATGATCCCTAACAAAGTTCAATCATTTCAGCCTTATCATGCTATTGACACTAAATGAACATGACATAGAATCTGATTCCTTTATGAACAAATCTGATTCCTTTATGTTCAAACACTTCCAAATCCTTTTAGTAGCTGCTATTATGACAAGACAATTGGACTGTCCTTCAGCAGAAACACTAAGAGGTTGGAAATCTCATAGGCAGGTTAAAATTCATTCAAGAGAAGATGACAATTGCTAGTCTCTAAACAACCCACCACAGAAGAAGCAATAGGGGTGATGAGAAGGAAGTGAAGCATATAATCTGTGATGGTGGAACACGGAATGTATAACCTCACAAACCAGAGATGCTGCTGCTCTGTGTGTAGATAAGGCCCTTTAAAGGCTCAGCAATAAGGAACCTCGACTCCACAGAGCAGACTAAGATGGTGACTGGAGAGAAGGAGATGGCATCTTGGAATGGAGAGAGCACGACGGCGGCAAAACTGTTACCGTGTGTGTTTCCCAGACACTCATCTGTCTTCAACCTGTCAGGGAGTCATGTCAATGACAGGCCGGCCAGAAGAGCACTGCAGGGTCACGAAAGTGGAGGATTTTATGCCAAAGCCTAGGCAATCCCAGCACAGAACAGTTATTTATAGAACGCAATGACCTTAATGTATCTCAAAAAATTTACACATGTGTAATGTCTAAGGCTGCTAAACTCAATGTTTTGAAGACTCATTTGTCATTTTTCATCAGGTCTGCTAGATAAAAAATAGCAAATGTACATTTACACAGACATGCTACATATACAGATAAAATATTTATACGTAATATATATTTATGCTTATATACATTAACATTGTATACATATATGTGTTCTTTAAACATAATGCTGAAGAAAGGGCAATCCATATATTTCAGCCCTCCCCACAAAATGACACACGTAAAACCTTGGTTTGCGAGGATAATTCATTCTGGAAACATGCTTGTAATCCAAAGTGCTTGGATAGCAAAGTGAAATTTCAAGAACCATTGGCTCAGTTGTGATCATGTGATATTCAGTGTCCCATACTACTCATATTGCAAGACATGGCTAGCCTATCAAGTTAAAATTTATTAGAAATGTTTGCTCATCTTGCAGAATATTCATAGAACAAGTTACTTGCAATCCAAGGATTTGTACTTTAAATGAGTCCATGTGAACTCATTTTACCATGTCCATTTAGTGGACATTTACAATGGGTAGAAACTGGAGCAAAAGTATAGTTGAGCATTTGGAGTAATGGAGCCAATAAATCTAGATAACATATCGTAACATTGTTTCTTAGATACAGTTGGAACACTTTGCTCTTAAAATGTGACTTTTTATACTGTTATATATATATATAAAAAAACAACGTAATATACATAAAGGCCTTAGAGGCTGTTTACAGCTTGTTGGAGTAAAGTTTTTGGTTACATTATATCACTGCCATGTATTTATGTCAGTTAAATGTAAAAAAACCAACAATGTTTACCCACTATGTACCAGGGACAAACTACTGTGCTTCAGAATACAATGCATTTCACCTTTTTATTATAAAACACAGATATAGGAAACTGCACAAAACAAATACGCAGCAATATTATAAAGTGAACACCACCCAGGACAAGGAACAGAAGTTCTAGCAGCTGGGCCCCTTCCACATGTCCCATTGCTATCACAACCATAGCAGCCATCACCTTGACTTCTATACTAATCACTTCTTTGCACGTTTATTTATTTTTCTTTGCGCGTTTAAAAACAACTTTTTCATTCACATGTGCAGCCTTAGCCTATAGTTTAATCTTGGCTGTTTTCAAAAGTGGGATATGATTTTTAATCTACAGATTCTCTCTTCTAAAAATTTATTGGCTGAAGGATCCGGGTTGTGGTTTCTCTCAGCCTGGACTTTGCTGACTACATATTCATAATGCAGTGTGAAATCTTCCTCTGTCCTTTATATTTCCTGCAAGTCAGCAATTGCATCCAGAAACTTGGTGAGAATTTGTTTCAATTGCTTTGGCAAGACCATAGGAGGTGGTGTGCAGTTTCCTCAGGAGGCGCATAGCTTCTAGTTGTTTATCTTTTTTCATGTTAACAGCCAATAATGCTAAATGCCTACATCTGTTAATTTGCTGGAGATTGCCAATTCTAATTATTTCTTTTTCATTTAACAGTTTTTTTTTAAAGGATGCTTTCCCTCACCTCTTATTTGGCTATCCAGTGGTACCTTTCATAAGATTCAAAGTGTCATATGCTTGATTCTTTCCCTGTATTTTCTAGTTTTCCAGATGATGAAATGGTTCCCGAAAATCTGTGATCAGAATTATATTATTATTATTATTATTGAAGTTCAAATTACCCTATCTTTATCCATTGGGAGCCTCTTCAAGTTCACGTCTGAGTCCTCTAGATGCGACCCCAGTAATCTTTAATAGCTTTCTTGATCTCTGGATTGATAAGAATGTTCCAGATTCCTTTTGTACATTTCCTGACACTGTCCTGGAATCAGCTCCTTCTCCCAGAGCCCTGGTTCCTGTTACTGATAAACTGGTATTTCTAGACCACAATGTGGGCACCAGAAGTTCTTCTTGCTATTGGGCCATTGTATGTGTACAAACAACAAGTTCTTATTTGTTGATAACACTTCGTCTCTGCTTTTATACTTGAAAGATTTCAAAATAATATCCTCAGCTCACATTTTTCCCTCCTTGGGATGCCTAAATATATTACTCCATTTTTTGGACATAAAGTGTTGCATCTAAAAAAGTCTGAGGACAATCTAATTTTCTTTCCCTTAATGTCTAAAGGATTTTTTTCCTTTAAAGTCTAGTTAACTTACTGTATCATTCTGGGTTACTATTCTCACATATATGGCATGCTCTCTCAATATATCGTTTTAAGTAGTTACTTATTTCAGAAGGTATTTTTTTGGCATTACAATGTTTAATATTTTCTTTCTGTTCTCTTGCTTTATTTTTCTTCTTCAGGACTCCTATTATCCATGTTAAATCTTTGCCTGTTGTCAGTATTAGATACTTTCTCTAAAATCTTTATGTTTTTCTTCATTTCTTTTTGAATTTTTGAGTTTTGTATTTTAAGCTCATTTTGGAACAGCATGCTTCAGTTTTGATCTCTTTTATTGACATGTTTTCAAGGTCTGCCGAGAAACATCCCTGCTCTGTGTTCTTCTGTTCTCCTCATAACTTTATATGGGATTGGATCTTGGTACCTTTCTGATATTCATTATACAAAATTAGTTTTCCCGAACCTTTAGATGGTGTAGTTCAAGACAGGTTGACTGACTTGACAGAACTTCTTTGGTTGTTTTTGTAAAGTATTTAAAACCACGGCAAACGGCTTTCTGAGATCTCTTGCACCTCTCTCTTTTCTCTGCTTTTCTTTTTCCTTCTTGTCTGTCATGGTCCTGCTTGCTCAATTTTGAGTTCATGGGGAGTCAGATGGGTCCCCTGCCCTGGAAGGGAGCTTTGGCGGTTTGGTTTCAAGAGTTTGTGGCCCAGACTGCCCCAGCTCCTTTCAGAGTCCACCCAGAACCCCCTCCACTGAGCTAGTACTGAACCGGGTAAATCCTTCCAGTTTCAGTGGCTGTGCTCAAACTGGCCAGCAGTGATCTCCAATGAATTCCTGTCAGCTACTGAGGTGTGTCAGATACCCTGCTGTTCCCTCCCGCCTCTTCCTCTTATACCAACACTGACACAGTGCAGGTCTGGTGGCTGTTGGTGGGTCACCTCCACCACCTGCTTATACTTCGGGATTTTTGGAGATACTTGCATAGTTTTGAGGTAAATGCCTATGGGTATTTGGTTTTGCTACCAAAGTTGTTCTGTTTTCTGTGAGGATTCAGAGTTTAAAACTATGTTGTTGCTGTCTTCTTCCCAGAACCAAACTGGCATAGTTATTTTAAAAAGAATATTTTTCACCTATCCCCCAATTTGGTACGGCATTGCCTGTGTGGCCACACTGTCCTTGCTGCTGAGGTGGACGCTGCCACAACACCTGGGGCTGCTTCCGGGGCAAAGTCGACTCCAGCTTGATTCCTGCATCTACTCCGTCAGGACTTGGTCTCCTCCAAGGCAGCTGTCGGCTGCAGATGTCCGGACGTGGAGGCTATTTAGCAATGCAGAGACTTGGGGGGCATAGGCAGAAGGTGGAGAAACCCTTAATCTTGTGGTTCATCTGCAGCTGGCTAACTAGGCGGTGCCTGTATAGCCGCAGGAGTACCAGCAGAGTTGGGAAACTTAAAAACAACCGCCTATCAGCTACACTTTCATTGCCGTGGATGGGAGATGGCTAGTACACCGGCTGGATTTGGGTCATGGGGCTTAATGGGCAAGGCATTCTTTCCAGAGGGCTGCCCAAGGGCCTCACTCTCCCTTCTGAGCAGGGTGCCTTCACCATTCTTGCCTGATAGGAGTGATGACTGCTAACGCAAATGACAGTTATACGTTTCCTATTCTCTCCCTTTCTAAGTGAGGGTTTTTCTTTTCCTTTGCAAGCACTATATATTGGGGCAGACAGGTAGCCTTTTTGTTTATAGGTCAGTAGAAGCCGTATCTGGATCTGATGAAGACAGCTGCACAAAATCCAGAGATCCTGGGCTTTGAACGGGATGCAGTAACTTGTGAGGAAGGGAGTGGGTTCCACTGATAGCAGAGGAGTTTGCATGGATTCATGGGTGGCTGGAAGGACAGACTGGGGCAGAGAACAGCATTTAGGTTCCCCAATATCTACCTGAAATCCCCTTCTAGGGTGCAGGAAAAGCGGAAAAATCCCATACTCCCTTGCAGTTTGGGTTCAAAATATCATTTAGGTTCTACCCACCACCTCGTACTCACGGGAGGCTTTGATTTAGAGTGGAGTCACACGCAAGGAAGCAAGATACAGCATATCAGTTCTGCAGACTGTGAAAAAGGCAACATATTCCTGAGTTGGCCACAGCAGTGCTGGCTCCCTGATTAAAGTTGAGAGGCTGGTTTGGCGCCCAGCAGCTACTTGTGATAGTTCCTGATCAAGGCAAATGCAGAAGCCGTTCTGAGGGCTTGCCATATGGTTTGGAGAGTTGTTCCTACAGGCTGTGTCTAGAGTTCTTTTCTTCAGCCCTCCAGTGATTCTGAAAGTCACTTAAAATCCTGTAATAAATCACTCTCTCTTTAATCCACCTAAAATGGATTATGTTTTCTGCACCTGAACTCTGAGCAACATAGCCAGCCAACGAGCAAAGCACATGCGGCTCTAGCTGTCTCTTGCTTTACCAAGGGGCGGACAGCCAGGCCTCCCGGGTGACCCGTTTCCTGGAAGGGCTTAGCAGGAAGGAGTAATTCCAGCAGTTGGGCACAACTGGGCATGTGTGTTTGCTACCAGAGGAGACAGAAGGGACAGTCTACCACCAGCACATATGTGAGCGGCAGTGGTGGTCCTTTTTACGTGTCGGCCATTAATATTTTTATTGCTGAGGTAGGGCAGAGCAACACTGTACATTCTCCCTGAAAACTATAAAACAAAAGTGTCCTTTGTGTTTTTTCAAAAAGCTTTTGAGCTTAGAGAAATGAAGCGGGATGATTTTCAGATCCAACATAGGGAAGATGCTTCCAATTTAGGACACAATTTATGAATTGTTTGGTTTCCCTCCCACTTGTAGGGCATGTTATCCATCTTCGTGTAAAAAGAAGTGCAGTTTCTCTTGATTTCAGCTGTTTTATTACAAACACCGGAAGAGCGGCTGACAGTATCTGGCCGTGTTGTTTTGCAGGCTGTACCTCACTTGGCTTTGAGCTACGGGCAACAGGACTGGTTATCCTGCACAGCACGGAGGCTGCTGTGGCAAGAGCCTGACAGCTGTTCTCAAAGGGCAACGCATGGAGCGGCGCCTCCCGGAGCCGTCCCTTCCCGGCCTGCCTGTGGCCTCGGTGGACTCTGGAGCAACTGGTCATCTATCAGACCTTCCACGGCAGCCTCTGGGAGCAGTCTGTCCTCAAGTTTCCTAGAACAGCAGCAGCAGTGGTGGGTCACTCCTGGAAACTCAGACCAATGGGTTACAGTAATGGCCGTGTGTCTTTTCTCTCTCACACAGGTGATGACACCCAACTTCTATTCTTTGTGCCCATTCAGATATTTTTACTTTTTGATTTACAGAATGCTACCAATGAGTTTGCCATGTCATATCACTACATCTCTTGTATCCTGCATCTTTTTCCTAACAAGCTTTTTTAAAAGTTTATTGAGAGAGAGGCGGGGGGGGAAGGAGAGGGAGAGAGAGAGAGAGAGAGAGAGAGAGAGAGAGAGAGAGA
>NC_043706.1:94642020-94649439 GCF_006229205.1 Suricata suricatta | reverse complement strand
GAACCAGCAAGGTGTCTCTCGAATAAAGTTTTAATTTTAGAACCTCTTCAAATCTGTAGAATGATTATGCAGAATACAGAGAGAGTTCCAACAAGCCACACCCAGTTTCCCCTATTACTAACATCTTCCATTAGTATGGTACAACGGTTGCAATTAATGAACTGATATTGACACATTATTATTAACTAGAAGTCCATATTTAGTTTCTACTTGATGTCTTTTTTCCATTCTAGGTTCCCTTTCAAGACACATTACATTTAGGTGGCATGTTACCTTGGGTTTTACTTGTCAGGGATGGTTGATTTTCCTTGTCTTTGATTATCTTAATAGTTTTTGATTTTTGTAAGTTTATTTATTTTGAGAGGGGGAGGGGGAGAGGGAGAGAGAGAATCCCAAGCAGGGTCCATGCTGTCAGTGCAGAGCCTGATGTGGGGTTTCATCTCATGAACCCTGAGATCATGACCTAAGCCGAAGTCAAGAGCTGGACACTTAACCTGAGCCACCCAGGCATGCCTGACATTGATAGTTTTAAAGAGTACTTAGCCTCCATCTTCTCAGAGTTGTTTTGGAAGGAGGTGTCAGTAGGATCATTAGTCTTCAAAAGCAAACCTAACAGTCCTGGGTTTTCAGAAAGACTCAGATGGCTTCATCTCTGTCAATGTTCATCTGTGATGGAAGGTTGGGTGCACTGCCCAGTGGATATTCAGACAGCTGCTGAGGGAACTCCTGTGCAGCAGGGGTCCCCCAACCTGGCTGATCACTACATTCAAATGGAGAACTTTATAAAACACAGGTTCCTAGACAATACCCCAGGTGTACTGACTTAGAATCTCTACCAACAGGGTCTTAAATTCTGAATTTTTTATCTTAAAAAAAAATAATAATGCTAATTATGTTTTTAATACACAGAATTATAAAGCATGGCCCATAGTCTGTTAGTATCATTAATATAAATAAAAGTATGCATGTAGAAAACTTAAAGAGTAATTCAAAGTCCAAAATGAAAAGTGAATGCCTCCCTAGAATCATTCAGCCATTTTCTAGGGGCATTTTGGTTGTTCCCTGTTTTTATTGTTGTCTTTTGTTTGCTTTGGGATTTGTATGTCAACAAGTTTCCCAAGATATTCCGGTGTCATCAGAAATTTGGAACCCACTACTACAGAAGAAATTCACAACTCAGCTGTGGGAGAACAGAATGGCCCTTTCAGCTGGCATTCTTTATAAAATAGAGCCCTGCTCTCCCCCTGCTCCCCTGAACAAGTCAGCCTTAACACCATTAGATGGGACAGAGCAAGGAGAGGCAGCCTGTGACAGCCTGGGGGTGTCTGAGCCCAAGTGGGGTGAAGAGGGCATCCACACTGGGAGGGAGAGCTTGGAGAGGGGAATCAGAGCCCAGGCAGGGTAGGTCCCTACAAAGGACAGACTGAGAGGGTTGTTAAGGCCTGAGTGGGTGAGAAGCGCATCTATGTGCAGCCTGAGGTGGTAAGTCAGGGCCTGAGCAGGGAGAGACAAGTGTGTGTATCCATGTGGAGGGGTGGCCTGGGGCCCAAGGGGATGAGGAGGGCATTCGAGGCGAGGTGCCTCTGTGACAGAAGTCAGAGCCTGAATGGAGGGCGTCCATGTGGGGAGAGGGGTAGATGCAACGGTGATGGGAGGCTGATTATATCAGGGGACTAATCAAATAAATAAATATAATAAGGGTAACAAGAGCGAGTTTCTCACAATTGAAGAAAGAAGTCGCTAATAGGGAAATAGAGAAAGATAGGAACCCTGGATACCCTACAATTAGAAGTATCACTATGAATTTACAGATTTAAATATATGTATATTTAAATTTACTATATTTATAAATATATACATTTGCATTAAGGAATATATAAAAACATATATGTACTATATGCTTGTATACACATATGTATGTTTGTGCACATCTGTATTTATACATATGTCTGTCTATACGTATTTATATAAATACATATGTAAATATGTGCATGTGTTTTGAGTGGGCCTGGGAGCAGCAACACCCCCAAAAGCAGCAGACACACCTAGTGTCCAGACCTTGGCTTTAATACGATTTTTTTCTCCTAAAAAGAATCAGGGATCCTTGGAGAAATGACTGATTTCAGGGCTGGGGCAGGCAAAGAACATGATGAGCTTAGAACATCTTGTGCCAGAAATCAAGGCAAGTGTTCAAAGAATGATGAGGACATGTCGAAAGAACACAGGAGCCAGGTTGAAGGGGCTCAGGTGAAATTGGGGACAATTTGAACATCAAAATAAATAATGAGTGTAACAGATTATTCCCCATTGAAAAAACGAGGAAGCCAAGATCTCATACTGAGAGAAATACCTGAAAAAGTTGTTAAGTTTGATAAAGAATGGGATACTTACATGGTTACAAAGTATCTCCCACAAAACATTCATCAATTAAAAGGAAACAGAGTAACTTCACAGGGGAAAAGTCCAGAAGATACCACCTTTCAATCAAGGGATGGAAATAAAGATCATTAGTAATGGGACAGATTGCAATTGTGTGCCATCTGCTGGGATACAATGGAAAGAACCCACCATCACTTCTGTGATACTCCTGTGTATATTCATTTCGTGCCTTAGGCCAGGGATCTGGGAGTAGCTTCATTGGGTGAGTCTGGTTTAAGGTCTTACGCAATAGTGAAGTCAAGTTGAACCCAAGATGACCTTCAACTCAAGGGTTAACTAGGGCTGGAGAATCCACTTCCAAGCTCATTCAGCATTGTTGGCAGGCTTCAGTTTCTCATTGGCTGTTGGCCAGGTGCTTCAGTTGACATGCAGGCCTATCCACAGAACTGCTCATGACATGGAAGTTGGCTTCCCACAGAGCAAGTGATCCAAGAGGGCCACTTCATAATTTAATCACTTCTGCTCTATGCTCTGGGTCACAAAGATCAACTCTGGTACCGTGAGGGAGGAGACTGCCTGAGGACAGACATAATAGGTGGGGCCCACCTGTGAAGGCTGGCTACCACACTCATGTAGGCTCCCACCTGAAGATAATCATAACAGACCCAAATCCATGGGTGACATGACAACTATATGCAAGGGGAGGCACCCAACTAAATCTTTTTGTGATTAAGGGCGTCATAGGGACAACTGGCAAAAACCTGAATGAGGTTAGGGGATTCGTTGGTAGCAATGCACTGATGTTGATTTCCTGATTTTATTAGATTGTATTGTGATTTTGTTGAAGAATGTTCTTATTTCTAGGAAATGCCCACTCAAATGCTAAAAAGAGAGAGAGAGAGAGAGAGAGAGAGAGAGAACACAACAGGTCTGAAACTTACTTTCAAATAGTTTGGGGATGTAATTACAACTTTTAGGTAAGTTTGAAGTTGTTTCCATATTAAAAAGAACATAAATTATAAAAGCCTATGACAAAGTAAAGTGTCTAAGGGAGAAAATCCTAATTCTACTATAGGTAGAATTATAAAATGGTGCTGTTTTAGTAGGTCAAAAATGTGTGAATACTGGTAATTCCATATGGTTCAACTTAACACAAGAACATCCCAAGAAACTAATCAATATCAAAGATAGTGACATTATGGATTTCCATAAAAAGACAAAACAATTCATAGTGCCCTTTCCAGGATCTCTCTCCTGCCATCACCCACTCTTTGTCTAGCATCCCTAGCATCTGCCTCTCTGAAGAGGCCCTTCCACCAGCACAAAGAAGTTGCTAGAATAACTCAATCTTAGAAACAATCCCTTGATTTCATATTCCCCTCCAGACATATTCCTACTCTTTGCACTCTTTTATAGCATTTTTTTAAAGAATGGGTTCTATTCCTCCTGTCCTCTTACTCCCCATTTCCCCCTAAACTCACTCTAAACGGGTTTATAAGGCTACCATCCACGAACAGTTGCTCATCAAGGCCATCAATAACTTCCCTGCTGACTTTTAGGTCTTCAACACTGCTGCCCACTCCTTCCTTCTTGAGACATTTTCTTTTGGCTTCTGTGAAACCACATTCATCCTGAGTTTCCTTTTCTCCTTGCTGCTTGCATCCTTGCCCCCTACAATCCAGCCTCCAGAAAGCATGCATGATCATCTACTGATGTGAAACGGAGCATAGGCCACTCAACCAAAAACCCTGCAGGGGCTTACCGCTGGACAGAGTAACGCTAAGCTCCTGTGAGCTCTGGCCCTTACTCATGCCCACTCCACCCCACACGCGTCCCTCCGGGCCTCTCACTCAGCCTTCTGCTTGCTTCTCAGACCTGCCAAGCTTGTTCCCATCTTGCTCTTCCATGCATGTCTTCTCTGCTTCAAACATTCTTCCCCAGTCATCTCAGAGCAGACGCCTCCACTGCATTCTGTCTTAGCTCACATGTTAACTCCTCAAAGAGACTTTCCCTCAAAACCTCATCTAAAACAGATCCCCACCCTTACCTGCCCCAATCCTTCTCTCCAATCACCCTCGTGTGTTTTCTTCAAGGCAGATTTCTTTCTTTTTTTTTTTCTTTTCACTTTGACCCAAAGATTTTATTTCTGATAATCTTTTTTTAATAGTTTATTCTCAAGTTGGTTTCCATATAACACCCAGTCAGAGCATATTTCTTAATAGGAAATGGTCTTATTTATTAATTCAGTGCTCGTCTCCCTTCCCTAGAATACAAGTGCCCCGAGTGTTTTGTCAGTCTTGTTCTTTACCGTTTCCCCAGTGTCTAGAACAGTGCCTGACACAGAGTAGATGCTTGGTGAGTAAAGGAAGCTCCTGCTTTCTGTTTCAAACTGCTAATGATGTCAAACCATCAGATGTCTCGTGGCTATGATAACAATCACAGAATTTAAGAGATGACCTTCCTCCCAAATCATGTTGTCCATACTTGGATAGATGGAGAACCTCTTCACAACATGGCGGACAGAGGGTTATCTAGCCTCTGGGTTCTCTCAGTAATGGGAGGACTCACGACTTTCCATAATAGAATGTTTACATGTCATTGTTGACAGCTCTATGTGTTGGAAGGATTTTCTCCTCAGTGATCTTAAATCTTCCTTCCTCTCTGTTCCACCTACACTGGTCCCTAAAGCGACTTTAAAAAGCCCTGCTTCACCTGACAGTGACTCAAATATTACTTGAGGGAGGGACCACATGAGTCCTATTTCTCTTCTCCGAGATGACGCTTCACGTGACATGAAAAATAAACCAACACAGCATCTGAGAAAGGCCTACAAAATTTGAGCAACTTGGTTTTATTTCTTATTATTTTTTTAATAGTTTACTTTCAAATTGGTTTCCATGTAACACCCAGTGCTTCTCCCCACAAGTGCAGCACCTTGGTTTTAAAGCAGCAAAACCTTTCTGACATCTTATCTGAAAAATAAACCGTGAGAGTGCCCTTGAGTGTCCAGAGAACACAGCCTCATTTCTCATGATTGTCCTTCTGTTCTCTAACAGCCAGCTTCTCCGCGTCACAGCCCTCCAGGTGCTGAGGAAACCACAGGGTCACAGCCACCAAGCCCAGAAGCATCTTCTCTGAGACAAAGGCCCATCGTTGTCAGAACAGAATTGTGGCTCCATGGCTCATTTCTGGACACATTTTACATTTAGATAACATGAGAGAGAACTCCTTTGATGTCACTACTTGCTAATGAGCCTCAAAGGCAGGGGGTCTTTGCCAAGGGCATTAAACAATTTGTTCTATGAAAGAAAAACCAGTTTGGATCTTACTTCCCTTTGGGCTTTCGATGTGCGTATGGTGCAGGGAGAGCAGATGGTTGTGGTTAAATGGGCAGCATCCTAGTGCGCATCCGTCCCTTCCCTGTGCTGTTGGTTGGTAAGAGAGTAAGCACGCTATAAATACTATTGGATGGAAGCGTGAGAGTGAATGAAGGAACCAGTGAGCCAGAGGGTCCCAGCCCTCCTTTCCCAGACAAGGAAGTATGGCCTTGACAGAGGATTCGGAGCCCACAAGTGCCACATCAGGACCAGACCACAGTGCTCCTGGTTCTTAGGCTCAGAGCACTTTCTACAGATGCATGCTGCCTCCTGCACTGTGCATCTGTACAAATGGATTTCCAGTTAACTGCATAGGTAGAAGGGATTTTTTTTGTTTTCTTTTTAATAACCAGGTCATTGTGGATGACTTCCTCATATCTGGGTCCCCCCAAATGATTATTTTTAAACCAGTCACAGTAAGCCCATAATCCTTGGCAGTGACACATTTAAGGACTGGATGTGACCCAAACCTGGCCATTGAGGCATGAGGAGAAGTCTGCTAAGCAGGTCCTGGGACCCCTTGCCTCTAAGGAGGAGACACAGGGAAAATGTCCCTCTTCTCCCTTTGGCACTACCATGTCTGATGGTGGCATGTAGACCTGCTCTAGCCATCTTGCTGTCAGTCTGAGGATGAGGCTTCCTCGAGGATGGGAGTGCAGAGAGAGGGAAAGAAACTGGCACTTCAGGATCCTATGAAGCTCCTCAACCAACCAGCTCTGGAGCCTGCCCTATCTGCAATCTTTCAGCAAAGTGAAATGATAAACTATTATTTAAACCAGCTGAGTTAGATATTCTGTTATTTAGAGCTGAAAGTATCCTGAGAGGTTCAAATCATTAAAAAAATTTGTTTTTAATGTGTATTTATTTTTGAGAGAGAGTGCAGAACGCGAGTGGGGAAGGGGCAGATAGAGGTTGACACAGAATCTGAAGCAGGCTCCAGACTCCGGGCTGTCAGCACAGAGCCGGACACGGGGCTCGAACCCATGAACAGCGAGATCATGACCTGAACTGAAGTCAGACGCATAACTGACTGAGCCACCTAAGTGCCCTGAGGTTTTTGATAGAAACCTTTAAAAAGAAAATATTTGTTGCCAATCAAAGTGGCTAAAATGAACAAATCAAGAGAATACAGATGCTGGCGAGGATGTGGAGAAACGGGCACCTTCCTACACTGTTGGTGGGAATGTAAACTGGTACAGCCGCTCTGGACAACAGTGTGGAAGTTCCTCAAAAAATTAACAATAGAACTCCCCTATGACCCAGCATTAGCACCAATGTGGATTTACTAAGGGGCACAGAAGTGCTGATACATAAGGGGCACATGTACCCCAATGTTCAGAGCAGCACTATCAACAATAGCCAAATCATGGAAAGAGCCTAAATGTCCATCACCTGATGAATGGATCAAGAAGATGTGGTATATATACACAATGGAATACTACATGGCAATGAGAAAGAATGAAACCTGGCCATTTGTAGCAAACTGGATGGCCCTCGAGGGTGTCATGCTAAGCGAAATAAGTCAGGCAGAGAAGGACAGATACCATATGTTTTCACTCATAGGACTAACAGGAGAAACCTAACAGGGGACCATGGTGGGGCGGGGGGAAGAGTCCAGGAGAGGGAGGGAGGCAAATCATGAGAGACTCTTGAATACTGAAAA
>NC_043706.1:94619465-94641920 GCF_006229205.1 Suricata suricatta | reverse complement strand
ACTCTTAAAGCCATTACCAAGGACCCCAAGAAGCTTTGGTTTATATGGGTTGCATCTACTGATATTTACCATATGTGAAATTAAAATAATTAAAACACTTATTCAGTTAAAAATAACAATAGTAAACCCAATAAATGTTAGCATAATACATTTTAATGAAAAATAACTACATTTTTCAAAACAAAAGAAAATTAGTGACAAAGGAAGTAATGTTTGACTTGTTCATGATCTCTTCAATGTCTTAATATAAGACAACTGAATTCTCAAATCTGTTTCTGGCTGAATCTGTCACCATACGTTGTTTTGATTCAGGTACATGAAGAAACTCTGACTTCATAGAGATATGTAGTTAGAAAATGAAGGAGTATTTTAATCATTGTTCCAGATAATTATAAATATTTGTCTTTGATTCTACCATAAGTTGTTAAGTTTCTAAAAGGCTAGCTGCAATGGAGATATACAACACAATATCAACATTAACAAAAGTTTGGAAGGAGTTGAGTCCAACCTTCAAGGATGACTCTGAGGGGTTCAGTGGGGGAGTAACTGCAGCAGTGTTGAAACTAGCAAGAGAACCAGAATTAGAGATGGAGCCTGAAGATGGGACTGAATTGCTGCACTCTCAGGAGAAAACTTGAGCAGATGAGGAGTTGCTTCTTAGGAAGGAGAAAAGAAAGTGGTGTCCAGAGATGGAATCTACTCCCGGTGAAGATGCTGTGAAAATTGTTGAAATAACAACAAAGGACTTAGAAGATGACATAAACTTAGCTGACCGAGCGGTGGCAGGGTTTGAGAGGTTTGACTCCAATTCTGAGAGAAGTTCTGTTGTGGGTAAAATGCTATCAAACAGCATCTCATGCTACAGAGTAATCATTCATGAGAAGAAGAGACCATAGGAGGCAAACTTCACTGTTGTCTTATTTTAAGAAACTGCCCCAGCCACCCCAGCCTTCAGCAGCCACCACCCTGAGCACTCAGTCAGCAGCTGTCAACACTGAGGTTAAGACCCTCCACCAACAAAAAGATTACAACTTGCTAAATGATGAGTATTTTTTAGCAAAATAGTATTTGTAAGTGAAGGTCTACAAATTATTTCTTAGACATAATGCTATTGCATACTTAACAGACTACACTGTAGTATAAACATAACTTTCACATGCACTGGGAAACAAAAATTCATTTGAATTGTTTCATTGCAATATTCGCCTTATTGCAGTCATCTGGAACCAAATACATAATATATCAGAGCTATACTAGCAATTTTATTTAGAGTTCCTAAAAAAATACCTAAAATTATATTTTGCTCTTTTTCTATCTGCTAAACATTTATTGACCCTTCGGAGATTATCAGAATGTTTTTTCTAGCTCTATTCTATTGTTAGAAATAAATGTATCTAATATATTAACTGTAGTCAACTTACTTTTCTATCCAAATAATAAAGGAACTATCAATTTAGCTATTCATCTTTTGAAATAAGCCTAAAAGAGTTTTATTTTCAAAGAAATATTACTTTGATATACAGTGCTGTTTGACTTTAACATTAAGTAATGAATCTCTAACACAATTATACATAAAAGCAAATGGTGAAGAAAGTCAAGATAGTCTCAATCCCTTTTTACTTTTGGAGAAGGACAGGATACATTTTATTCAGGTAATTTGGGGCTTAATTAGTGTTGTGGTGACATCACACGTAGAGAATAGAAACATGACCCTTTACTAATGGATGTAAACCATCTTAGAGGTTTGCTGTTGTTTTTTTTTCCCCCCCCCAGGCTAATGGAACGTGGGTTTGAGAGGATTTTTAAAAAATGGGGAAATTCTCATTCTTTTCAACTGAGATCACACTGCTATAATTTTTTTAATCATAAGATTCTAAGAGTAAGTTAAATATAAAAACAAAGCAAAATGTTTAGAGTTTCAGGTATTTGAAAACAACAGACAAATGGAAATCAGGAAATCATGGTTCTATTCTAGGCATGCTGATCCCGGGATTCTAAGACACAGTTACAAATGGGGAAGGAATGTTTCTGAAGAATTCTTTTGAACAGCTTCAGCAATTTGGTAGCAGCAGGGAACTGAAAATCAGGAAAGTATGGATCAAGATGGTGACCAGGTTATTCCTGACCAGTCCCCTTCACAAGACCAACTGACAAATATCCATAGACAAGACAGTTCTGTGAAAATCTCCGAACCCAGGGATGAAGCTGAACCACCCCCAGGGAAAAGACTGAAAAGGATGACCTTACAAAGGGGTAAGAGGAGTGGCTACACTCTGACCATAGTGCCCCTTCCCAGGACAGCATAACACCATACCAAGCGGGGTTCCCTGGGCCTGTGGTTTCTACACTGGTGGGGGAAAGAGCCCAAAGGGTACATCCAGCCCCCAGCATTGCAGGGGCCTTCCCAGGAGGCCAATTTGGATCTTGCCTCACACGGATCACAGGAAATCTGCCAGGCTTGACCACTGAGAAGGTAGGCAGGGTTTATAGGAACCAGTGCTCAATCTTGGCAGACCACATTTCTCTTTGCAGCTGTGCCCCAGCAGAGAGATCTTAGGTGGTGGTTGTGCTCATCTGCATAGCTGAGCTGATGGCTCTGTGTGGCCAGGGGGCTTAGTGGGCAGAGGAAATAAGAAGATGCTAATTAACATCACAAAAACATATGAATGTGTAATATTCAATGGTAATAGTAAATATATAATCAGAGTCAGATTCTCTAATACTGTAACTGTAGTGTGTAATTCATTTGCAACTCTAGTTTAAAGGTTAAAAAAATATCTAAAAAACATAAATATAGTAATTTATTTTTGGATACATAATGTAAAAAAGATGTAAACTATTAACACCAATAACCTAAAGTATAAGGTGAAGAGATGTAAAAATATAAAGTTTCTATATGCCATTGAAGTTACTATTAGTTTTTTTAATAGTTTATTGTCAAATTGGTTGAAGTTGTTATTAGTTTAAAATAGGATGTTATAAATATAAGATATTTTATGTAAGCCTCAAGCTAACCACAAAAGGAAAACCTATAGTAGATACATAAAAGAAGTCAAAGTATACTATACTACAAAAAGTCATCAAATCACAAAAGAAGATAACAAGAGAGGAAATAAGGAACAAAGAATCTACAAAACAGAAAGCAATGAACAAAATAGCAACAGTAAGTCTTTACCTATCATTAATTACTTTAAACATAACTGTATTAAATTTTCTAATCAAAAGAACATAGAGTGGTTAAATGGATAAAACACAAGATCCAACAATATGCTGCCTAAAAGAAACTGGCTTTAGTTTTAAGGACACACATAGACGGACAGTGAAGGGATGGAAAAAGACATTTCAAGCAACTGGTAACCAAAAAAAGCAGCAGAGTAGCTATACTTATATCAGACCAAATAGATGTTAAGTTAAAAGTTATCAAAAGAGACAAAGAAAGTGATTATATACTGAAAAGGTGGTCAATCCACCACAAAGATATAAGAATTGGAAATATTTGTGCATCCAAATCAAAGCACCTAGACATATAAAGCAAATATTCATAGAACTAAAAGGAGAAATAAACAGCAACACATTTAATACCCCAGTGTCAACAATACATAGATGATTTAGACAGAGAATCAATAAAGAAATAGCAGATTTGAAAAACACTATAGACCAAATGAACCCAATATACACATATAGAACATTCCATCCATCAATGACAGAGTGAACATTCTTCTCAAGCATACAACAAAACATTTTTAGGATAGATCATGAGTTGGGCTACAAAATTAAGTCTCAAAAAAGTCATGAAGACTGAAATTTTATCAAGTATCTTTTTCTTTTTCTTTTTTCTTCATTTTACCAAAGGGAATAAACTTAGAAACATCAATAACCGGAGGAAAATTGGAAAATTCACAAATACATGTAGATTAACATACTGCTGAGCAACCAATGGATCAAAGAAGAAATCAAAATGGAAATAAAAATAGTATCTTGAGATGAGAATGGAAACACAACATACCAAAACTTATGGAACACAGCAAAGGCAGTTCTAAGAGGTAAATTCAGAGATAAAAACATTCATGAATAAAAAAAGAAAGATCTCATATAAACAACTAACTTAACACCTCAAGGAGTTATAAAAAGAAGAATGAAATAAGCCCAAAACTCGTAGAAGAAAGGAAATAATAAAGATTGAAGCAGAAACGAGATAGAGAATAGGAAAATAATAGAAAAGACAGACAAAATGAAGGGCTGATTCTCTGAAAAGATAAACAAAATAGACAAACCTTTAGCTAGACTCACCAAGAAAAAAAGAGGACTCAAATCAATAAAAAAATTATAAATGAAAGCGGAGATGTTACAACTGATATCTCAGAAATACAAAGAATCTTAAGAGACTAGTATGAACAACTATATGCCAACAAACTGGACAACCTCCAATAACTGGATAATTTCCTAGAAACATACAACCAACCAAGACTGAGTCATAAAGGAAGAGAAAATCTTAACAAACTACTAATGAGTATGGAGACTGAATCAGTAACAAAAAACCTGCCCCCAAAGGAAAACCCAGAACCAGATGGTTTTACTGATGAATTCTACTGACAAAGAATTAAAGCCAATCTTTAACAAACTATTCCAAATAGATGAAGATCAGGGAACACTCCCAAACTCATTCTATGGGGCCAGCATTACCCTGATACCAAAAAACAGATAAAGACACTACAAGAAAAGGAAACTACAGGCCAATATTCCCAATGTAAAATCTCAAAATACTAGCAAACAGATTCACTGGAACATTAAAAAGATTATACACTATCCTCAAGTGGCATTCATCCTGGAGATTGCATGGATGGTTCAACATATGCTAATCAATCAACACGCTGTACCACTTTAATAGAATAATAGATGAAAAAAAGCACTTGACAAAATTCAACATCCATTCATGATAAACTCTCAATAAAC
Organism: Suricata suricatta; assembly: GCF_006229205.1. Taxonomy (NCBI): domain Eukaryota; kingdom Metazoa; phylum Chordata; class Mammalia; order Carnivora; family Herpestidae; genus Suricata; species Suricata suricatta. The sequence continues at coordinate 94,636,967 of NC_043706.1, read as the reverse complement.
TGTATAGAAGAACATACAGTCATTTATGACAAGTACATAGCTAACGTCAAACTCAATGGTGAAAGATTGAAAGATATCCTTCTAACATCAGAAACAAGACAAAGATGCCCATTTTCACCACTTCTATTAGACACAGTACTGGAAGTCCTGGCCAGACCAACCAGACAAGAAAAAGAGATGAAAGACATTCAAAAAGGAAAGAAAGAAGTAAAATTATCTCTTTTTACAGATGACGTTATCTTATACATAGAAAATCCTACAAGACTCCTCCAAAAAAATGCTGAACTAATAAATTCATTCACTAAATTTGCAGGATATAAAATCAACATACAAAAATCAGTTGCATTTCTATACACTAACAACAAGTTATCTGAAAAAGAAATGAAGAAAACAATCCCATTTACAATAGCATCAAAACCAATAAAATACATAGGAATAAATATAAGCAAGGAGGTAAAAGATCTATACAATGAGAAGTATAAAACATTAAAAAAAGAACTGATAACAAATAAATGGAAAGATATTCCATGTTCATGGATTATAAGAATTAGGGCTGTTAAAAAGTCCATACTACCCAACGTGATCTATAGATTTAATACAATCCCCATCAAGATTCCAATAGCATTTTTTACATAAATAGAACAAATAATCCTAAAATTCACATGGAACCACAAAAGACCCAAATAGCCAAAGCAATCCTAAGAAGGAAGGACAAAACTGATTTCAAACTTTTGTACAAAGCCACAGTAATCAAAACAGTATGATATTGGCATAAAAAGAGACAGACCAACAGAATCGTACTGAGAGCCCAGAAATAAACTCAGGTGTATACAGTCAAATAATATTTGACAATGGAGCCAAGAATACTTTGTGAAGAAAACAGTCTCTTCAATAAATGGTGCTGGGGAAAGTGTATATTTCACATATGAAAGAACAAAATTGGATCCCTATTTTACACTGAACACAAAAATTAACTCAAAATGGATTCAAGACTTAAATGTAAGATCTGAAACCATAAAACTCCTGAAAGAAAACATAGGAAAAAAATTTCCTTGAAACTGGTCTTGGCAATGATTTTATAGATAGAACACCCAAAGCCTAAGAAACAAAAGCAAAAATAAACAAGTGGGGCTACATCAAACTAAAAAGCTTCTGTACAGCAACAGAAATGATCAACAAAATGCAAAGGCAACTTATCGAATGGAAGAAAATATCTGCAAGCCACTTAATATCCAAAAAATATCTATAAGAACTCATACAACACAAAAACAAAACCAAAACAAACAAAACTCCTAAACAATCCAGTACCTGAATAGACATTTTTCCAAAGAAGACATAGAGAGTGGCCAACAGGAACATGAAAGGGTGCTCAGTATCACTGACCATCAGGGAAATGCAAATGAAAACCACAATGAAATATCACCTTGTATCTATTAGAGAAGCTTTTATATATATATATATAAAAAAATAAAAAGGATTGGTGAGGATGTGGAGAAAAGGGAACACTTTTACACTGTGGGAAATGTAAACGGATACAGCCATTACAGAGAATAGTATGGTGGTTCCTCAAAAAATTAAAAATAGACATACCATATGATCCAGCAATTTCACTTATGGGTATATAGCTGAAGGAAAGGAAATTGCTATCTTGAAGAGTCATTTGCACCCCTATTTTCACTGCAGCATTATTTGCAATAGTCAGGACATGGAAACAACCTAAATGGCTATCACTAGATGAATAAAGAAAATACAAGATGGATATATTTATGAAATGTGTGTGTGTGTGTGTGTGTGTGTGTGTGTGTGTGTGTATGTGATGGAATACTATTCAGCCATTAAAAAAGAAATTCTGTCATTTGTGACAATATGGATGAACCTTGAAGGCATTATGCTAAATGATATAAGTCAGATAGAGAAAGACAAATATTGCATGATCTCACCCTTATATGTGGAATCTAAAAAATCTGAACTCACGGAAACCGAGAACAGAGTGGTGGTTGCCAGAGGCAGAAAGTGGGGATGGGGAAGTGGGTGAAGGTGGTCAAAAGCTACAAACTTCCAGTTATATACTATATTGTATATTTGAAAGTTACTAAGAGAGTAGATTTTTAAAAATATTCTCATTACACACACACACACATAACTGTGGGCTAATGGATGTGACAACTAATCTTACTGTGGTGATCATTTTATAATATATATATCAAATCATTATGTTGTATATCTTAGGATTATCAATGTTGTATGTCAATTAAACCTCAATACAGCTGAATTGAAATAAAATGAAAAAAGAAAATCATGGCCCTATTGTAGCTTGCCCTACTAACATAACGTACAAAATTCATAAGGACAGCAATATTCGTCACCTGAAAAACTGATAAGATACCTGACAAGAAGTCTGAGTTGCTACATCTAAACCTGAAAATAAACTACAGATAACCCTTGAACACCATGGTTTGAACGGTGTACATCCACTTACAGGCAGGATTGTTTTTGTTTTGATAAACACAGTATAGTACTGTAAATGTATTTTCTTTTCCTTATGATTTTCTTAACAATTTCTTTTCTCCAGCTTACTTTATTATAAGAATTCAGTAGAAATATATAAAACATGTGTTATTCGACTATGTTACTACTAAGGCCTCCAGTCAACAGTAGACTATTAGCAAGTAAGTTTTGGGAGAGTGCACAATTAAACACAGATTTTTGACTATGCAGATCAAGGGATGTTGGCACCCCTTATCACCCTGTTATTTAAGGGTCAAGCATACAGTTAAATAAAAACTTACAAATATTTGTCATTTGTCTTGCCATTTTCTTCAATTGGTTAAGCCTGGTATTTCTCCCTCACATTTAACTATTGCATGATATTCCTAAAAAAGGTAAAATGATTAAATATTGAATATTATTCATAATTTATTTAATGCTTGCTATGTATCAGGTATCCCCAATAACCTGGGGATACAAAAACAGATTAGCCCTGCCCTCTAGTAACTCATAGTCTTTTTATTTATTTTATTTTTAAATGTATTTTTTAAGATTTTATTTTAGCAATCTCTAACATGGGGCTCAAACTCACAATCCTGAGACCAAGAGTTGCATGCTCCATCGACTGAGCCAGTCAGGCACCCCTGGATTGGTTTTAGATTAAAAATACCACGTTGGGTTCTATTTACTGAGGACTTTCTGTTCCCATAAAATTCGGAGGGAATGGCAGAAGGATGTTTATAAAATATGAGTAGACTTTTTTAAATTATGAAAACAATAATGCAACTGATTTCTATGGTAGTATTCCTCAAATTTCTTCATAAGACCATAAAGAAAATGAGTAACAACATAAAATGATAAATAAGGCAAGTTACTTACATAACATTAAAGGACCACTACTGAGGCCTGTCAGTGAATATTAAACACAATCACGACTTAATGGGATTTGTACTTCATTTTTTTAAATTTTAGTTTCCTTTATTATTGGCTTCATATTATGAAAATAATGTCACGTTAAGAGCTTAACAAAATTGTTTTTCCTTCTCTGAAACTACTGTTTTTTTTAATAGTTTATTACCAAGTTGTTTTCCATATAACACCCAGTGCTCCTTCCCACAAGCGCCCCTCTCCATGACCATCACCCTCCCTTACCCCTCCCTCTTCAGCCCTCAGTTTGTTCTTGTTCATTTTTTAAATCATGTTTAAAAGCACCAAGGGGTTCTGTGTCACACAGAGGACAGCACAGCTACATTTATATATAAAATTGAAAGTATTTTTCATCTTTCAACCAAAAATTTATCTTAAGTGAAAAGACTTCTCATATATGATCAAAGGAAAGGAGGGGGCACCTGGGTGGCTCAGTCGGTTGAGTGTCCAACTTTGGCTCAGGTCATGATCTCATGGTTTGTGGGTTCAAGCCCTATATCGGGCTCTATGCTGATAGCTAGCTCAGAGCCTGGAGCCTGTCTTTAGATTCGGTCTCTCCCTCTCTCTGTTCCTCCTCTGCTCACGCTCTCTCTTAAAAAAAAAAAAAAAAAAAAGACAAAGGCAATGTCTACATCATACCTGGGCACACATTTTCGTTGTGCCAAAGGAAAGCTGTCAGGAAGCCACGGTGACATAGCTCAGGGCTCGGTAATCATTCCATCTGCCCAAAGACATCCCACTCAGCTTCCATACACAAAATTGTTGATAATTTGGTAAACTAACAAAATAACAAAAGGTTAAGCAGTTACAAAATGGGATTCCTGCATACGGAGCTAAGAAAACCAATGAGTAATACCACTCACATGGCCATATCACATATCCAAATCTGTTCCCCCAGGATTAACGTGCTTGCTCGTGTAAAAAATAAGACAGTGTTTTATGGGCTAAAAATACATTTAAAGCCATAATAAATTCTTCATCTCTGTCAGCAATTGAAGTATTTTCCCTCTAATCTGAACATGGGTCTCCAGAAAATTTTTAAAGCATGTGTAATAAACTATTTCACTTGGACTCCTTTAGAGAAAGAAATTTAACTTGCTTGTTTTTTAAATCAAGAACAAAAAATCCTCCAAACCTAAATTTACCTAATCTCTGTAATCTAAAACCTCATGAACCCCACTCAAATCATCTTATATGTGCTATTACTGTCATAAATGAAACTTTAGCACCCAAACTTAAGTCTGCCATGGATCTCCAATCCTTGTGACCCAGACCTAGTCAACCACACTGGAAAGTGCCAGCCTCTCACATTTTCCTCACACCCAATCTACTACACCGAGTTTTACAAGTGCTGTAGAGTCCACCTTTGCAAAATAATCCCCCTTCTTTATTTCAACTGCCAATAGCAGATCCAATCATTTTCCTGTCCTGATGTTTCTAACAGATATGTTGTTTAGCTCCCTGCTTCTAATCCATTTTCCAGGCTATTTCCAGAGTGACCTTTCTAGAATGCAAATATAAGCTGATCACTCCTCTGGTTAAAACAGGCTTCTCGGACCAGGGGCACTCTCTCTCACTTAGCACCTCCTTCCAATCTTGTCCCTACCTGTCAATGTCTCTCAGTGACAATCCTCTTGCATTAAACATTGAATTACATATGAATCTCCAAAAGTGGGACATGGTCTTGAGCTCCTACCCAAAGCCTTCTTGGTCTTCTTCAACCACATAACTACATCTTTCCCTCAGAATTTAGCCTGAGAATAAAGCCTGCCCAGGAATCTCTGTCTGATTTGGATTCTTCTCTGCACCCCCCAGAGCTTCCCCTGCATCACCTTCATAGCACCTCCCTACTGCCTAGATAAATCACCACCCACACGTCAGTGCAAATCCTCGGAGGCAGGGAGTACATCCCATTAAACTATGGGCCGCAGACAGCAAAATGGCACATGGCATGCACTAAATATCTGCCATTTACTGCCTTTAATGCCTTATGAGTAAGGTAAGTACACCTACCCTACAGGAGAGCTGTTCCTGAAAATGACAACAAAAGGGGGTACTTAAGACTTGACGTGAACCTGCAAAAGCCCCCATAAGTGGTAGTCACCAAAATAAAGCAGGTAATACGCACAATTAAAAAATACATAAAGGGCGCCTAGGTGGTTCGGTTGATTAAGCGTCCAAGCATCCAACTTCTGATTTCACCTCACATCATGATCTCACGTTTGTGAGTCTGAGCCTCACGTTGGGCTCTGCACTGACCTGGTGGAGCCTGCTTCAGATTCTGTCTCCTTCTCTCTCTGCCCCATCCCCACTTGCTCTCTCTCAAAAATAAACATTTAAAAATACATAATAAAGGCATTTTGATGCCTTAAATTAATAACTCAAGTACCTACAATTAAATTTACATTTATTATTATTTATATGCTAGAAACCTTTCAGGATAGCCCTCTCTAAAAGTTTCAACAAATTCCCCTTTCTCCATTAAGTTTGTCTTAACATAGTATGCAGATGCTATTGTAGATAATATTCTAACAAAGAGGCATTCGTTTTATCGAAGTATATTAAATAGGTCTTCATTCTTTCAGCTTTGGCTTCTTGCCACCTCCTTCCCTTACAGGACAATCCCAGCTCTCAATTCATTTTAAGTAATGAGAGTACATTTTTCAAGGCCTGCGTTTATTTTACCCATGATGGATATACCACAGAATCCTCTCTCATCTCTTCCTGACTCCTCTGTCTTACTGACCTCTCTTCTCTGTTTCTAATTATTCCCGAGAGAAATCACTCACACAATCATTCCATCAACATTTATTAAATACCTACATGCCAGAACCTGAGCTAAATTTTTTAAGTTATGTGGTTCTAGAAAAGGTGGATTCATATAAATCCAACCTGCACTTGTTACCTACAGTAAGAAATGCACGTTGCACAGCAGACCAGTATACAGCTCTATTTATGCAGAGAAATAAAAGGCCACTAAACAAGACAATGGTACTTTTCACCATGCACTAGAACTCTCTTTTGGATTCAGCTTGGTTTTATTTTATTTCACTGCGTGGGGGCCCACTCAATTAACCTCATGGCCCACTAATGAGTCAAGAATTACAGTTTCAAAAGCACTATCCTAAAATACAGAAGGGAAACTTCTATTTTGGAGAGATTACTGTATTAAAAAGAAAAAACAATTAAAAATACCAAGGAGGGGGGCGCCTGGGTGGCTCAGTTGGTTAACCGTCCAGCTTCAGCTCAGGTCATGATCTCACGGTTTGTGGGTTTGAGCCCTGCATTGGGCTCTGTACTGACAGCTCAGAGCCTGGAGCCTGCTTTGGATTCTGTATCTCCCTCTCTCTCTGACCCTCCCTTGCTCAGGCTGTTTCTCTCTGTCTCTCAAAAATAAATAAAACATTAAAAAAAATTTTTTTTAAATACCAAGGAGGAATGGCGAGAGAATGGTGAGAGAGAAGAGATGGCCAGGGAGAGAAGACAGTAAAGTAAAAAGAAACACAGGGGAAGGAGTGAACAGAAAGGGATCATCTAGGAATAGAAAAGATAAAAAGGAAAAGCCAAAGAGGGTACAGAAAAAGAGAGAAGAGAATGCAAGAGGAAAAAAGACTGTCGTGGTAATTTCTGGGGTGAGGAAGAGGTCACAGCCTCCTGTCCTTGGCTGAGGAGCTGTTGTCACTTTTTATCAATTGCCTATGGAGGGAATTAGCTGATTAGTCATTGATCACTGCCTCCCAACAGCTCCAAATCCTTAAATCTGTAAAGACTGTACTATGGGTATTTAGGAAAGATAACAAGAGTTGCCCATTAAGGTAGAAATACTTACTAGCCCGCAGCACAGAGACCAGAGCTCTGTCTGCAGATGCCTAGGTGAAATCAGTGGGGGGACCCCAAAGAGTGACTCGTATATAGGGAACACATTATTGAAAACAATACATGAAAAGAAAACAGTTGAGTTATCATGGCCACTGTGTCACGTTCATCTCATCAGTGTGAAAAGGTGCACTAATTCTGACTGTGTGAAAGTACCCTGTGATTTGTGAAGCTTTTCCTCTAACAGAAACCCTTACCTGGGGGTGCTGGAAGCCATTTCTGAATTCACTAAGTTGAGAAAAAACTCCTTGTGAGGTAAGTGGAGTTTGCAAGGTCTCCCACCATCAGATGGTGACTGATATCCACCCCTGACTCAAATATTTTTGCTTGAGCACCGACCCCCCCAAGGGGCCTTGTTGACTGGTATCAGGAGTGACTTGCCCGCTTATCCTACAAATATGCTAATTGTACCTTGTGAAGGAACTTACTATAGGAATTTCTTCTTTTGTGTTTATGTGAGGAAATATTACATTTCCTGAGAAACCTGTTTTACTTCCCCTCAAGAAAACAGGCTATTGACTGCTGCTCACAAAGAACTAACGTTGGCTTTTTCTGTGCTAAAAACATTGCCTTGTATTTGATGCTAAAGATCCCTTCCTTCCCCATGTGGTAAGCATCTAGTCACCTACATCAATCACTGTTGGTAAAGATTATGCATGAGTCTTCTACCAATCTATGTTCTGGGAAATTTTTACATACCAAAGAATTTGTCATCAAAAATCATTGTCTAAGGCGATTACTGCTTTGTACCCCATACATTTTTTCAATAAATAAAACTGACTCTCTGGTCAGTGCAGAGATGCCTGCCTGGTGATCAGAAAGAAACTGGAGGCTCTCTCATTCCCTCCCCTTTTCGCCAACTCTCATCTCTCTCATGCCCGACACTGTCCATCCTTCAGGGAAACCTGGACCTGCTGGAGGTGGACTCTGCATGGGGGCATTCCCCATGAGGTCAGTAAATGCTTCATAGTATGAGGTGGACTCAGGGAATAAATTCAACCTGATGGTCCTAAAAGAGTAAATACACTTATTTACCTTGTATTACATTCAGCCTATCCTCTGTTGGAAGAACCCTAAGTTAGACAGCATTTACCTAAACTCTATGTCTTATATTTTGAACCATTTCTTAGAGGTAATTTTTAAATGAGTGAGACATATTTTGGAATAGGGTGAGCTGCAGAATAGCAGGCACTAATAATATGTGTGTTCGTGTTCCTTTTAACCTACACCGATTGTCATTTGTTAGTTAGTTAAGAACCCCCGGAGAACTGGTAGGAGTGTAAAACGAGAACAGGTTGGTCTTGCATGCATACAGTGAATCACTGCTGGGGCACACAACACCCTCCTTCCCTGGCACAGCCAGTGCTTCCACTCGGGGCTTCTCACTCTGCATTTGGTCTCAGGTGCAAGTGGAAACAGGATAGAGGCGGGGAAAAAGCTGAAAATCTCATGTCCTTAACTTTTTTCTTCCATCAGAAGGGAATAAAGAAGGACAAGAGAGTAGAGGGCTTAGGAGCAGGAAAGAGAATAGGGGAAAAACTAAAGAATGTTCAAGGATGGGGGAGAGAAAGGAGCCAATGGGAGTGTGGCTGAAAACCAGGGAGATGCTGGTGAGGTGGGTGTCTGCTCAGGGGGCCTCATATAGACTCTGACAGAAGTGGAAGGGAATAAGGGACGAGATTCAGTACATTTCAAAAAATATTTACTGAGCACTCAATTTAACAAAGTATTTGGGGGAGCAACAGGGGACACAAAGTTGGGCTGCTCTCTAGGAACTTAGAACCTAGTAAGATGGCAGTAAAAGTAAGCTGCAGCAGTGGCTGTTCTGATGATGCTAAATCACTGTAGAGATGTCTACAAACCCAGATGATGTCAGAGGATCAAAGTGAGCGCTGTTCACGCTAATTACTTAGTATTCCTACCACGGGCGGTTACAAAAGCAGCTGGTAACACTAGGCATTTATAGCTTAGTGATGGGGAGTCAGTCTGTCTGGGTTTGAATCCTGCCTGGTTCTTCCCCTTGCTAGCTGCTAGACCTTGAGCAAGTGACATAACTTCTCTGTGCTTCAGATTCCCCATCTGCAAAATGAAGGTGACAGAAAGACCTACTTCATAGGGTTATTGTGAGAAGTGAGTTAACTCACCCGCTGAGTGTCAGTAAATGTTGGCTGATGTCACTTCTCCCTAGTCACCACCCATACGCTCAGGAGCGGTATGGGTCGAATGGAGGGGTCACACTCAAATGAAATACAGCTCTGAGTATTTGGGCTAACAGTGTAGACACTGACCAGTTTGGGTTTAATATCCACTTCTAAGATATGTCCCCAGAACCATGGGTGAAAGCGTCCGGCTCCCCCATCCAGGTTTCTGCACCTCTGGTTCCGGGCCCCTGCCACACTGCCCGCCTGCCAGCTGTCTACTCTCAGTAATGTCTCTATTTGGTGTTATATTTACCTCACACTCAGAAAAGGAATACTGGTTTGCCTCCGGATTTCAAGAAAAAGTGGTTAAGACTGCAAATTATCTGGAGATGAGCATATACGCTTAAAATTATTACTGTCTGAAAATATACTAGAACCTAAAACAAAGCAAGGTGAGAATTTCAATAATCTCATATAAATCTAATTGCTCTTGGTTTTGGAATAGCTTTAGAAATCTAAAAATGAATAGCTGACATTTTAAGAACCTAGTTAGAGGATTTTAATTTACAGCAGGCACCCATGGACACACACAAAGGCACACACACTCTGAAACAACAGCCCTTGGACAGTTGCCATGGCAACACAAAGCCGAACCTGTCGGGCTCTCTGTTACCCTGTTGAAGATAGTGTGCAAAAAGACAGTCCTGTTAGATTCTTTACTAATTAAGTGGAAAAGGTTAAAAACAACAAAAAACTCTAGATCCATAATATTTTCATATGGGCTATGACTCAGGAAAACAAATACTAAATACTTCCAGAAAAGCATTTAAAAGTAATAACTGCAAGATCAACTGAGGCACAATATTGAAGAAAATACAAAATGCTTTTATTTTGTAAACTATACTCACTTCATCTTTTTCTCCCAAGTTGTGCCATATTATTTTAATGGAATAATCAATTTGTATAATAAATTCATTAACAGAATCTTATTCCATTACTAACACATTTAAATACTTTCCTTTTTGGGCCACATCTACTTCAGTTCATTTGGGAGCCCAAACTTCATAAGCTAATTAGACTTAAGAAAGAAAAATGGTCTCTAAATTAATAGGAGTTTATATGTTTCTTTTTCTTTTTTTTAAAGTGGAAAAAAAAAATAAAGAAAAGTGATAGGGGAGAGAAGGAAGGGATAAATAACCCTTGATAAGGCTGTGATAAAGCATTCTCACTCACTCCCTTTCTCTGATCAGCCATCTCTGCCACCTTTGGAGGTTTCTCTCTGTCTCAGCTCTTAGGGTCAGGTCTCCTCAAGACTCAGTGGAAGACCTTTTCTCTTTTCTCTTTTCCTAGATGGTTTCATCCCTATTCACTGGCTTTAATTACCACACATATGCATGTGCATCCCCAGAAGGAAATGACCATCCCCATTTACATCTCCAGAAGTTCCAGATCAGTTGACCCAATGGCCCCCTAAACATGGCCACCTTGATGCTACTTCAAATGCAGACTGGATCCTCCTGTAGCACTCCTTACCTCAGTAAATGAGAGCTTTGAATGGTTCTAACATAGGGGTACTCAATACCCAGCTGCTAAATGAATAAATGTATCAGGCAAGCAAGCAAACCTGTTACACAAAACAAAAAAATCTAAGGGCCATTCTGGATAAGGCCATCTTTCTCTCCCTCCATGATAAGTTAGTATCCAAGTGTCATTTCATCTCCTAAACATTTCCCAAATCTATTCCATTTACTAAGTCCTCCCAGCCATAACTCTTTAAGGTGCCAGTCTTTGCCTGAAATTATTATTACAGCCTCTTAACTATCAGTCAAGAATGTGTAGATGTAGTTAGTACACAGAGAAGTTAGGCAATCAATGTCTATCAAATAATTTATTAAACGAACTGATAAAGTTGCTCTAAGAAAAAGGAAGAAAACGTTTGCTAAATGTCAACTAAATATTAGACACTAATCTAGACACCTCACTTATACTACCTCATTTAATATCCACAGTGACTCATGTTCTAGAAGAAACTCAACTGAGCAGATGGGTTTAGGAGCCTCTCCTGGTCACAGCCTTTGCTTTGTTTGATCCCAATAAGCAGACAATAATGATGAATATGAAGAAGATGATCACAACTTATGGAGAACCTTTTACCAGATATGGTTCTCAGTGCTTTGAATACATTATTGCATTTAAGCCTACACTCTCCTACAAAGTAGGTTCTATTATCATCCCATTTTGCAGATGAGGAAATTGAGCCATACAAACTTAATCAAGGTTAAAAAAAAAGTAGTAGAGCTGTGATCCAGGATATGAACCTCATTCTGTTTAAGAATTTACTAAACACCTGTTTAACTTACAGCAAGTTATGGAACCAGTGGGGATATTGAGCTAGAAGAGACAAACCCATCACTGCCCTCGAGGATCTTGTATTGAACCTGAGGAGTCTGTCTCTAGGGTCAAAGGTATTTTGTCATCCCACCTCTACCCAGTGGAGAGCAGAGTTTATGGAGGGAAGCTTCCACCAACTCCAATCCCACCTCCAAAGGGTACAGTTCAAGTCAAAGCTGTCGATCTCTTCCTCATCCCCACAGCTACCCAGTTTTCCTTGGATAAGACACCAAGAGGAGATGCTTTAGTGCTCATACTAATACAATGATAAGACTGAATAATTTCTTACAAAGGCTTTTAAAAAAGTGCCATGAACGGCAATGAATACAAAGATCTTTTAAAGGTCTAATCCAGTACTTACAGTTTTATAACTCCATCTGGGCACCTGGAACAGAGCTGCTGGCTGCTCTTGTCTTGTTTATGTTGACTCTGACCCAGCTGAACAAATCTACAAATTATGATGGATAAAAAAATAAGCTACAGAAGGAACTATTTGCAATAAATACAGTAGATTACATGAAATGGTATGAGCTTTCAAATGACTGTAGTATGCTTATTTCAGAAAAGCACACAAGAGCGCCCTATGTAACACAAGACTGTAATTACAAATGGGTACCTGACTTTACAGTGGGTTTGTTACCAATGAAGGAAGAAGTCTGTGTCTCAATTTACTTAAATGTGTTCTTGAAGCCAAGAAGATGATCTTTCAGGGCCTCACTTATCTAAGGCGGACTGCAGCAGGAAGCTGGGGAACACAAGGGGAGGCATTTGCAGTGAGACAAATGACAAGGAAAGAGCAGGATCAGGCCCAGGATCCATCTCCCAAAGCAGGGACACTGCTGAAAACATAGCAATGGATTCTGTTTGCATAGGACCACAAGAATCCCCAAGTTTACTCCAGCCACTCTTAAGAGTACTTTGAACTGGGAAGCGGGGGGGGGGGGGGGGGGGGGGGGGGGGGGGGGGGGGGGGGGGGGCTGAGGAGACCACCTGCTGAGCCCCACTGCCACACCACACCTCCTTCCAGGAGACTGGAACAGCACTGATCCAGGCTTGAAGCTAAGGGTCACAGGGAATCAACCCCAGCCAGGTCCATAGGATAGGAGGCTACCTAGTGATGGGCCAATGGGCTGATGGGCCAAGGACCACTCGCTATTTCTCAACTGCACACTTGTCCTACTATGGTCTATGTTATATGCCTTCATGCTCCCCTCAGGGACATGGCTCATAGTTTTGTTCTAATGTGCCCCTGGGAGGTTAGGGGGCATGATGAAAGGGCTTCTCACTTTTCTACTATTTAAAATATTTTCATATTTTCTTTTGGGGCGCCTGGGTGGCACAGTCGGTTGAGCGTTTGACCCTTGATTTCGGCTCAGGTAATGATCTCAGGATCATGGGATTGAGCCTTGCATCGGGCCCCACACTGAGCATGGAGCCTGTTTGGGGGATTCTCTCTTCTTTCTCTCTCTCCCTCTGCCCCTCTTCCCTGCTCGTACTCTCTCTCTCAAAAAAAATTTTTTTCTTATGATTATTGATACTTTTATAATTAATTTTTTATTAGCTTTTTTTTTAAAGGTCAAGAAAAGTACTGCAGAACTAATAATTACTAACTAAATCGTTACATGCTACTGGAAAACTTTCAAATAACTTACTTTGATATTCAGCAAGTAAATATTTTTGATCCATTTTTGGGGAAGAATGGCACATGATATCTGTTATCTGTACAGAACTTTAACCTTACCTAATGGGGTACACAATCACTGTTAGAATTTTTTTTTTAAAGAAGATTTGGCATGGGTCTGAGGCTTTGGGGAGGTAAGTAGAAAACTTCCAGGTCTGGTTAAGATAATTAACCAAAGATATCAGAAAAGCTGAGGGCAAAGGAAGGTATAGAAAATATGGCTAAGCAATTAGAAGAAAACTATAAAACCAAGAAATCTTCAGGAGTTTGACAGTGATTGAGGCCAAATGTAGGAGAAACAGGCAGGAGAGCAGGAAGCCAGAAGCCAGCCAGGCTGTTGATGCCAGCTCCAGATGGATCCCTCCCTTCCCCTGTTCTGTGGCTGCCCAGACAGGAGCTGTGACAGGCAGGCCAGGCCAGAGCACTGTCTTTACATGCACAGTCTTTGGTGAATACTAGTCCCTGGTTGCAGAATGGCAGTGGGGGAATGCAAAACTTTTTTAGGCCAATTTAGGCCAGAACTACATGGGCTTTCGCCCTGTCTCTGAAGCTCTGCCCTCTGGATCAGAGGGGGCACTAAGAGAGCCCCAGAGCTCCAAACAAAAAGAATGATATCTTGCCATTTTGCAACAACGTGGATGGAAATAGACTGTAGTATGTTTAGCGAAATAAGTCAGAGAAAGATAAATACATGATTTCACTCATATGTAGAATTTAAGAAACAAAACATGAACATACGGGAAGGGAAGGAAAAAGAAGATAAAAACAGAGAGGCAGGAAAACCATAAGAGATTGAAATACGAAGAACAAACTTATGGTTGCTGGAGGGGTACAAGCATATGGGTAGGGGGAGGGGCTAAGTGGATGATGGCCATTAAGGAGGGCACTTGTTGGGATGAGCACTGGTGTTACATGTAAGTTACATGTAAGTGATGAATATTGTACTCCTGAAACCATTAATAGTAATAATAATAATAATAGTAGTAATAGAGAGACCCAGAGCCTGGCTGGGACAAGAAGTTCCTGAACAGCCTGGGCCACCCCCTGGCACAAGCACCCCCCAGATACTGACGGAGGATGCTCCCTCTGCCATAGCAATACCCATGACAGACAGAGAGGGGAGATGCCCCTGCCCCCAGTGTGCCCACAATCAAGGGTTACTCACAGAAAGGGAAAGAGATGACTAGATCTCTGTTTCTCCCCTTCCCCCCAAGTCTGCATCATAAGCAGGGGCAGCTGATATAATCAAGAGAATAAAGAGGGCTGCATAGTCTAAAATCACAGATACCCACAAAGCACAGGAAAGGTCTCTTGAATAAGTCACTGAATGGCTCTTTCTGTGGTCTTAGCCTATAAAGAGGGATAATAGTATCTTTTCAGCCTACTACAAAGTTGTCTGAATAAAACACTGCAAAGTGTTACAAAATCAAAGGAGGAGATGTTGTTCTTAAGGATTTCCAACACAGAATCTTATTCCAGGACATGGATTCCTTCCTCTCCTGCAGTAATCCTTCCCTGTGGGCCTGCCCTGGTACCCTTCTCAGACTGTTTCTCAGGACACTCTGGCTGAACAGGGCTGTATCTCATTCCCAGAGAAGGGAGGACTGAAAGTGGGCCTCAGAGGCAGTCTGCACTGAAAAGGCTCCAAGTGAAAGTCATACCTGAAGCGAGAAACACTCTCTTTTTTAATTAATGTGAGCCAACATTCAGTTTCCTAACACTTGTGCTCTCTTGCAATAAGCAAAGTTGTTCAGTCATGAACCCCAGATATTTCATTCTTCCAGACCATGTTGCCTATAAAGGCTCACTTCATATGCTGAAGAGCTTGTCTGAGCTGTCGGGACAGCTGTGATGGATAAGTGACTGGGCACCTCTGTGTCCAGGGCTGAGAAGGGCATGGCTGAATTCTGAATGGCTACACTGGCTTCTGTCAAGATAGTAATGCAGAGTCATACCAGTACTTTTGCAAATAAGAAATGCTGTGCATTTTTATGCTTTACATATTATACAGCCGATCTTACTAGTTTATATGTTATAATTTACATACTATATGGTCAATCTTAATAGTTTACATTTTATATTTCACATATTTTATAGCCGATCTTACTAGTTTATATGTTATATTTTGCATATTATATAGGTGATCCTACTAGTTTACATTTTATATTTTACTTGTAGAGCTGATCTTACTAGTTTGGAGTAAAGAGCTGTCGGTATCCAGTTTGATGGATTCAGCAAATGAAATACTCTCCTTAAGAATGGAAAGCTGGGGTGCCTGCATGGCTCAGTCGGTTAGGCATCTGACTCTTGATTTCAGTTCAGGTCATGATCTCATGGTTCGTGATGACTCCTTTCAGCTTAGTCTGCCTTAAAAAGGTCTAGAACATTCTGACTTTGCACCCTATATCACCACTTCCTTCTTCCTTCTCAGCCACCACTCCCACTGGCAGTCCAGAGCTAATGCAAAGGCAAAGTCCCCAGTCATCAATATCCCAGGTTCGTTATCTAAGAAGGTACCTGATCTTGGGACTTCGTTCATGCAAGAACAGAGAAATGTATGTGCACTTCAGTTTGCGGCTTGTATATGGGCAGTGAAAATACACAGACACATCATAAATTTTTATCATTGAGGGCACTGAGAGTCTCAGCAGACCCTTTAACTCCAAATAGAAATCAGTGTTTCAGAAGTTGACCTCCTAAACACTACTACCATATCTTGAGTGGAATTCATTTCTTTCTGTATTACTATTTTCATTTTTTAAAAGTCAGACTAGATAGAAGTTATTGTAATAGTATGTTTGTGTTTTTTTCTTAATTTCTACATGGAAGTAGTTTACCTTGAATAAATGGAGAGATCCTCTTCTGAGAGACCATCTGAGAGATTAATTCCATATACTTCTTTCATGGGCTGGACCACATTCTGGGGTTAAAAACAACAAGAAACCAGGAAGAATTTTTAGACATCTGGCATAGTAATTATTTCCAAAGGTGAGATTTTCCACGAAAGTAATCACAGTATTTCTTAAATTTATTCATTAAACTTCCCAGTTAATGGTTTTTTAAAAATCTGATTTCATTTTCACAAAAATAACTTTGTTTTAGGGTAAAAAGCTATTAAGTAATTACTAGTTCCTTTGGTATAATGCAGAAATTAGAAAACTTTTTCTGCCAAGGGCCAGATGGTAAGTATTTTAGGTTCTCTGGGTCATGGCACTCTGCCACAACTACCCAACTCCGCTGCACAGGGCAGAAGCTGCCAGACACAACATGCAAACACACAGGCATGGCTGAGTTCCAATCAAACTTTATTTACAAAAACAGGTGGTGGGCTGGGTTTTGACAATTGGCCATAGTTTGCCAACTCCCAGAATAATGGATTTAGTTCTTATCACACTTTATTTGCCTTATCTATCTCTAGGACTTCTAGCTATTTCTGGAAATTAAATCTCCCTAAAGCTAGATTTGGTTCTTTTGTAGTTTACTTTCCCTTATGTTCCCCTGTATTGGTAATGTCAAATTGAACAGGTGAATGTCCCACTGGGGCTAGGCAAAGATTGTGAGGCTCAGGTCCAAACCCTACATTCCAATAATGTGCTGAGAGAAGAAATAAATGGACTTAGGTGGATGTGCTGCTCAAAATGAGACAGCATTGTCTTAAAGAATTCTGAAGTGATAAGAAATTTGCTGTTATATACATGGGAGGGAAAATACCGATTTTATTTCACAATAATATCTATGCTAAATGTATTCATACCTTAGTGACCTAAATGTGAAACCTGAAAGCACAGAACTCCTAAAAGAAATCATAGCAGTAACCTCTTGGACATCAGCCTTAGCAATATATTTATGGATAGGTCCCCTCAGACAAGAGAAAAAAAAGCAAAAATAAAGTACTGGGACTCCACCAAAAACAAAAACAAAAACAAAAAACCTTAGGCACAGCAAAGGAAACCATCAACAAAATGAAAAGGCAACCTACTGAATAAGAGAAGATATATC
>NC_043706.1:94492910-94619365 GCF_006229205.1 Suricata suricatta | reverse complement strand
ATCATAGATAAGCTGCTATATAATGATCACCACTTCAGATAGCTGTGAAATTAGGTGATTAACTAGTTGTTACTTAACCTTCTAATTTCTGTATAAGTCTAATTACATGAAATAGAAGTTGGGGTTCTGATTTTATACTTTGCTTATCCATTTGGAGTGTCATTGTAACTACTGTATTGTAAATGATGGAAAATAACTGCATATGTTAAAAAATAGTGTTATATTCTAAAAATAAATAAAAAAATAAAGTTACAAAAAAAACAAAAAAACACACACAAAGGGTGAGGATAAAGGAAAAAAAATAAAAGCATGAATTTTATGGTATGTGAGTTATATCTCAATAAAGCTATTATAAACAAAATTTTAAAAAAGATGAATACTGATATAAAACATCTTTAAACCGATCCCTTGACACTCACTTTGCATGACTGTCCAAAATCCTAGTGCTAGAGAAGCACAAGAAAATGGCTGTGAAAAACTAGCTTTTAGATTCAAGTTGTGATTAAGGAAAAACCTTAGCATTTTACCACATACATGTACTGACCTTCTATAAAGTTAAGCCCTCTTATAAATTCAGGAAAAAAACCAGTAAGTGGGTGTAAACCAGTGCAGAAAAGTCTTCTCACCACTTGGCTACTGTGCCTTCTTTTGGTAACTGGAATCAACATTTTCAAAATTTATGGTACAATAATAGAAGACCATATGTTTAGGATATTAGTAAAGTTATCTATAACTTGTAAAAGCTTCAAGAAAAGGTCAATAGCCAAATCCATGTAAATTTCCTTCCCTTCCATGATTTTTTAATTAATCATAGCACTAGCCGATGATTTGTACCACAGTAATGAGCAATTGATAAAGGTAAACTAACAAACTGTTGTATTGTTAGTAAATAACTATATTTGCTAGACATTCCTTCCAATACTAGGGAATAGATGGGGAGAAACCCCCAAAACCCAGACTTACAAAAGTATTTACTTTTAGTTCTAAATATGAGAGTGGTAAGAATACTGTTTTTTTTTAAACTCAGAAAATATTTTACAGTAATATTTTTGTCTTATATGAAAAATATTTAATATTTTACTCTTTAAAATATACTCTACAAAAGATAAAAATACCATAATATTTGGAAATGTTTTAGGAAAGGAAAAGGCAATACTATCTGACCATGGGTAAGATGTTATGGAAAATAAACTAGTTTCTGACTTTCTGCCAAATAAAAATTAAAGTCAATGGTATTTCTGTGCTATGCAGTAATGTAGCTGGTCATTTATGTGTTTGTTCCAGGAAATTCTTAAATTCTGAGTCCTGAGGGCATTTCTTTTAAATCCCTTAGTTTCTGGTCCAAGGCTTAACATACAGGTATTTAAGACCGTGTATTTAAGCCACAGAAATTGGTATATCAGGAAATAGTAATATATATCCCACTGCATAAACCACATGTAGCTAGAATCCAACCAGGATCCCATTCATACTCCCAAATACAATTAGGACTCAATATCTACAGTCTGGCCAGGGTTTCTGGTCAGAATCTAGAAAAAAAATTTATCACTGAGATTATTCACATCAGCGGCAGTAACAGATTCTTAGGCTATAACACATCACATTTCACTTGTTTCTAGGCATGAAGATGTAAACAGTCTTCCCAGAACAATGGTATAGTAATACACAGAATATGTATTAATTTCTCTACCTGAGCATATTTGCTTTAATGGTATGCCAACAAAAAGAAAGAAAACAAATAGAAATTTTTACCTTTTTATGTTGTAGGAAACAGAGGACATTGAGTGATTTATAGGATATAACACATAATATCTGCTACCTGTGCTTATGCCATCTGTGATATTCCTAATTTAAAATAATATTATGCACCATGTTGCTGAAATGCCTATAAATTCTTTCGATGTTGAATTCTTCAGTGATCCCAGGGCTATGAATCAACTACCTGTAGAGATCCAATAAATGAAATGTGCTCCAAACTATGTGACTTGAAGTTATTCTGTTTGCTGTAAATCATACTGCAATTGCCGTATTATTTTACATGAATCTTTAAAATTTCCTTCTATATGCAAATCTTACCCCAATACTGATTTTCCGGTTTCGTCTGGTTTACGCACTGTAAATGGACTTGGATCAATGCCAACGGTCTTAGGCATAAAGTCACTGAAGAAAGGGGAAAGAAATTCCATATGAATCACTGTCCATCCTGGTTTCTGTTCAATTCACATTCTTTCTTTTTTTTAAATTTTTAATGTTTATTTATTATTGAAACAGAGAGAAACAAAGCATGAGTGGGGGATAGGCAGAGAGAGGGGGGAGATACAGAATCTGAAGCAGGCACCAGGCTCTAAGCTGTCAGCACAGAGCTCAACATGGGGCTCGAACCCACAGACGGTGAGATCATGACCTGAGCTGAAGTCAGACACTTAACTTACTGAGTCACCCAGGCACTCCCAATTCACATTCTTATACTATTCCTTCTTAGCCCTCAGAGCTACATAAATTTTGAGTCAAATGTTCAGGGGAGCTCAGGTGATCAAGGCCATAAAATCCCATGAATTAATGGCACCAAATAACTTCAATGTTATCAGTCTTCACTGTGACTTTTGCTCATGATTATGAGACCCAATGGTTTTTAATTTAAGAGTTTCTCTACTGGAACAGAGTTGGTATCTAAATTACTACTAAGATATATACACTTTGTTTATAGGTAATAGGTAAAATTAAACTCATAAAAATGAATGGTAAAATGCTAAGCTACTCAGTTTTATGGACAATGTTTTTATTATACTATACCACCTAGGGATGCTTATACAATGTTCAAAAACATAGCAATATCAATAAAAGTATCAGCATCTACCTCATGGGGGGGATTAATTCATTAAAACACTATTGGAACACTTTAAATAGAAACTTTTTGTTCACCACGTACTAAGATAAGCTGAAGCTACTTCGGCACTGTGCAAGGCCTACATCACCATTACTGCTGAAACCAGACCAAAGTCCTCAGAGAGACAAAAAGGCAAGAGTTGCATGATTTCTGCTAATGAAACTTAGGGATCCAGCAAGGAATCTGCTCCAAGTGCAGCCTTTACATTTTTGGAAGGAAAAGAAAGTAATATCGAATCTGACCCAAAATGCCTATTTGACAGTTTGTAAATGTTGTTTTAAATATATAAGTGGTTTAGGGGTGCCTGGGTGGCTTGATCAGTTAAGGATCTGACTCTGGATTTTGGCTCAGGTCATGATCTCATGCTTCATGAGATTGAGCTCTGCATCAGGTTCTGCACTTGCAGCAATGGAGCCTGCTTGGGATTCTCTCTCTCCCCCCACTCCGCCCCCCGACTCATGTGTGCACAGGTGCACATGCACACACACTCTTTCTCAAAATAAATCAATAAGCATTTGAAAAAAAAAGTAAGTGGTACAGGGTTGCGTGGGTGGCTCAGTCAGTTAAGTGTCCAACTCTTGATCTTGGCTCGGGTCATGATCTCACAGTTGTGAGACTGAGCCCCATGCCAGGCTCTGCACTCAAAGTGTGGAGCCAGCTTGGGATTCTCTCTCTCCCTCTCTCTCTGCCCCTCCTCTGCACTCTTTCTCTCTCAATAAATAAATAAACATTTTTAAAAAATTGTAAGTGGTTTAATTGTTCTTTCTTTTTGACATATACAGTCAATCCTCATTTGTGGATCCCTTATTTGAGAATTTACTCACTAAAATTTATTTGTAACCCCAAAACCAACTCTCAGAGCTTTCGTGATCACTTGTGGACATGTGCAAGTGCACAACAGTGGAAAATTAGAGTAACCCACTGCTCACGTTCCCAGCTGATGGAACACAAGGCAGCACTCTGCCTTGTTTCAGCTGTCATGCCATGAACAGGCGTCCTTTCTAAAGTCTATGTACTGCCATGTTTTACACCTTTCTGTGCTGTTCAGTGGTGACCTTGTTGTCTCAGATGACCCCAAGCGTAGTGCTGAAACTCTCTAGTGTTCCTAAGCACAAGAAAGCTGTGTGTTAGAAAGAAAATATGTGTTGGAGAAGCTTTGTTCAGGGATGAGTTATTGTGCTCTTTGATGTGGGTTCCATGTTAATGAGTCAACAACATATCTTAAGTTAGGCATCTTTAAACAGAAACACACATAACATGGTTATATATTGACTGGTTGATAAAAATGTTGTGACCAGAGGCTTCCCAGGAACCTAACCCTGAATTGCAATGGTTCAGTATTGTCTAATTCAGTTGTTACAGGAACTTTATAGAACATAATTCATGCAAGTAAAAACTCAACTATACAATATATACATACACATATGCATAACATCATTCATCCCTCGTTGAATTGAAATATTCTGGAAATGACAATTGAAAATCAACCAAGTAAATATTCTAAACTTTCCATCTGAAACTACAGCAAAATATAGGGTGGTTTCTAGGAAACAAAACCATAGGAAATGTTTCTATATGTACATTAAGTTTAGGCATACACATATCACATTGGAAGAAAATGTAATACAAAAATGTAAACTTTAGTATAAAATGTAATAATCAAGGTGTGCCTGGGTGACTCAGTCAGTTGAATGTCTGACTTCAGCATAGGTCATGATCTCATGGTTCATGAGTTCAAGCCCTGCATCGAGCTCTGTGCTGACAGCTCAGAGCCCAGAGCCAGCTTTGGATTGTGTGTCTCCCTCTCTCTCTGCCCCTCCCCTGCTCACACTCTGTCTCTCTCCCTCAAAATAAATAAACATTAAAAATTTTTAATACAAAAATAAGCAAATAAATAAAATTAAAATGTAATAGTCAAGAAGTTACTTGCTTTGTCTCATTTTCTTATTTTAGTCCTATCACTTTTCTAAAAGAACCCCTAAAACTCTAACAGAGACTCAGAAAAATGAAGTATATTCAAAACTGACAGACCAAGATGAAGAGTCTGGAAACCATGTCACATGAACTATGAAAAGAATGAAGGATATTTACCCTAAAAAAATTAATACTGCTTCTTCAGATATCTGAGGGCTGTCATACAGAAGAGGAACTGGACTTGTCCTGTTTCTAATAAGAATAATAACATAACAATAGCCACCATTTATTAGTCACCCACCTATGTTGGGTACGCCATTAAGGCACTTGGCATGTATGTGTATACGTGTGTGTAATACACATGCCCCTATCTACATAAAAGAAGAAGCTGTAACTCGGATAAGTTGGATATTTTCTCAAGGTCACACAGGTAGGCAGTGGCTGACCTACAAGTCACACCCTTGCCTTTCTAGTACCAAAGGTACTAATTCCACTAATTTATGCTGGCTCAGTTTCTATGCTCAATTTTCAAAAATGAGTGTACTCCAAATGACAAAGTAGGACCAGTGGGAGGCAGATTTCGACTTATTAAAGGGACAAAATTAACTCCAGTTATCTAACACTAAAAGGGACTGTCTTCTGAGGTAGCGGGCCGCTATCACTGGGTATTCAGAGGCTGTACAATCCCTGATAGCCTTGCAGAACGGACTTGTGACAAAGCAAGGCTTATCTATATAAACTAGGAAAACTGAAGTTTCCAAATCCTTACAGTTATCCAAGCACTCACAACGTACCGTGCTGAACTTGTCATAGCCAAGCAAAAGGTATCATCAAAACTACTCAGTTCATATGGTCGAAAGAACTCGTTGTGGATGTCAATTTCTTCTTCGTATTTGTGGAATTTCTTCACTATCAACTTCTTTAAATTCGCAGCACAGATAACTAAGAGAGATACGCCTGTTACTCTTAAAGTCTTTAGATTACATCTAGCCAACGAGATTCAGCTCCTGCCTCTGGCACTCAGACACTTGAAAAAGAGATGAGCTATGTGCACAGAATAAACAGTGCAAAGCTGAGTGTGACAAGCTCCAAGGGGGACAGGAAGGCCTCCAGAAGTCGGGGTGGGAGCAGGGAGTTATTTCAGAAATCAAACCACTCAGCTCTTTGAATTCCTTTTTGCTTTGAAATAAATACCCTCTGCTTTCTAGAAATAAACTGGACAGCTATTTCACTAAATTTACCTTTATATTTCAAATCTTGTTTAAGGCCAATGCTGGACTGCTATAGTTCTTTAATTTCTCTTAAAACAACAAACCTTCTTAGCAATAGGAGTTATGATTTTTCCCAGAATTTCAAGGTTACAAATACTTTAAAAAACTAATTAATAATTTATTAAGAACTAAAAATCATTTGCAATCTTCTTAGTTCATGGCCTTCGCCACCAAAGTTGGAATGCTTAGCCATGACTAGATGGAGTCCTCTACTGGAATGTTCCAGACTGGCAGTTGGTCTTACCCAGTGTCCTTTCACAACTGAGAAACCTGGTTTGTTCAAGGTCACAGGAATTAATAACAAAATGAGGGCTACGCTCTATTTAAAACTGAGAAATTATTTCAATTTGGAAACATCATTCAAATGTATTGCACATTTAAGGTTATTCATTTAATAAAAATTTTTCTTGCCTTTCTGACAAACGAAATGAAATTTAAACTTTAGTGACTAAAATGTACTTTTATATACACATCTGTATCTTTTTTCACTGCTTAGATACAGGAAAGTTTTTATTTTTCCTTGTGCATGGGTCTGTACTTCCTTCCAATTACCCCCAAATATCTAGAAACATAATGAGTACTATTTTAAAATGCCAAACTAATATATTATATCCATTAGACATTTAAGGAACATACTTAACAATCTTAAAACATAATATGTGGTATTGGACTACTTAGATAAAATAAGTATAACACAATCCCTGCCCTTAAAAAGCTGAGATGTTACAATCCCCATACGGTAACAGCAACACAAAACTGAGTTAACTTCTTTTTAATGAAATATTATATGCTTCAAGTTCATTTAGGGATAATTCCAAAATATGTTGATATAAAAACTAAAAGAGAAACAGTGTACCTACCTTCATCATAAGGCAGCGGTAAATGTTTTATTACCTCTGGTGTCCACCAGTAAGTATAACTATAAAATTAAAAAAATAAATACAAGGATAAGATGGACCAATTGTAAATGCTGGTTTTCTACAATTTATTGGATAAGAGGGGTTGACGGTCTATAATAAGATGCTGCCTCGTACTTTAAGGTTATTATTATTTTTTTCTTTTTAAAACATGTTTGTGAAGTTTTTGGCATAGTAGGGCTTCAAAATGGCCACTGCTTTCCCAACCTTCTTCTTGTTTCAGCTACTTTACAGATGTACAAAAATGCTAGGAACACATCTGAGAGTCAAGATACTCCGATGTTACTTAGTTACTTTTAGCTAAAAAGATTTGGATATACTAAGCCAGATTCCAGGAGCTGCTGTTTACTTCTCCCTAGATGGTGCCTGCATCACTCTGCAAGCCAGTGACCAGCAGGACCTTGATCCAAGTTCTACAGCCAAGACTCTTACACACGGTCTTCTGAGAATTAGATTACTTCTTTCACTCAGCTCGGTGTGTATGGTTCTGTGTGTATAGTTAATTACAATAGTTAAGCAAAATCATTAAGTGAATGGATAGTCCTGGAAAACAAGTTTCCTTAGAAAACAGTATAGTTAATCTTTAACTATAAATATTCACTACTTGATTACAGAAGCCAGTCAGAGGAAGGTAGGGGATTTCAATCATCTGGATTTCTGCCAGAAGATTCATCTGCTGTGAGCAGAGAATCTGAAAGAAACACACTCTGAACTGCTTTTTCTCTAAACACTGGATTTAATTCTAAAATCAAATTCTGATAAGTTGAGTACTTAGGAGGAAAATGCTATAGTAAAGTTCATGAGCACTGGGAAGGAGAATGATGTGAAACAGTATATCAAATTATATTAAAAACACGAGATTTTCAAAAGGTTCAGGAAAAAAAGAGCCTATGACCAAAAATGCTAGAAAGATAATTTTAAATAAATGAAAGGCTTTCTAAAAATAAAATGCTGACATTATAATCTTGAATAATCCCAATTATGAAGAATAGGGGATATTTAAATGAAACAGGCAACAGAGGGAACTCTCCAAGAGATGGCAAGCAGAATATATAACCAAGGATAATGGAAAAAAGGAACTTAATGCCTAATGAACTGGGGGGAGGGGGTTTTTGCAGAAAGTGAGATGATAACAGGAAAGGCTCTTCAAGTTTTACTTGTCACTGAAGTTATGCTTTAGAATAGTGCTTCTCGAAATTCAGTGCATACACAAACACTTCAGGAGATCCTGTTAAAAGACAGGTTCTGAATCAGTACGTGGGGCCCGAGATTCTGCATGGATGACAAGATCCCAGGGATTCCAGAGGGTCCGGTCCTCAGGCTGCTTTTTGAACAGCAAGGCTTTCAAGCATGAAAAGAACAGAAAAGAGTTAGGCCTGCTGCTCGCAGATAATTCATTCCGTCTTTCAACATTTACTAAGCACCTACTATGTCAAACACCATTCTGTGTGTTAGAAATGCCAGGTTAAAAAAATGACAGAGAAAAGTAGTTACTTAGTTCCAGCTTTATTTCTATCTTCAACAGACATAATGAGTTTCATGCTGGAAAGAGAAAAACAAGAGAAGAGAGAAGCAGGAGTCAGAAGGAAGCATTGGAGCATCTCTTAAGAGCATTCAAGTGTCCTGGTACAGCTGGGATAAATAATTTTTACAAGAAGAGTGAAGGACAGAACTTATACTAAATATGAGCAAATATAGTCTCGATGCTCAAAAGTGAGAGGGTAACAGATTCCAAAAACTATACATCAGAGACTGTGACGTCAACTCTAGCAAGATAACAGAATCAAGTATTACACAGAGACATGAGTAACCTAAAAGGATAAAAGGATAACTTCTTGATTCCACATCCAAGCCACACCAATCTAATCTCATTTTTTCTTTTCTCATAGGCGAATCAGACTATCAGATCAGAAGAATGAGAAAGCATGGATTAATTAAGGTGTTTGCGTGTGTGCACACGTGTGCATGCACATGCATGTGCATGGAGGTGTAAATTCCATTTTGTAATCACATATTCTTGACAGAGGAGGAAAATAAAGAAGGTATTAGCTAGTATATAAGGCATTGCCTAAATAATGTTGCTCACAATTACCTTTTCTAAGATAAAGAAGTAAACATTATAAAGAATGCGTTTAAACTCAGAACATACCATGGGGGAGGAAAAGAATTAAGAGATAATCTCATTTTAGTGACTTGAAACAGGCTATAGATTTTTTTTCTGAATATTATTAAACTGTAATTTCCTAAGCAAGAAAAAAGCAACTTAACAATACTTTTAAAAAAGTCCAGCTCCTCTGGGTAGGTCTCAGAAGCATAGACGCCCAGGAGAAACACCCGCCCCAGGGAAGAAGAGCTGGAAAATGAGAGAATCTGAGAGGACTCAGCCCAGGACCAGGGGGATCTTTGTTACTTCCACCTCCAAGGCCATTTATTCAGAGGAAGAGTACCTGCAGTAGGGTAGAGCCTGCTTTGGGACCAGAAGACAGGAGCTGCACGTTGGTGCCACTTCTTCCTTTGCATAAAATAACCAATATGCCTGCTGCTCTGCTCTTTTTCAGTCCCTAGGATTACGAGTTCCCAATTCCACTGGCTCATATAGGAAGGTGAGGGGGACTAACAGAAGATTCTTTTTTAATTCCCCCTAGCTAACTGGGGAGCCCCCTGAAATAACATATATGGACTTCAGCAAAGCAATCATTCTCTGTAAACAAGACAGAGAAATGTGGGCAGAAGGACAGTATAGTTAAATGATGACAATAGAGTAAGTTACAGCCATTTAAATAAGTCCTGCCAAAAATCATGTGAAGGTGGAAGGAGTTGTCTGGTGGTGCCCCATATGGCTCTGCCATCTACCTTATTTTAGTCAACATTTTTCATAGAGTATTTTAGGATCAATATGGCCAGCTGATTAAATCTGAGGAAGCTACAAAGCTACAGGTGATAGTTAATAAAAAGGATACACGTTTAACGTCCCCTTTTGGAAGCAGGCAGAGCACAGAAGACCAAGAATGCTCAATGAGCAATCTATACAAGAATGGTATAGATAAGGCA
The DNA here is from genome assembly GCF_006229205.1 of Suricata suricatta. Lineage (NCBI taxonomy): Eukaryota > Metazoa > Chordata > Mammalia > Carnivora > Herpestidae > Suricata > Suricata suricatta. The sequence goes on along the minus strand of NC_043706.1, from coordinate 94,609,325 downwards.
CGGTATCAGAACATGCTAAAGACACTTGGGAATTCTAACGGACAGGAAGCACAGAAAATCGACACTATTGCTGAAACAGCTAATGCAATCTTAGACTTGATAATAAACACAGAGTGTTCAGGACAAGAGGAGTAGTGATGCCAGTTCCTATGATACTTGGCACAAATCAGACCACACTCTGATGCTTACTGAACCCAGGTCTGAGTACCACAGTTTAAAAAGAATATTGACGTCGACTGGAATCCATAAGAGGAGAGCATTCTGAATCCCAGAGACTGAAAACCTAGTATATGAGGATGAAGACAATGGAGCTATTACACCTGGAGAAGAAGAGATGTTGAGAAGGTGTGAACTTCAAGTTTTTAAAAGACTACAGAGTGGATAGGGAAATCACGTTCTGAAGGTCAGTGGGCTGAACTAGGATTTGAAGGTAAAGGTACAGAGCAGCAGACCTCATGGTGATATGAGGAAGGACTGTGTGAGTGAACTGCCTGAAAAGAACTGCCCCCTCAAGCAGACACATTCCGGATAACAAAGCAAGACTAGTCATGCACAGGCCAGACAGCCTCTCCTGGGGAGACACCAAGGGGGTTCACATATCAGACAGTGACTGGAGCCAGGAAACCTCTCAACTCTGAGTCAATGAAGTAATTAACGCTTAATATCTAAAAAACATCTTGGTGACATGATAAACACTAATTCAATAAATGGCATCTTAGATGATGTATCTCCTATTAACCTAATGCAGAACAAAGCTTCCTTTAATGGTTCTAGGCAGATCAATGAATGTGAGATTTTTGAATAGCAGAAGTAATTACCTCAAGAGAACCCGGTTTGGATGAACTCTAGTCAGAGCTAGATTTATTCTCCCTTCCCTTATCACTTAATAAAAATATATCAGAATAATCCACTGGTAAACAGTATAAAATACAGGACAGTCATCAAGTTTGGAAACACAAGCAAATACATATGAAGTGTTTATTGATATTATAATAAGTGATATATAAGTTTCCAGATTTTATGGTCATCCTGTATGATTTTTAATAAATATTACAACTAGGGAATGTAATCTCCTTAAAGAACAGTAACAGTACTAACATCTATTGGATTTGTTATGGGCTAAGCATTTATATTACATCATCTGATGGTCAGAAACATGTACAATTTAGATAGTGCTACTATCTCTACTTCACTGATAATGGCAACTGAGACTTAGATGGGTTATGTAACTTGCCCACAATCACAGGTTTTAACTGGAGGCCATCTCCCCAGAGCCTGGCAGCTTCGGAATCGTGACTATTCTGTGTCAGACCCAGTACTCAAGAGTTCTCACACATTTTCTCACTGAATCCTCAGAATGACCCTGTGAGGTATGCACGGTCACTTCCATTTTACAGATGAGCAGAAAGGATTTCCAGAGTTTAAAGAACAGGTCTAAGGTCACACATTTGCAGAAACTCTAACTCGGCTCTGCCCAACCCTAAAGTCTACACTCTCACCCAGGTGACTGCTTTGGGCTAAACTGTTTCTTTTATCTGAGAATTATATACTGATTTAACTGTCACCAAAATCACCAGTATAGGTGAGTGACATCGGAAAGTCCAAATAAAACACTGAAATTTATCTTACAGTCTTTGAAGTACTGTTTGTGAGCAGTAGTTACTGTTGATAACACAACCTGATTTTTGGAATTTTGACATTCTGGGGGGAAAAGACACAAAAACAGGAGACCAAACCAATGGAGGGAGACATATTACCTACTTTGAGAAAACTTTCTTTCCAGTGTCAGGCTTGCAGCTGATTCTTGTTGAATCATCTAACTAGCTAAATGATCTCAGTGAAGACACATTCTCTCCATTCTCTGCAACTTCAGTTTCTCTTTTTTTTATATAGAAAATGGGGATGTAACAGCAGCTTCCTTTGTTGCCATAAATAAACTCCACCGCTGCCTGCCTTAGTGACCAGTTATGTAACTCGAGGTGAGCAAGTGGTTTAATGTACACCTGTTGTACTCGAGCTATTTTCTGTGGTTAGAAAATTGAGTTTTGGTTGTTTCCAAGTTGTGTGTTAATAGTTTTAAAACGGGAGAGGTACCTGGGTGGTTAAGAATCCAACTTTGGCTCAGGTCATGATCTCACGGGTTCATGGGTTCAAGCCCTGTGTTGGGCTATGCATTGATAGCTGGGAGACGAAGCCTGCTTTGGATTCTGTGTCTCCCTCTCTCTCTCTCTGCCCCTCCCCCTCTTGTGCTCGCTCTCTCTCTCTCTCTCTCTCTCAAAAATAAACATTAAAAAAATAGCTTTAATACTTGAAGGTAATTTAAAATTTCAGAAAATCACCCACATTTACCCACAGTCAATTGCATGACCACAGCTAAATATGGGTATTTATACTCATCTCTCACCAAATAAATATAATTAGTTCCAAATTTTTTGTTTAGCAGCAAAAATTCAGAGGCAATCATTTATTAATAGTAAATTTAATGTGGACACCAGCAGTGCTTTATTTATAGGGAAACTAAGCTCAATAAGTTGGCTATTCCAGTAACATGCACTTATAAGAAAAATTTGAGAAACAGAGATTCTGACACATCCCTAATATTCTAAACATTCCTGAAGCAACACAGAATTTGGTAATAGCTGTAACATCAGCACTTGCTAACGTGCCAGTTGTCTGTGGTCTAGCCACATAGTTGGCAGACTGGCGGTGATCCCAGTAGTGTTTGGAAGGCCCGGTTACCCAAAGTAAGGGCTATTGTAAACCGAGGCTGTAAGAGAAAAGCATTATGAGAGGACTTGATGTTGCAGGCCCTTGAACAGAATGCACTGGTCTCCAACCGCATATGTGTGAATTCTCTTGCTCATGTGGCAAAATGGACGATATTAGTACACAACGCCTCAATTACAACCACTGAACAGTCTTCTCAAACCCTCACAATGACTCTCTGAGTTGTGTCCCATCATTTACATCTGCAGATGAGGAAAATGAGACTGGGAGAGGTTAAATAACTAATGCAAGGCCACGTGATCACAGAGAGTCAACCTGACCCTGAGGCCACACCACAGGGTGTTCTGTCAAAACACCTCACGTAAACAATTTCTTTTGAGAATATTAATATCGATTTAACTGTCATCAAAATAACCTGAAAGGGCTAAGGAGTCTAAAAAGCCCTGTGGAAAAGGGGTGATCAGGGTGGTATCTGTCACTAGAGTCACTATTCTAGTTTCCTGTCTTCATCAGCATCACCCAAGAGCTGGTTATGCTTCCTGAAGGGAAGAACACTGGAACATTGGAATTTCAAAGTGATGCTCACTTGAAAAACCAAAGATTAACTCCTTACATGTAAGGGTTCTTCAGAGTTCCATATCTGTAGAAAGCACTCAGAAATAATGTTGATGGTTTGCTTTAGTGGAATTACAACTTACACTCAATGATGAAGTTCTGAAACTTTCTATCTTACAAAAAATGCAAACTATCAGTTATTAATGACAAGTTCCCAAACCTTCTATGAGGACACCAACCATACTGAATTCCTTATGGCAAACGTAGAAAGACTGACTACTTTGGTCTATGTGATTACTTCTCAAAAATGAAAAGTATCTCATATTCAAAGTAATATCAAATCTGAGTTTACAGAAAAGACTAGGAAGAAAAATACCTTCTTCTTGTTGGTAAAAGTTTCATCGTATTTTTATGATGCAAATAAAAATCTGTTGGGAGTTCCCAGAGATGAGGTTTCCCTTCAGTAGGATGAAAAACTCCCAGGAAGAGATTAATGGAATCTTGTCTATCAGCATCTAAAAAACAAAAATAGGCATTTCAGGAAATCCGCTGAGATATACAACTCAGGAGAAGGATTTCTCGGGAGGATAAGGGTACAACTGTGATTTCATAACACATACCTTTTAAAACAACAGTACTTATACTCCAAAAGTCATACACATACTCAAAATCTAAAACAGTCACCAAGATTTTGAGCAGAATTAAAATCTTGCTTCGAAATGCCTCCTTTTTGTTCTACCCTTTTCATAACGTAGAGGGGGAGGGAACACAAACTGCTTCTTGAGTTTTGAGAGATTCTTAAAAGTCTTTAAGAACTTCCATAATTCCATAGTGATTTTATTTTTAGGATAAGGACATATTTTCACCATTCGTTATTCTACCTGAAACAAACACATCTTCATTTTATTACAAAGACAGGAGAGATATCAGAAACAAACAAGATGGCCCAACTGCTCTCCAGATTCTGTTATACAACCTTGAACAAGTGAGTTTGTACGGTTTCCACTTTTAATCCTTGAAGAGGTATCCACTCTTTCTTTAGCAGAGGCAACGCTTACAACATTTTCTGTCCCCCTCAGCTGTGGGCCTGGCCCATTCCCTCCTGTGTTTGATAATGCAGGTGGAGTGGCCACATAGATTGCCTCATTTTAACTATTCAACCAACCCCAAATCCCTAACTTACGTATGCACTTATACTGTTATTTTCTTCCTTTTCTAATAATATTTTGGTAAAAATGATGATAAGCATTAAAGAAAGGGTCTCATGAAGCACCCTTCCCATTCTGCATTGGCGTCCTTCATTCTTTCCCCTCATTTCCTTCTTTCCATTCTTATCTCAGAGCCCTGTATATTCAAGTTTGGCACAGACAGCCACAATATAAATAATAACCTCTTTCTGAAAATGAGTACGGAACTAAAAAGATAGCCCAGTAGAAAGGATTGCTTTTGAAACAAGATGGCATTACCATAAAATCAATCTTCCAACAGCTATACTGAACACAGATATCTCTGAAATTAGCAACACTGTTCTCATTGGACTATCGGGTCATTTCTGCAAAAGCAATAAATGAAATATGGTACATCAAACATGTATTCCCGTTATTAGTATTTTGACAGGAAGTGTTCCATTAAAGCAGCATTTACCTTTCAGGCCAAAAGTAATATATAAAAGGGACATGTTTATATGCAGAATATATTTGGAGACTTTTTGCCACTTTTGAGAGAAAACAAGTTTTAATGATGCAGACATTACTGCCCCAATTTGCACCCTCTTTACAAAGTACAAAAGTAAACAAGCTGCTTTTATAGTAATTACATTCTTTATGCTTCTTGAATAGCCTTGATGGCACTTAATAACTCATCCTATGCAGGACCTCAAAATATCTTAATACTATCTAGAGAAGCTTTCCACTTTTCAGCTGTGTTCAAAAAGTCTTTCATCCTTTAAACCAGATAGTTACTTCCTTTAATTTTTAGCAAGTATGATAAAATGTGAGATGCGAGAAACACAACCAAGGAAAAGATATGCCTTCAAAGGATCATAATGAAGACTTGTTGGCTGTGCTGCTGCTGCTAGAACTTAAAATATGTCTATGGTGTACATGGTCACTAAGGACTCTTAGGCCAGTTTCATGAGCCTGAGGTTCTTTTCCTGCCTACTTTTGACTGCAGATAAGACAATCGTGCTTAGGAAGACAGTAGTCCTTCGGATATAGAGAAGAGCCTAAAACAGGTTAAGTTGTTACCCACAGCTACAGAGTTGGATAATAAGAGGACAATGATTACCTACTCTTGTACTCAATCACGCTTTAAAGGAAGAAAGAGTAATACACCATTCAAACTCCACTCAAACAGCTAAACACTAACCAGTTTTATTATGTATGTATGAAACAGATGAGGCTTGAATAGAACAATCTTTTTTAATTATTTTTAATTAGCAAAAAAATTATTTCGGAACTAGACTATTTATTATTCTAATACTAAATTAAGTTTGTAATGAAGTGGCCTCTGAAATCAGCAATGGAAAGGAACATTATTCAATAAATAGTACTGTGTAATTATTGCAGAGGAGGGGACAATGAATTGGATCCCTACTTCATACTCTTTCTTGAAATAAATACCAATTAAACGTGCGAAAGACAGAGATCAACACTCCAATAGAAAAAGAGAAACGTGCAATTTTGGAAAGAAGCAGGAATGGACAATGAGCATACCAAAATTCGATTTCACTAGTTTTCCAACAAATGCAAAGTAAAACAATATACGATTTTCTACCATTTAAGCTGGCAAATACTTAGCAGAATGGGTACTCCCATACTCTGCTGAGGAACATAAACTGCTCTACAGCATCCATTCTCTAAGGCAATTTGGCAACACGGGTATTCCCTGCTCTCTGAAAGTTTGCATTATGCCTCTTTGCTTAGGAAGAACCTACAATAGTGCCTGTTATGCTAACAGAAACATCTGAAAAGGATTTTAACTTTTATGAAAATAGCTGTCACTGTACTAATGTAGGTCTTTCCTAAATGCAAAGTGGTATAACTCAGACTTCTGGAAAGTGGAGGATACTCTTTGCTTTATGCCATTTCAGCTTACCAAAGTTTTCATGGGAACATTCTACTTTCCCTGAAATATCCAAACTCTCTGACCTAATATGCTTCTGGAATTTTCATAACATTAAAAATATGCCAAAAAAGAGTATATGTTTAAACGGAACCTAAATGCAAAAGAACAGTAACAACTAAGTTATGATGTTTCTAAAGGATAGACTGCCATCCAGCTACTAAAAATCATGTTGCAGAATATTTAAGGTCCTAAAGATTACTCACATTATCTAAAAGGGCAAATGCAGAATACAAATATTACATGTATGGAAGAGTCATATTCTCCTAAATATGAACAAGTGGCTATATTTGGAAGGTGAAGATTATATGATTTGATGGTGAATTATTCTGTATTTTCTATAAATTTCTTTTTATAATTATGGAAGTAATTACTTCAATAATTAAAAACAAAAAGAACTACCATTCGTTCATTCATCCACAAACCTACTATGTTCCACACTGGGGAAATAGTAATATACAATACTGACTCTGGCTCCGGGTGGGGCTCACAGTCCAATTGACAAACAAAAATATATACAAGTAAATAAAGCATAAGGTACATTCAGGGGATGTAAGTTCTATGAAGACACGGAAAGAGAGCCACATGGAAGGGAAGGGAGGAGACGGAGCCACTTAGATTGGGTAGTCAGGGCAGGGGTAGAGGCTGAAATGTCTGAGGAAGTAACATTTGAACTGTAAAAATGAGGAAGAGGAGGTCACACAAAGCTCTGGGGGCTTTGTGCTCCAGCAGAAGAACACAAGAATACACGGACACAAAGTTCCTGCCTGGGCAGCTCCAGGAACAAAGAGAAGGCCAGAGAGGGTGGAGGGCAATAGGCTAGGGAAACAGCCAAATGAGAGACGTAAGGGGCCAGGCCACACAAAGCCCTGTAGGTTATGGTAAAAAGTTTTATTTTATTTTAAAGAGGGAAGTGATGCTGTCTGACTTCAGTTTTGAAAAGATCCCTCTGGCTGCTACTTAGAGCAGGGGCAAATTGCTCAGACTGCTTGCACCAGCATGGCAGCAGTCAAGATGAAACACAGCAGAAGAATTTACAATATATTTTGGAGGTTGAGATGAGAGTTACTGAGAAATGGGACTGGGGCGGGGGGTGGGGCTAAGAAAGGAAAATAAAGGAATAGGGGATGATTCCTAGGTTTCTGAACTAGGCAATGGGCGCTGGAGTGGGAAAACCAAGTGGAGAAACACATTTGGGTCAGAGTCAAGAGTCTGTCTTAAAAATGATCAGTTTGAGATCCTTACAGGATATCTGTGGTAGTGCATTTTTCACAGAGCTAGAACAAATAATCCTAAACTTTTTATGGTGCCACAAAAGACCCTGAATAGCCAAAGTAATGTTGAAAAAGAAAACCAAAGCAGGGGGCATCACAATTCTGGACTTCAAGCTGTATTACAAAGCTGTAATCATCAAGACAGTTTGTCACTGGCAAAAAACACATACATAGATCAATGTAACAAAATACAGAACCCAGAAATGGACCCACAAACACATAACCAACTAATTTTCAACAAAGCAGGAAAGAATATCCAATAGAAAAAAGACAGTCTCTTCAGCAAATGGTGCTGGGAAACTGGAGAGCGACATGCAAAAGAATCAAACTGGAAGGAAACTTCTTACAACATACACAAAAATAAATTCAAAATGAATGAAAGACTTAATGGAAGACAGGAAACCACAAAATCCTAGAGGAGATCATTGGCAGCAACCTCTTTGACCTTGGCCACAGCAACTTCTTACTAGACACATCACCAGAGGCAAGGTCTACAAAAAGCAAAAATGAATGATTAGGACTTCATCAAGATAGAAAGCTTCTTCTGTACAGCAAAGGAAACAATCAACAAAACTAAAAGGCAACCAACAGAATGGGAGAAGATATTTGCAAATCACATATGGATAAAGGGTTAGTATCTAAAATCTATAAAGAACTTATCAAACTTGATACCCCCAAAACAAATAATCCAGTGAAGAAATGGGCAGAAGGCATGAATAGACACTTTTCCAAAGAAGACATCCACATGGCCAACAGACACATAAAAAGATGTTCAACATTACTCATCATCAGGGAAATACAAATCAAAACCATGATGAGATACCACCTCACTCCCGTCAGAATGGCTAAAATGGACAACACAAGAGACAACAGGTATTGGGGAGGATGTAGAGAAAGGGGACCCTCTTGCACTGCTGGTGGGAATGCAAAATGGTGCAGCCGCTGTGGAAAACAGTGCAAAGGTTCCTCAAAAAGTTAAAACAAGAACTACCATATGATCTGGCAATTCCATTTCTAGGTATTTATTCAAAGAAAATGAAACCACTGATTCAAAAAGATGTATCCCTATGTTCACTGGAACATTACATACAATAGCCAAGATAGTGAAGTTGAGCTTTCTTTCGTATGTTTGGAATCCGTTGCATTTCTTTCCCTATGACTGTACATTTTATTTGCCCATTTTTTTCTCTTGAATATTGGTCTCTTTATTTTGGCTTATTACATCTAAAGGAAATATTGGCTCTTTATATCTAAAGGAAATTAGCATTTGATGGTAGATTTCAAATTTCTCCATAGCTTATCTTTTGACTTAATTTGCTATTTGTCTGCCTACACAAAATTTTTTTTGGTAATGAGAAAAAAAAAAGAATTCCTAACAACTTAATTTCAAACAACTTCCTGCCCACCCCAGAGGAGTAACATAAGGAAGTTAAGTGTTATAAAGTTATCTTGAGTGCTTTAAAGAGAATGGTTCTATAAATATATTGTCCTTATATAATACCCATTATAATTTTAAAATAAGTTGTACACCCCAGTGACACCATGCTTCTCAAAATAAAGTCTGTTTTTTGCACTCATAGGTCTAACAGGAGAAACCTAATGGAGGACGAGGAGAAGGGGAAGGGGGAAGGAAAGTTGGGGAGGAAGAGGGATGCAAAATCCGAGGGACTACTGAATACTGAAAATGAACGGAGGGTTGAAGGGGGAGGGGGAGGGGAAAGGGAGGTGGTGGTGATGGAGGAGGGCACTTGTGGGGAAGAGCACTGGGTGTTATATGGAAACCAATTCGACAATAAACCATTAAAAATAAATAAAAATAAAAATAAATAGTCTGTTCTAGCCACATTATTCATAAAATAATTGCTTTCATAGGAGTTCCTCTTTCAGTTGTGCACAATTTTGCTTTATATTTTCACTACCATCTTCTCTCTTTAAATAGTACTCCTTGCTTTTTAAACTATGTACAGCTACACATTCATTCTCTCTGTCCTCTAGTCTTATTAAGAAACACTTTACTTGGTCTGTATGTGTCAATAAGAATTCCCATTACATCGACAATGATGACAGAGTGCAGAAGAGAGGATGCTCCCTTTCCATCAGAGCAGTTTTCAACCTTTTCCATGGTAACCCACCCGCAGAGAGACAGGTACATATTGGCACACAACTTACATAAATGTCACAGGTTGAACTGTGTCCCCCCACCAAAAGATATAGTAAAGCCTTAAGCTCTAGGACCTGTGAATGTGACTTTATTTGGAAGTTGAGTCTTGCAGATACAATCCAGTTAAGATGCAGTCACTCCAGGGGTGCCTGGGTGGCTCAGTCGGTTAAGTGATCGACTTTGGCTCACGTCATGATGTCATGGTTTGTGAGTTTGAGCCCCAGGTTGGGCTCTGTCCTGATGGCTCAGAACCTGGAGCCTGCTTTTGATTCTGTGTCTCCCTTTCTCTGCACCTCCCCTGCTCACACTCTGTCTCTCTCAAAACTAAATAAACATTAAAAATTAAAAAAAAAATGCAGTCACTCTAGAGTAGGGCAGCCCATAATCCAATATGACTAGTGTCCTTACAAGAAGAGAGGAACTCACAGGGAAAGTGCCATGAAGACACAGACACAAGGGAAAATGTCAGGCGATGTCAAAGGCAGAAATTCAAGTGCTATGCTAGCAAACCACAGATCACCAGAAATCATCAGAAGCTAAGAAGCAAGTAAGGATCCTCCCCTGAAGCCTTCAGAGAGAGGGAGTGTGACCCTGCCCATACCCTGATTTTGGACTTCTAGCCTCCAGAACCATGAGAATAAACCTCTGTTGTTGAGCACCTTCTAAGTGAGACTCTACTTTTAAAATATTTAATTTTGATTTCACTTAGCCAGATTGATTAAAAAAGGAAAATGCATAAGAAGAAAAATGCACATCAGGTGAAGTTGTAGACATGCTTATTATTCCAGAATTACCTGAAAAAGCATTGCTGTAATATCTAGACAGGGTCTGCATGATGTCTTTTGAGTGCTGGGTCCATGGTGCTATCTTTCTGTAGGTTTTGACACGGTGCACAAGTTGAGAACCACCATACTGAAGGGACAGGGTATCCCCATGATCTTCATAGAGTTCCTCAAATAACCTAAACCAAAGAAAAAAGAAACATTAAAAAATTTTACCAGAAGTGTTACACATGTTGTTTACTTAGGCACCTATGAATTTCTAAGAGCCTTTCAAGGAGACTCTTGATGATAAACGTACATGCGAAATATACACTATAGTAATAATCTAAAAAGTAACAAAAGCAAAGAAAACACTAACAGGAAGTTGGGGCATCAAAAACATAACCCACCAAAGCCAGACCACGGCGGTCTAACCTTACTGAATGACTTCTAACTTTTTCAGGCTGCTAGATCGATTTGCCTCCCACAACAGAATTCTCTACCTTTCCGAGTAGAGAAGGCCATGCTCTTATCACAGACAGACAAACTGTATTCTTTCCTAAAAACACACGTTTGAAACTCGTATTTCTTCCTGTGCCTGTTAAGATTTTCAGTGCAGTGATATCTGTGGATTTGGCCATTTGGAAGCTGACCATTTTGCTTGACAGAGCCTTTAAGACTCCATCAGATGGCCAATAACAACCATCATTTAGTTCCAAGAAACAGCACCTCACACAGTGTCACGGATCCATTAAGCAGTGAAGACACAGTAATCCTTCATGAAGAATCCATCTTTCATATGCCTTATATTTTTAATTCCAAATGTATGAAGGCACATTACCTTTTCTAATGTAGTCTGGATTTTTTTTAATCCACTGGTTTTATTTATCTAAAGTACTTTGGATTTATCTAAAGAGCACAGTATTTATTGATAATTAACACCAACAAAAAATTTGAAACCATGGCAATAACACATGGGTCTTTCATAGAAATGGTTATTACAGAATTAATTTGAATACTATCTTTTAGCAACATAATTTTTGAGAAGCTAAATGAAGAAACACATTCACAAAATTGCTTATTATTAATCAGTTTTGCTTTCCGTCATTACCAGCATTCAAAAGGCAGAAAAGAAGATTTACCGGACTGCATCTGTATCAAACTGTAGATTAGGCTTGTCGATCAGCCCCAAGGAGTACAGCTGATAAGCCAAGGCGCATTTTCCCACCATGAACTGTGCCGTGTTGGTGCGGTCTAAACAGTCCACACAGTTGGTTCGAAGAACACCAGTCTAAAGAGAAACACCATTAAGACTTTCCAACCAGTATTCAGTGACCAAAACTGCTTCTATCCCACTTTAGATTTCTTTTCTTAAAAAACAGAATAAAAGCTGTAGGCAGGGTACTCCTGCACAAATAATGAAGAACATTATAAAAGGTTACATTTGCTGCTCACTTAATATTGCTGCAATAGCATTATTATACCTTCTAGTCTATATTTGAATATTCTTCTTGAGTTTAAGATAAAAGAGATAGATAATACTTTCCACATGTACCAATTAGTAAAATATGTGCTTCTCCCCTGATATCTGTCTTTTATTGTACAAACCAAATATTCAGTGGTTGGGGCCATATTTTTCTCAAAGAATTAATTAATATATAGGGTGATTGTATCTGGCTCATTTCCCAAAGTGATTCTAACTTATTCTTTTCCCATTTGGTTATGTTTTAATTTCCAATAATAAAATTTATAACATATAAGAAAAAATCCACGGGCCATTATTATTTTAGTTGCACATCATTTGTAAGAGTCAAATACTAGCAGTAAGGCTTTTAAAAAATCATTCTCAAATGAGTTTTGCGTTAAATAAGAAGTATCTCTCTCTCTACAACTGCTATCAGAAAACATCATACACTGTGAATACAGATTCTATTCACTATCAATATAGTGAATAATATCATCTATACCTGCAAGCGACCAGTGGGAATCACACATCCTCCTAGTTCATTCCACCTGTGTTTAAAAATAGATGCTTTAAAAAATTTTTAATAGCATAATCTATATTCATTTTTGATACTAGCTCTTTATAAAGAATCAAAGCTTCAAAGTAATAGGGCTGAATGTGCCAGAATAATCAGCTGATTCTGCTTACTTTCATTCTTTCTGGTGAGTGCATATGCAAATGACCACGACTGAATGCTATCCATGCTCTCTCTCCACAGAAAACCCAGGAAAGAAGCAACTTAACTCGCCCCAGTGTCCCACAACTCAGGCATTTAACACCCATGTTCAACCCAAATCTATCTTGCTTTAATTTAAGCCTATTTCCTGTGTGGTCTCTACAGGTATGAATAGTAACTGAAGAGGATCTTTCTAATAAAATCTTCCAAGCTTCTCCTCCTTACCTCAAATCTAAGGTTCTCCACTGCCTCTAGCTTTTCTTTGTGGAGCTTTGTTGTGTTCCTTTGGTTGTTCCTTCCTTATTATTTTCCTTCCTACTTATTTTCTCCTTGTGCTAATGAATGCCTGGGGATATGTCCTAAGTACTATATAATGAAATTGTTATTTTACTTTATTTAAAGTTTTAAAATTATTTAAAACATTTTAATTTCTTAAGGTATTTTAATTATTTAAAAAAAATTTTTAAGTTTATTTATTTTGAGAGAGACAGAGACAGCATGAGTCAGGGAAGGGCACAAAGCGGGATAGAAAGAGAGAATCCCAAGCAGACTCTATACTGTTGAGCCTGGACATGGGACTAAAACTCATGAACTGTGAGATCATGACCTGATTTGAAACCGAGAGTCTGACACTTAACCAAGTGAGCCATCCAGGCACCCCCAAGATATTTTAATTATTCAAAAGAAGGTGCAGTACAGGAAAGAGTTAACACAAGAGGCCTGACTGCCTTCCTCAGAAAGGCCTGCTTATACAGTTGGTCCTTGTCTGGCACCTGGGAACCTGTGTCCCCCAAATTTCCAGATGGACAAGTGTCTCACTGTACCTAAACTGTCTGTAGAAACGATATGGTTTCGCTGAACATCCTCTTTCCTTCGGGGAGTCAGGAATTTTGGTATGTGCCAAGCAGAGGCTGCCTAGGGGACCAGCCTCCAATAAAAAACCCTGGCTCTGAGTATCTAATAATCTCGTCTGGCTGGCAACATTTCACACATGCTGTGACAACAGGCTGCAGGGGGAGTTAAGCATATTCTGTGTGATTCCATTAAGACAGGACTTTGAAAGCTTCACCTGTTTCCTCTGGACTTTGCCACATGTGCCTTTTCCCTTTGCTAATTCTGCTTTGCATCCCTTGATGTTAATAAATCACAGCCATGACTACAACAATATGCTAAGTGCTTTGAGTTTTCCTCATCCATCATGGATCCTGGGGGTGGTCTTGAGGACCACCGTCACAGGTATTCCCAAATTCAAACTGTAACAAAAGAATGATTTCTTTTTTTTACATTATTTTTTTAAATGTTTGTTTATGTTTGAGAGAGAGGCAGAGAGACAGAGTCCGACTGGGGAGGGACAGAGAGAGAGGGAAACACAGAATTGGAAGCAGAGTCCAGGCTCTGAGCTGTCAGCACAGAGCCCAACACGGGGCTCGAACTCACTCACAAACTGTGAGATCGTGACCCAAGCCAAAGTTGGACACTTTACTGACTGGGCCACCCTGGCACCCCACAAAAAGATGATTTCTAAAAGCATACACATAATGGTTGGGTTTTGCTCTGTATGATTTTTGGGTTTTTACCATTATAATTAACTTTGTTAGCTGAAAATAAAATGCTGGGAATATATAACATGAGTTCATTAAAAGACACATTAAACATAATCCTTGATCTGAAGAAGCTCACAATGTAGTAAGGAAGAAAGGTTTGTGAGCGATAACTACAATACAATGATAAACATTATCTTCATAAAAATGTCAGTATTTAATTTATGGGAAAACATGCCTGCCCCCATTAAATATAATGCTGAAAAATAGAATTCATTGCAGAAAATTTTACTTGGGAGAAATATCTGATGTAATGTTTATTCCATGAAGTAAGAGATATCTGTGCCTTCCATCTGAAGTTACACAACCACCAGAGGAAATCCCACACCCATAGTGAGTGTTCATTCCACAAGCACATGAGCAGCCTGTCTTGTCTCCCCCAAAAATAAATCATCCATCTTTCAAGTAATACAAACTGTTCATATTAACAATATTTTTATCCTTAAGAGCAAAATTCTTGATTTACGTTTTTTAACACCATACGTACTTTTCATCTGGTCGCAAAATGCTACAGTAAGAATCAGGGCGGTTTACAAAGAAACCGGTTTTCTTCACCACGCTTTCTGCAATCACATTCAGTCGATCAAGAACATTACACAGCTTGCTGAGGAGAGGAGGAAGAAAGAGAAAAGTGAGAAGAACCAAGTTTAGTATATATTTATTTTTACATCAGAAGCAAATAAGGTCTATAATATTGATAGGGATTTAAGTTTGAAAATCTCTGGTTTGTATTCAACAGAAACATTGTAACAATTAATTTCTGCAATACAATATGTGCTCAATAACTAGCAAGATTTGGTGCAAAGAGACATGAAGGGCTTGTACCAACTCTTGGCAAGCCTTAATCTTGGCACCTTGCATCTCTGGGAGAGCTTCTCCCAAAGCCTCTCTCACTACTCAAGAGTCAAATCAGTCAAGTCAATACGGATTCATAAAGTGACTGTGAGGAGAACACAATGCACAGGGTGGGTGGCGGGGGAAGAAAACACTGGAAAATAGATACGAATGGCACCAGCCTGTAATCAGGCTTCAGCTCTAGGAAAATGTGTGCCTATGCATGTGTGAATGTGTGCATGTGTATCTAACTATACAAAATGATTTAGAAAAAAGTATAATGAGTTAAACTACAAAACAATACGGTAACATGAAAAAAATTAACAATACCTCAGAATAAGCTTAGTGTTTATAGGACGCCTGGCAAAAGAGTAAAAAGACAATGCAAGATTAAGGAAAGAAAGTTCCGGGGCACCTGGGTGGCTCAGTCAGTTGAGCGTCCGGCTTCGGCTCAGGTCATGATCTCAAGGTTCATGGGTTCGAGCCCCGCATTGGGCTCTGTGCTGACCGCTCAGAGCCTGGAGCCTGCCGTGGGGTTCTGTGTTTCCCTCTCTCTCTCTGACCCTCCCCTGCTCATGCTGTCTGTCTGTCTGTCTGTCTCTCTCTCTCTCTCAATAATAAATAAAACATTTTAAAAAAAGTTCCTTGGATGTGAGGAGTTTTGAGTTGGATCTTGACAGGTAAAGGAGAGGTGGGAACGCACCCCAGGGAGGTGGGGATTGAACCACAGGAGAAAAGGCTCAGGAATGGGACCCTGGCTGCTACCCTGGAGGCTGGGCATGCAGTTTCATTTTCCAGGAATAGAACAGCCTGGGAATAAAGAAAGAGTCACTCCATTCTGGAACGAAGCAGGGGATGGGGCTTCAACATCACACTAAGAGCTTGGATTTCCTATGAACAGTCAGGAGTTACTGCAGGTTCATCCACAAGCTAGATCTTCCGAAAGTGGAGTCTGAGAAGGTGGTCAAATGGGGACAAGATGAAACAGGGCACAGTGAAATGAATGCCTGTACGGGAAAGGGTGGAGCAGGGATGTCCTGAAATGACCGGTTACTTCAGAGAATGTGCCAAGTGGCATCGGTCGTGGGCAAAGAGTTTGGTCAATTAATCTGAGCACTCAAGTTATACATCAGCAGCAAAACAGTCCCCTCGGCAGGTTCATGACGGAAGTGGAAAGAATATTTACTTTACCATAGAGAGCAGCTTCCTGCTATTTTACGTCACAAGAAAAGGAAAATGTCAGAACCAAACATATGGATATCTACTCACCTTTTGGTGTACTTGGCCATATCCCAAGGAATATAAATAATAGTGTGCTCAGGAGGGAGAAACTGGTTGAGGTATGTCACAGCAGCTACGAGTTCTTCACTCAGAATTCTCTCATGCTTTCTTTTCTCCCGTTCCTTTATAAAAAATTAAATATTTTCAGGGTCCTAATTACCTTAAGTCAGAGAAAAGACTCTCAACATTTTACTTTTTAGCTACTAAGACAAAGATGCCTAAGTCTTAAATATACTGAAATAAAACCTAAAATAACAATAATATAAATGCAAAGAAATAAATACTTCATTGAGTTAAAGTCAACAGATAATGAGCTTCAAAAATTCAAGGAGATGAGATTTCTATTTAATGACTTCCCGCAGCCCCAAGAAGCCCAGTTCGCCCTCCCAGGCCTGGTCTGCACACTCCACACCCCACTTTGACAGGGGAGAACTCCCCAAGGACCAGAAGGAGGAAACCCTGAACTCCAGCCAGCTTAAGTACCAGACGTGAGTCAACGAGGTCTGGATGGATAAACCCTAGATTAGCTGAGAGTGCTTCTGCAGCCTATGCATGCCTTTAAATTTGACTCTGAAAACACCCTGTGAGATAGCCAAGTCAGGCACTTTCTCTCCTTTTACACCGAAGTTGAATGAACTGGAGTTGAGAAGTGTTCATGGGACCAAATCCTCCCTTCTGCCTGCCTGCTGTAACTCCTTCCATATTACACGCCTCTCATTCAAGAGACACTAATGCAGGGGTGCCTGGTGGCTCAGTCAGTTAAGGGTCTGACTTCAGCTCAGGTCATGATCTCGCGGTTCGTGGATTCGAGCCCCACGTTGGGCTCTGTGGGGACAGCTCAGAGCGTGGAGCCTGCTTAGGATTCTGTGTCTCCCTCTTTTTTCTCTGCCCCTCCCCCTCTTGCTCTCTGTCTCTCTCTCTCTCTCTCTCAAAAGATAAACATTAAAAAAATGTAAGAAAAAAAAAAGAGGGGCCAGTACATTGCAGCACAGCTCTGCGGCTGGAATGCTGGCTCAGCTGCCTGCCAGCCAAATACCCTTGGGCAAGGTTCTCAACTTTCCTGGGCCTCTATTTCTTCATCTATAAAATGGGGTAACAATAGTATCTCCCTTACAGTGATAATGTGAGGTGAAAAAGAGATAAAATGCAATAATCTCTTATCGGAGCAACTGGCACGTGAGAACCATTAATAACAATCATCCCAATCAGGACTTCACTGAGAAACAAAGAAAAACAATTCCGTGATAGTGACGCTGACATGGTGTTGAGGCACTATTGCTGGCATCAAATCGGGTCTCTGCTATTTTCAGTCACAGTATTAGTTATTAGTTGTCCTGAATTTAATTAGATAGCTACTGTGGAAACAAAACGGGTATCTATCTTGCAGAGATGAACAAATCAAATGTAGGAATTAGAAAAGAGTTAAGGACAGTGTGAAATCAGTTTAGGAAGAACATGTATGTAGCTTTTTACATCTGAGGAAATTAAATTATGTATCTGGAATTTTTCTCAGAAACACTTTGACTCAACTAGGGAAACAAAACCTTTTTGAAATTTTTTGATCAAATCTGACATTTTATGAGAGGGAGAGGAAAGGCTATTTAATCAATCTTAGATCATCTCTATTTAAAGAATCTGCTTTATGCATTGTCTGTCCATCATGGATCAGTGTTAGTGGGTTTAGTCAGCCTCCTTTGGGTCACAGAGCCCTATTATAACCAGATGAAAACATCACATATACAAGTGATTTTGAGTATCATTCCAAGAGGTCAGAGACTCCCCCACTAACCATCCATGGCCCCCAGACTAAAAACCTCCATGCACATTCAGTGCTTGATTCCAAGTTGACTTCCCATTGATACCCCAGTAACAGTACTGATGGTGCATGGATTGCTGCAAAATGTCAACCAGCGCCTCAAACTTCCACAACTAGGGAAGCTGGGGTGGGGGCAGGGTTACAACAGAGGGTAAAAAAGAAAAGAAATCAAGAAAAGTATTTTATTTTAGTAACTTCATACAGAGGGAGAATAAAGAATGAACATCCTGGGTGCCTGGGTGGCTGACTTTTGATTTCAGCTCAGGTCTTGATCTCATGGGTTCGTGGGGTAGAACCCGACATCAGGCTCTGTGCTGACAGTGTGGAGCCTGCTTGGGATTCTGTCTGCCTCTCCCTCTGTGCCCCTCTCCTGTGCACACACTCTAAATGAATAAATAAATAAACAAACTTAAAAAAAAAGAGAGAGAATATCTCTCATTATCATTCTACACAAATGCATTCTCTGACTCTAATCACAAATTAATACTTTTTCCAAGTGAACTGAATAAACATCTTCTTTTAACCTATGAATAAAATAACTAATGGCAACCCCCCCCCAAAAAAAACCACCTTTTTTCTATTTCACAAATAGCAACTTAATCTCCAAGCTATTTTCTGGTTATTTCTAGTTATTACCAGGATTTTTATGACAATGGAGTGATAAATGAGTACAATTTTTTACATCCACTGAGTAGCCTTTAAATATTTAAAAATAAATGTATAGTTGAGAAACCTGGGCAAGAATACTTTACAATCACATGTATTGGATGCTATTTTTTGAATCTTCATATTTAATACACAATTATTTCAAACCTCATAGGCTGAATCTCCATTAAGCCAAAGTGTTAACCATACTGTAAGGACTTTGCAAACCATGAAGAAAAGTCATTGTTCCCTATTTTGGTGAATGGCATCACCATCCATGCACCTGAATTACCAGAAGCCAAGGGATCAAGTCTGACACCTCCCTCTCCCTCATCTCAAATCTGGCCCATCACCACATCTACTGCCTCCATACACTTCTCCTCGGCTCTACCACACTGCCCTGGTTTACATCAGGGTCACCCCTTTTCTGGATAATTAGAATAGCCTTCTATGTGGTCTTCCAGCATATTCTTTAACCTTGTGCCAATCCATATGTTCTCTTTGTTCAGAGGTCAGGATGAACTTTTCAAAATATAAATCACATCGCAATCCTCTCAATTATGCACAACCTTCAACGGTTTTCCATTACACTCCCATGATAAAGACCAGACTCATCAACACACCCTACAATGCTCTGCAAGCTCTGGCCATAACTATCTCTTCAGCCTCATCTCACAACAGGTTCTCTGCCCCCCATCAGCAGGGCCCCTGCCATAAGGCTTTCCCTTCCTCAAAGGCACCGTATCCAACCCAGGGCCATGGGACCTGCTGTTCTGAGTTGAATTCCCTCTCTTCTTGGCCTAGTTAATGCCTCTTCCTTCAGTCTGCACTGACTCATCACCTCCTCAGGGGAAACCTCTCTCCCATTATAAGCTGTTTATAATGTCTTGGTGTGTGTGTGTGTGTGTGTGTGTGTATGTGTGTGTATATATATATACACACATATATAACACTTGGTATAATATATAACACCATTTAGCCTGTCTTGGAACCTCTGCATTACTTCATCTCTTCCATTAAACGGTTAGCTCTATGAAGGCAGGAATTGTTTCTGTGACTGCCCTGGCACAAAGTTAAATAATGAACTAAATGAACACAGGAGTCCTTGGTGTTGATTAAATTAAGTTGCGTTTCTTAACCAACCTCTCAGATAATCTCAGAGATTACTAAATTGTTGGCCACTGCCACAACCATAACAAGATCCTTGCTCTTCATGCTTTCGGTATCTTCGTGGCTGTGGACCGAGATCCTTTCAATGCACATGGCTGCAATGGATATAGATACAATTTATTGTCTGCTCTCCCTGCTCTCCATCCTAGGCTAATGACCCAAATGCCTACTTAGATGCACGAGGTATGTTGCCCAGACACCTCTCATAAGAAGCACAGAATTGTAAGGCCATGCTACCACTCTGTCCACCTGGTTCTTGAATCATAGCAGTACCCCATTTCTGAATCTAGCCTTTAGACCTTACTGCTACATATTAGCCTTCCAAAGAGATCACTGGATTGTCAAGGGAACGGGACGTATCAAGACAAGGCTATGACTGTTTGATCTCCATGCTTCCTTCTCCAAACTGTCCTGGAAACTAAGGCAGAATTTCATTCATCTCCACGTTACCCAAGGAGATCAGAAGACTGACAGATAGTCTAGTGCTCTTCCCTTGGAAACATACCACTGATTCTCCCAGTTACCCAGGGCAGAGGCCATACAGAATCTAAGGTCAAAGGAAGTCTATAAAACAAGCTTGTTAAACCCCTTTGCGCCGAGGAAAGATTTTTCTGGTGTGACTGAGTTTCATAAGCAAACAGATGAGCACATCATACCTTCACTAAATTCAAGATGATGATGGGGGAGCCAAACCTTTGAAGCATCTGGTCAAAGTGAAGGGCAGCCACATGTGCAAATGGATCTGCCTGATCCACTGAGGGGGATAAAAATGATGAATAAATACCACAATGAAATTTATGAAGCAAGAATAAAAGAAGTATAAGGCTTGGTTTTGTTTTCTAAAGAAATGCAATTCAACTAGCAGTTTCAATTAATTAATTCAATTCAATTCATCCAATAGTTTCACTTCCCAAGTTTCTCTTGAGCTTATCAGATACTCATTCTTCACATATTTATTGAATTTGACTGATTCTTACATTTCTGAAGTAAAATACAATTTATTAGCAGCCAAAATTAAAGAAAAATTATAAAATTATTGAATAAAAATAACAGATGTCTCCTTCTTCTAAATTATCTACCCTCCAGTAGTAAAACTTGGTTAAAATCTAAGAATCTATGAGATTTGTGTTCATCATCTCTAAATGTGGGGAGACAAGGGTTACTATTAAAAAGACTGTTCCACGCACATGTGATCGGTGGTTTCGGCATCATAGTTGAAATGTCCTGAGACCAGTATAAAGGCACTGATCCTCTAACTTGTACGTAAGAAGAATAACTGCCTGCAGTAAAAGACATCACAGAAGCATCGCAGAGTATTTGTTCAGTCTCCACTTCATTTGCAACATCGCCCTGGAGAGAAAGGTGGCATTTAAAGATAATTTATGTTCTCGGAATTTTTTAATGGAAAAAATTTCCAAGAATATGATGAAATGATAATTCCCATTCTTAGAATATTTTAAAGAGGTAAATGTTGATCAATATTCAATGTGCACATTAGAAAAGGAAAGCCATTAAAATGCAACAAAAAAGGCAATTAAAAAATAGCCGAGAACAGACTAGGAAAAAATCAAATTAAATAGCTAATAATACAAGTAGCAGACAGTACAGGCTGAGTGATATAAATGGCAGAGAAGGAGAGAAAAGGAAAACAATTACATGAAATTATACAGGAGGTCAGGAAGACCAGCAGAATATAAAACTTCAGTTCTGAAGACCGGGAAGGAATGGAAGGGACAAAAGAGTGAGATTCAAATAATGCCTGATGGAAAGAAGCAAAAAAAAAAAAAAAAAAGGTCTTGAGTTCATTTAACTTATAAAAGTATATAAGGATATAACCAAGAGTAATTTTAGAGATACTAATAACATGTCTGTTTGATTATCCTTAAAATACTCAAAAGTAAGTTACAGCAAAATTCCAATTTTTCTTAGAGCACCAGTTGTAACTATTTTCATTGTGTTGATATAATTTTAAGTACAATGTTGCTATTTTCACCCAGGATTAGAACCCAATGTCTACTCAATCACACGCTTGTGTAAGACTCAAGCTGTCTACTGCAAATGGAGAAGAAACAGAGGAAATTACATGACCGATGCAGAACGGAATTTCTGTTTTTGTTGTTTTCTGGGGGTGAGCCAAATAAGAAGCCTGCCTTGAGCCAACCTAAAGCAGAGGGAATGGAATTAAGGGTTTCCATGCCTTGCTCTACTTGGTCTTCTCATCAAGGATGCATTTCCAGGGCACCTGGGTGGCTCAGTTGTTTAAGCACTGATTTCAGCTCAGGTCATGATCTCACAGTTCATGGATTCAAGCCCCACATCAGGCTCTGTGTGTGCTGATCACCTGGAGCCTGGAGACTGCTTTGGACTCTGTGTCTCCCTCTCCCTCTCTCTCTGCCCCCTGCTCACTCTCTGTATCTCTCTCAAAAATAAATAAACATTAAAAAAAACTTTTTTTTAAAATAGGATGGATTTCCAACCAGTGCTCCCCTCCACTTACTCCTGTAATGGAGGAGCTTTGCTATTTTAGTCTCTACACTAAACATGTACTACATTTTGTCATAGATTACTGAAATGGCTCACTGTCCAAAACATCAGACGTGTCCCAACTCCCCAAGGCATTGCATAACTTGCTCTAAGACAGCTGATGTGTCAGAACATCTGTAGATATTAGTCATGTTTCAGACACTCTGGGGTATTAATTATTCTCCTGATCATGTCCCAAACTAAGAAATGCCATTTTCTACAATTCCACTTTGCTTCCTCTGTCAGCAAAGCGGATGTGAAAGGTGAAAATGTCAGCAGCACTGTAGCTTCTCCATCTTACCTCACAGTTTGCGCCTCTCTTCAAAAAGCGGGTCCCGGCAAACTTACTAGATCTTCTAGCTATTAGAGTGACATAGACTGGTCGTCCATAGATCAACAGCTCTTAGAAATCGAGTTAAAGCTGTCAGAGAATTCACATCAAATTGTCACACCAAACCAAGAGAATCATTATACCTTCAATATCTATTTAAATATATCTTGACCAGAAAGTTAAAGAATACGAAAAAGCTTCACCCAAGAATGGAACAGCCCTGGGTCTAACTGTTCTTCCAAATTATGCAGGTATTAAAGCAAAAAGAGGCCTCCCTAATGAGTGGTTTCCAAGAATTCCAGAGGAAACGGTAATTAGGTATAGGGTTAGTGGCCAAAGGAGGACCTGGTCTCTCCTTACAGTCAGCTAAAGGATGTAAACACGTACAACTAACCCTTCTTTAGTCTTCAGAGATCACATACCATTCAAAGAGAGCACATGTCATCTCACAGGGGGTTTAAATTATGAAGCAATATATGATACTTAGGGAATGGAGTAGTGTAACACTGTAAATGGTACCCAAATTTGTCACCTAAGTGCAAAAACTAAACACTATAAACGATTTGACCTATAGACAGCTATGTCACCTTATTTAACTTTCTGAGCCCCAGTTTCATCTTCTGTGAAGTGTTAAATACCAATAAAGTAACTACCTTTATTAGGTGGTTGGGAGAAATAGGCTAGGTAAGGTGTATAAACCAGTGCCTGTCCTATAGCAAGTGCTGAAAAGATAGCAATTCCTTTTATTATCATAAAGACTTACAGAATTTATTACATGCTTGATAACTAGAAAACTAGATTCATCATCTAAACTAATGAGCTTTAAAATTATAATCCATGGTGCTATTCCTTATTTTTAAAAAAAAAAATAAACATTTTTACTGTGCTTAATATATGCCTGGCCCTGAGTTAGCTCTTGGCAATACAAGATAGTTTGGAACTACCTTTTAGAAAATGCCTTTAGAAACTATAGCACATTCCTTTTGGTGTCCTTGGTGGTGAAAACCGTGTGTTCTTTCCAGGTAGATTTCACTTTTGGAGATAGAAAAAGTAATTCAGGGCCGAATCTCATTATTCGTGAATAAACCAAGCAGATAATACTACTCACTGCTTGAAAATGATTATAAAGAAATTATTTCAAATGTAGCACATAAATCTCAGTCATTCCCATTTCAAACCTCCTCTGTGTCTTCACCTAGCCTCCCTTCCTCCCTCATTTGCCATCCAAAAGGTACCACCAGTCCTCTTTAAGGCTAACCTCCCTAGATATACCCCTTGATCCCAAATGCTCTGGTGCAAGAAAGAATATTAGTTAATCACATTTACCCACTTAATGGTCTCAAAACAAAAACTCCGTTAAAGTTTTCACTGTAGGTCTAAAAAAAAAGTGAAGGCACAGAATGTCAACTGGAAAACAAGCTAGGTTTACAAATTCCCTACATGATCTCAAAAAGGGATAGGGAAAACCTAAATACCACTCTTAGAAAGTATGCACTGTCTTTCTAAACCTCATAGCATGATAGCACTTTCTTGAAAGGTTTCAACCCTAGCTAGAAATTAGTAAAAGGAAAAAGAAATTTATAACATTGAACTCAAAATCAGCTTAACCCAAGATCCAACCTACTTCTACTTAACCTGTTATGTCCCTTCCCAATCCAGGCCTTGAGGACCTTATGCCCAAATGACTGAAATCTCTTCCTAACTCATGTCCCTGTTCTAGTCTCATTTTTCTTAATCCGGCTTGAAAACTAATGTCAACTCAACCCTCCTAAGTACTTCCATCTACATTGCCCTCGTGAAAAAACTTTCCAAAATTCAGGTGTAAACCCAAAATGCTTTCTTAGTCTGACCACCAAAGCAGTCTGGTGACCGGCAATCTGACTCCTCACTACCCACGATGTTGTACTTCCCAGGGATTTTACACACAAGACCAGTCACATGACCTCCTCTACCCCTACACTCACGGTGCTTCCCCCCACCTACGCACTCACTCCCTGCTTGCTGCTAAGCTCTGACTTTTGTTTAGAGCTAGGGCCAAGCCTGCCCCCTCCTCCCCACCTCTCCGTGATTCTGCTCCTCCTCTCAAATAAGAATGATACTTATTGTTTATATCCCTTACTGTGCACACATTTTCTTCCCTGTTGTTTATCTTTCTGTGTACAAAATAGATGTGTTCAAATGGTCTGCATTCCTTTTTGTATTTCCACTACCTGATATCATGGGCAAGTTTTCCTGATGGGTGCAAGGAATGGTAAATATAACCTTACAATTCATATACAGTTTTCTACAAATTGATATAGCCTAAGTTTAATAATATATATCTTAGTTTTTTTAAAAAGGATACTTGACTGTCCACAGAATCCATGAATAATATACAATAGCCAGTCACGATGTACAGTATTCTTAATTATATCCAGAAGTTCACCATTCCACACATACTTCATATAAGGCTCACTACAGATCCCAAATACACCTGAAAAATAAAACTTGGTATCAGAAAGATAAGGAAATGGGTCAATGCTCTACTCACTGTTGAGTTCTTAAGTTTTTAACTTCAAAATAAAATGCCTGATAAATAGCATTGCCATTTTCAGCGGATATAATTCACATCATCACTCAGAACACTATGCTGATTCTGTATAAAGTAAAAGAATAAACACATTTTTCTGATTTGTAAGTGTTTTTAACCTGAGAGAGAGGAAAACGATGGGGAAGTTAAGGACGCATGTACAAACACATGACTAAGGCCGAGAGAGCACTTAAGCTAGCGGGAAGCACTGTGCTGGGTCAGGGGGCCTTGGTCCAAATACTGGCTCTGCCTCTCATCAGCAGGGTGACAGCGTGACCAAGAGTGTTACTTACTACCTCAGTGCCCCTGCTTCCTCAAATGTACCTGTACTGTGTGGTTGTTGAAAAGATGAAATAAGTTGGTAATGCACATCAAGTGTTTTGAACCAGACTGGTGTCTTACTGATACTTCCGTAAGTGATAGTTATTATCATATCAGGCTTTTTCTATGTGAAGAAATTAATTTCATCAAACATGATCTCAGCATATTCAGATACATTTATTTAACAACTTTTACAAAACTTACATAAAGTGCAACATAAGATATATTTAAAAGATAACAGCTTAAAGACTAATAGCTCGGATGGCAGGCTATTTTCCCTCTCAAAACATGGTATGTTAAGACTGTTTATGTACTATGACAAATACACTTGGTTTGATTCATAAAAACTGAACCTTCTCTGCCCTTTCAATGCTTTACACATAGCATGAAGAGTACACACATGAACTAGAGTCCCGTCTTTGCCACGTACAAGACTCAGTGAGCTCTGGCGAGTTGCTTAAATAGCTCTGAACCTCAACTTTCTGAACTGTGAAATGATGATACCACTACTCACCTCAGAGATATGTTCAGATGAAATTAACACACCCAAAGTGACTCATACACTGCCTGACAGAGTAGAGCCCTTTTAAAAAATGTATTCTTATTTTTGTTTTCTACCTACCCCCATACCTTCTACCCTTACTCTGTTTCCTATCAGCTTCCCCCTCTGTGGAAAGAGAAGAACATCCCCACTGAAAGATGTGTATGTCCTAATCACCAGAACATGTGAATATGTTATGTTATGTGGCAAGGAGATATTAAAATTGCAGGTGGCATTAAAGTTGTTAATCAGATGACCTTGAGATGGGGAGATTATTTTGGATTATGTAGATGAGCCCAATATATCACAGGGTCATTGTAAGTGAAAGTGGAAAACAGGAATGTTGAATGTTAGAGTGATGTAATTTAGGGGAAAAAACTCGCTGGTCATTGTTGGCTTTGAACATGGAAGGGGCCCCAAGCCAAGGAATGTGGCAGCCTCTAGAACATGGAAATGGCAAGAAAATGGATTCTCTCCAGGGTCTCAAAAAAGGAATGCAACCTTGTGAACACCCTAATTTTAGTTCACTGCTACCTATTTTGGACTTCTGACTTCTGTAACATAGTACATTTGCAGTTTTAAGCCACTAAATTTGTGGTAATTTGTTACAGAAGCTTTGAAACCTAATACACAATGTTATTCATATCTGCCAAGTAGAATTGCTCTAGACAGAGTAAAAAATTAGTGGCTTTTAGAGGCTTAAATGGGATTCCAGAACAAATATTCAAATTCATATTAGGTAATACATAGTGCAAATTTAGTAATACTTTTAACTTTTCTATTATAAAGTGTGGTATTTAGAACAAATGACACAAACACATATTCAGGCACACTTGACCTTATCCTCCACCTGTCTCTGGTAGTATAGCTTACAATTAGGGAGTCTGAACCAGGGCAAATTTATGTGATCTTGATGTTCTGAGGCAGGCAGGATGCACTGAGTTTGGCCCTTAGTGCAAGAAAGTCAACCTAATCAGTTAATAATAGTCAAGTGCAATGCCAGGGATGGCATCCAGTTTAAGTAACACTCGAAGTCTACTTAGTGTGAACAAGAACCTTTGGCAAAATGCTAATAGAGCACAGCCTCTTCTTGAGTGTCCTGCAAGGATAAACCTGCTGCAACTTTAGATTACATTCTACCTTTGCACCTACATCTTCGTCATTATTACTCAAGTTGCACAGAGCAAAGTGACCAACACACTATTGACTTGCTATGTTTCCATAGTAAATTCAATTCACCTAAGCTGCTTTAAGTCTGAAATGATTCCCTCACAATATTCATGTTAGCTGTGCCCTGGCTTCAGAGCTCTAGACCAACCTAAAAATCTAGGGATAAAGGTACCCATTCTGTTAGGAGACGCTAGACTAGTCACATGTGGTCCTAGAGTAATCCTGCAGTGGCCCTGACATAAGCAAGGTCTACGATGGACGCTCCAGTCAAGCTGGGACCAGTCAAAATAAGAACAGCTTCTGACATGCTATACTGCTTCCTCAGCACACTGGCCATGTGATCTTACTCTCTACACCTCGGTTTTCCACTCAGTCTTTATTTCTTTAAGAGTGGCATCATATCTCCTGAGCAGAGCTATTACAAGAGTTAGAGATATTGTGGCAAATGTCTAGGACACAACACATAACCCGTGATGAGTTTTTTCTAAAACTCTTCAAGAAGTAAAATAAGATGGTGGTGTATTTTCCAATATTCAAAAAAACCAATTCCCCATTCAAATTTCACCAAAATCCTAGACCTAAATGTATTCCATTAAAAGTACATAGAAATTTCCTAGGAAATGTCAGCATATAACACTCTGGCTGGCCCACAAATGAAATCACATCATGATTAATGATCTCTATAAAAATGAACTGGTCAAGTTCATATACCAAGAAAAACCTCATAAGGACAAAGAATAAGGGACAGAGAAATATGAGGGGAATATGAGTTAATTTCATGAGATGCTGTTTCACAGATGCCATATTAACATGTGTTAGATGTGCTAAAACCACCTACCACTTCCGCCCTGTGTAATTAATCCTTCATCTTCAAAGATGTCGAAACTCTCCTGGTGAGTCTGGGTTGTTTCTGACTTTAACATCTCCAGGGGCATTCGCAAGACAGTGAGATTATACTGCAGTGAGTGGGACAAATCATAGCTGTAACTGAGAACATAACTGAAACTTAGTAAGAATTACAAGAGCAAAACATATTTCAGCCTTGGCTCCTCTATGGAATTAGAAACTGTAAACTATATTAGCACCTGTTCTGTTACTTGGAAACAATGCTAGTCAAACATGCACTGTAAAACCATGTAAACCATGAATATAACTGGAAATTTAAAAATCATTGCATCCTCGAAGAATTAAAAATAAAAATACTATACAAGCCAGTAATTCCACTTCTGGGTATTTACCCATTGAAAACAAAAACACTAATTTGAAAAGATACATGCCCTCCTTTGGTTATTGCAGCCTTATCTACAATAGCCAATATATAGACATGGAAGCAGCCTAAGTGTTCACTGATAGAGGAATGGATAAAGAAAGTGTGGTATATCGACACAATGGAAAATTACTCAGCAATAAAAAAGAATGAACTCTTGCCATTTGCAACAACAAAGATGGACTCAGAGGACAGTACACTTAGTGATAGAAGTCAGACAGAGAAAGAGAAATACTGTGTGATTTCACCATCATATGTGGAATCTAAAAAACAACACAAACAAAAAACAGACTCATAAATACAGAGAACTGGTCATTGCCAGTGAGAAGAGAATGCAAGATGGACAAAACAGGTAAAGGGAATTAAGGTACACAAACTTACAATTATTAAGGAAGTAAATCACACGGATGGAAAGTATAGCATAGGGAATATAGTCGATAATAAGTGAAATGATGTTGTATGATGACAAATGGTAACTATACTTACCATGATGAGCACTGAGTAATGTACAGAATTGTCTGTTCACTATGTTGTACACCTGAAACTAATACTGTATGTCTATAATGCCTCAATTAAAAAATGGAGCGCTTGAGTGGCTCAGTTGGTTAAGCATCCAACTTTGGTTCAGGTCACGCTCTCACGGTTCAGGAGTTCAAGCCCATATGGCACTCTGCTGACAATTCAGAGCCTGGAGCCTGCTTCAGATTCTGTTTCCCTCTCTATATATATTTTTTAATATAGTTTATTGTCAAGTTGGTTTTCATGTAACACCCAGTGCTCCAAAAAAAAGTTTTTTTTTAAATGGGGCGCCTGGGTTGCTCAGTTGGTTGAGTATCCAACTTAAGCTCAGGTCATAAGACAGATACCATATGTTTGCACTCATAGGTCTAACAGGAGAAACCAAACAGAGGACCATAGGGAGAGGAAGAGGGAAAGAGAGCTGGGGAGAGTGAGGGACGCAAATCATGAAAGACTACTGAATACTGAAAACGAACCATGGAGTGAAGGGGGAGGGGGAGGGAAGGAAGGGGGTGATGGTCATGGTGGGGGGCACTTGTGGGGGAGAAGCACTGGGTGTATTATGGAAACTAATTTGAAAATAAACTATTAAAAAAACAAAAGACTCATATTGGGCTCATGCTGACAGCTGGGAGCCTGGAGCCTGCTTCGGATTCTGTGTCTCCCTCTCTTTCTGCCCCTCCCCCACTCACGTTCTGTCTCTCTCCAAAATAAACATTTAAAAGATTTTATAAAAATCACTGCATGACTTCGGCATTTGCACAATTAGAAATAAAATGTGAGTGACCAAAATTCACTGACTTGTAATGTGCATTTTTTGCTTTACAGCGAAGAGTCTAACATCACAGCCTTGTGCAAAGGGGTCACACTCTCACATATATCTGAATAGAGTTGTATAGATGTTACAATATACATGCAATAGTGCATGGTCTGTACTCTAGTTTACCTATGAACAAAAATAATGCTAATTATTCGTGGTAGTACCATAACTGACTTAGCAAGACAGGAATAAAAAATAATACAAACTATTATGATAAAATTTGTTTTAGAATAGTAAAGCCATCCAAAAAGTTATAACTGTCTTTGCAAGTAAAATTTGGCTTTGAGGCCAAAATAAACCCATTTTACAATCCTGATTTCACATAAGCAATAATTTTTAAAGAGAGGTGGTGGTGATGGAGGAGGGCACTTGAGGGGAAGAGCACTGGGTGTTGTATGGAAAACAATTTGACAATAAAATATTAAAAAAAAAAGTATGTCTAGCTATATATTAAGCACAGAATTCTTAAATTTATCTAGAATTCTTCACATTTACCCAAATTCATAAAGATGGTTGCAATTTTGTTGGGAGACTCACATATTATTTCAATTATTATTTCTTCTTCAATTTATTCACATAATTTGATTGAAATTTATTTTTTTATCTGTGAAATTCAATTTTACATTTGCTAGATGAAGCCATTAATTTTACTAAAATATAATGTCAGAGATAAAAGTTGTATTAAGAAGTTGGTTTTTCAATCACATTTACAATAGCATCAAAAAAATAAAATACTTCAGAACAAATTTAACCAAGAAAGAGAAAGACCTTATGCTGAAAATTATAAGACAATGATGAAATAAACTGAAGATACAAATAAATGGTAAGACTCCCCATGTTCATATATCAGAAGAGTTAATATTGTTCAAATGTCCATACTACCTAAATTCCAAAGACATTTTTCACAGAGGTAGAACAAAGAATCCTAACATTTGTATGGAACCACAAAAGACCACCAATAGCCAAAGCACTCTTAAGAAAGAAGAACAAAGATGGCGACATCACACTTACAGATTTCAAACTTTCTTACAAAGCTACAGCATTCAAAGCAGTATGGCATAAAAAAAAAAAAACCAAAAAAAACAAACAACCCCCCCCCAATATATCAGTGTAACAGAACAGAATGCCCAGAAAGAAACTCATGCATAAAGAGTCAAGTATTTGACAAGAGAAGACAAGAAGACACACAGGGAAAGGATAATCTCTTCAATAAATGGTACTGGGAAACCTGGGTAATCACATGCAAAGAATGAAATTGGAACCCTTGTCTTACACCACTCACAAAAACTAACTCAAGATGGATTAAAGACTTAACTATAAGACCCCAAACTGTAAAACTACTAGCAGAAGACAAAGGGGAAAAGCTCTCTGATATGAGTTTTAGCAAAGCTTTTATGGATATGACACCAAAAGAACAGGCAACAAAAGCAAAAAATAAATAAGTGGGGCTAGAGCAAACTAAAAAGCTTTTGCACAGAAAAACAAATCAACAAAATAACAAAGCAAAGGCAACCTATGTAATAGGAGAAAATATTTACAAACTGTCTATCTGGAAAGGGGTTAATATTCAAAACATATAAGGAACTCATACAGCTGAAGAGCAAAAACAAACAAAAAACCACAGAACAAAATCACCAAAACCAAAACCAAACAATCCAATTAATGGGCAAAGGACCTGAATAGACATTTTCCCAAAGAAAATGGCCTACAGATACATGAAAAAATGCTCAACATCATATCAGGGATGAAAATTAAAACCACAATGAGACAGTAACTCATACCTGCTATAAAGGCTGTTATCAAAATGACAAGAGACAAGTGTGGCTAAGATGTGGAGAAAAAAAGAACCCTTGTACACTTCTGGTAGGAATGTAAATTGGTGCAGCCACTGTAAAAACAGTATGGAGGTTCCTAAAAAAATTAAAGATAGAGAACTACCAGGGGTGACTGGGTAGCTTAGTTGGTGGAGCATCTGACTCTTGATTTCAGTCCAGGTCATGATCTCAAGATCCATAAGTTCAAGCTCCACATCAGGCTCTGCACTGAGAGTACAGAGCCTGCTTGGAATTCCCTCTCACGCTCTCTCTCTCTGCCCCTCCTCTGCTCACAATCTGTCTCTCAAATTAAAAAAGCAGAACTACTATATGACACAGTATTCCCACTTATGAGTATATAGCCAAAAGAAATTAAATCATCATCTTGAAGAGATATCTGCACACCCATGTTGACTGAAGCATTATTCATGACAGCCAAAACATGGAAACATCCTAAGAGTCCAGCAATAGATAAATGGATAAAGAGGATATGGTGCATACACACTCACACATGGGATATTATTCAACCATTAAAAGAAAAAAGACAGAAATCCTTCTATTTGCAACAACATGGAACTTGAGAGTGTATGCTAAGTGAAATAAGTCTGATTATTTCCATATTGTTGTCACTACTTTATTTTTTTAATTTTTTTAACGCTTATTTATTTTTGAGAGACAGAGAGTGACAGAGAATGAGCAGGGTACGGGCAGAGAGAGAGAGACACACATAATCCAAAGCTGGCTCCAGGCTCTGGGCTGGACATGGGGCTCAAAGCCACGAACCGTGAGATCATGACCTGAGCCGAAGTCAGATGCTTAGCTGACTGAGCCACCCAGGCGCCCCGTATTTTCTCACTTCTATGCATAATATAAAAAAGCCAAACAAGTTGTGTATTGGTTGCGTGGTACACATTTCCAGATATAATACAAGTAAGATCTGGGGATCTAATGCATAGCATGGCAACTGTAATTAACAGGAATGAATTATAACTTAAAATCTGTTGGGAGTACATCTGGAATGCTTTCACCATGCACACATACACATACGCACTCATAATTATTTGAAGGGATGGAGACATTGACTAACCTTATTGTGGTAATTATGTCATAATATTTATGTGTATCTAAACATCATGTTGTAAACCTTAAATTATATATTTATATGTCAATAATATCCAACAAGCGGGGCGGAAGGAATATTGATTTTTAACTTTAAAAAATCAATTCCTAGTTAGAATAATTGCTTTATTCAAGATGAATCTTACAAATGTAGTATACCTTTTTTAAGCCTACCTATTAGACACAAAAACCTTAATTGACATATGTTACTAGGATGACTTAATCACAGAGCTCAGAATCGGGATGCAAACGAAGTTGAAATCATGGAGCAGAAAACCATTTCTAAGAGCACCACCAAGTTTCTGTGATCACTTGCAGATGCTATAAACATAAAAGTAAGCAATAAAGACAGAGAAGCAGATAATTGAGATAAACACGATGGAAATATACATTCAATAAACATTTGAGGAAGTGAAAATTATTTCTTTAGGAGCCCTTCTCTATACTGTTAAAATAATGAGCAGTTTTACATCAATGAAGCCATAACCCATTCTATATAGCAATCATGTTTTTCTTTATTTCAGAGGTAAACAAGCAGTTAACTGTCTGAACAATTTAAAGGGGCTTTGGGGTGGCTCAGTCAGTTAAGTGTCCAACCCTTGATCTCAGCTCAGGTCATGCTCTCACAGTTTGTGGAATCCACCCCACGTGGCTCTGCACTGATGGCAGGGAGCCTGCTTGGGATCCTCTCTCTCTGCCCCTCCCCTGGCTCACACTCACACATGCTCTCTTTCTGAAAATAAATAATAAACAAAGAAAAGTGGCTAATATTAAACAAAAATGTTTAAATAAATTGAAAACAACGCATCAGTGCATAGCATCAATAGTTACAACACTCTGGGCCCTCATTTAGTCCTTAGCACTCAAGTCTTTTTTGGTGCCTGTTATTTTGTGTTCTACTTTTTTAGTTTGGATATTACAGCTAACAGAATTTTCCATTTAGCACAACAACTCTATGTCTCCTAGGCCTACATACTGGCACGTCAGTGGTGGTAACATACTCTCTCATAATGCTCTGTTAAAATTTCCTTGCCTGTCATTCAACTACTGGTATTTGGGTTGCCCCTGCATTGGCTGGTTTGCTCACTTGGTACTATCATAAATAGAGAAGCTATAAATGTCCCTTTATAAATAGGAATTAATATTTTCTCTTCTAATTTATTTTCTTTAGGATATATATTCACAAATACTTAATGCTACATTCTTCTTCAGGAAAACTATTAATTTATAATGCCATTAGCGGTATGTTGGTATTTGCAACTGTTCTCATATTCTGAATTTATCTTTAATTTTGCTAGATGGTTAACTAAACATTGAACTGTGAAATGGTTAAACTCTGTGTTAGAAACTGAATGAAAATTTCACTTTTGTAATTAAAAATGACAAAATAAAAATGTTTCATTAAAATCCCACCTAAAAAAGATGATGTTTATAGTAAGAATACTTACCCTTTAATTTGTCCATTCAATATTCAATTATAAGATTTTTAAAGGGAAGAAATACCTGTATCTTTTTGTTTTTAGATGAAGTAATTTGGTCAATAAAAAAATAGAGGAAGTACTATTGTGTCCTCATTTTGTTTTTACTTCCTGTAAAATAATATAAACATTTAAGTGACTAACGAGAGAAAAACTAAGTTTAGACTTACCTAAAGTAAAAATTGCTAGATAGGTCCACATTTTGAAAGATTCGTAGATACCTAAAAAGAAAAGCATACGACATTCACAAATACTATTATTTTTCATAGCTTAATTATATTCACATATACATTTATATTTGTGAATACTCTCATTATAGCTGAGAAACTCAGGAGGACCTGACCGGCTCAGTTGGTAGAGCATGCAACTCTTGATTTCAGGACTGTGAGTTCAAGTCCCATGATGGGTGTAGAGATTACTTAAAAATAAAATATTGTTTAAAAACCTGAGGAATTCAATTAATAACTGCAGTAGGAATTTTATCTGAAGCAATTTCTAAGTCTGCTGATTGTCCCTTCAGAGACCTTAACTTTATAGTTTGACCATATCTCACCCCCCTTATGCCAGAGAGGGTAAGTTATGTACTTAGTATGGGGGGCATTTAGACTCAGGGCAAGACAGAAGTAAATACTGTTCTTATTTTTATAATTATGTGCTTTGTAAATGCTTTGAGTTTGGAGAGAGGAGAGTAACAAAAACAAGCAAAAATGTTTGTGGGTCACCATAATTTTAAGTTGGAAAGTTTTTCAATAGCCAAAAAAAAAAAAAAAAAACCCCAAAAAAAGTACAGAATAAAATATCTGCATATCTACCCCTCAGGATTAATAAGTATTAACATTTTTTCAAATTCTTTCAACTTTTTAAGGACTTTTGACCACAAATGGGTACTGAATTTGTCAAACATATTTTCTACAAATATTAAGATGATCATAGTTTTCCCCCAAAATATTTTAATGTAGTGAAGTGCTCTAGCAAAATTTTCTAGTGCTGATACAACCATGCACTGCAGGTATAACCTCTATTTCTCATTATGTATACAATGTTTAGTAGTACTGTATTTTATTTCCTAATATTTTACCAACTCTTTTTTTAAGTTTATTTATTATTTTTAGTAATCTCTACACCCAACAAGGGGCTTAAACTCATGACTCTGAGATCAAGAGCTGCATGCTCTTTCAACTGAGGCAGCCAGGCACCTCACCAAATCTTTTAACTTAAACGAATTATTGCATTATATAGTTTTGGAAGTATGTTGCAAGTTTTACCTAAAACTACTTCAGCCTACCTATAACAAGCTATTAATATAATTGTATCTTATTCTGGATAATGTCCACTACTACACAGTATTAATCTTAATTTCATTCTTTATTTTTTAAATTTGTTTATTTTTGAGAGAGAGCAAGCATACACACACAGAATCTGAAGCAGGCTCCAGGCTCTGAGCACAAACTGCTAGATCATGACCTGAACTGAAGTTGGACACTTAACCAACTGAGCCACCCAGGGACCACAGTAATTTCACTCTTTAAAGATAGTCAAATCACTATATAGAACAATTTAATTTGTTTTACTATTCCTGCCTAACAAAATCATAAATATGAGGTTTATAAATAATACAAACCTCTTCAACTGTTTCTCATCCCTTGGATTCATATGTGTTGGTCTGATACACTGTTTTTTTTAAAAAATATTTATTACTGTAGTATAGTTGATGAAAATGTTATTATTAGTTTCATGTATACAAAATGGTGATTTGACAATTCCATACATTACGCAATGTTCACCATGATAAGTGTACTTACGATCTGTCATGATATAACATTATTACAGTATTATTGACTATATTCCCCATGCTGTACTTTTCATCTTCATGACTTATTTATAACTGGAAGCTTGTACTTCTTAATCCCCTTCACTTATTTCACCCATCCCCCCAACCTCTGCTCCTGTGGCAACCACCAATTTGTTCTCTATATTCATGAGTCTGTTTCTGGTTTTTGGTTTGTTATTTGTATTGTTTTTCAGATTCCACAGATAAATAAAATCACATGGCATTTATCTCTCTCTGTCTGACATATTTCACTTAGTGTAATACCTTCTAGATCTACCCATGTTGCCATGAGTCACAACAGCTCATTCTCTTTATAACTGAGTAATACTCCAGGGCTGTGTATGTGTGTGTGTACCACACCTTGTTTATCTCTCTTCTATGGATGGATACTTGCGTTGCTTCCACATCATTGGCTATTGTAGATAATGCTACAATAAACAGCGGTGCATGTATCTTTTTGAGTCAGTGTTTTTGTTTTCTTTTGGGAGTACCTAATTTACTTTTAATCAATATGGTATGTCTTCCTGTAAGATATGCGGGTTATAATTTTCTTCAGTTAGTACAAGACAAAGAACTACTTTATCTGTTAAATTCTTCTTATTTAATCTGATAAGTAAATACACTGAAACCAATTATTTTTTAACAGCCTCATTTCCATATATCACCAAAAAGACAGTATCATGAGAGTCCAAAATCTACTTTAAATCTACAAAATCTACTTTTTTAAGCAAGAAAGACACACCACTTTTGGTTCATGTATCTAGAACACTATAAAAGTATAGAGTATAACTAAAATCTAAACTTACAAACTAATAAGCATGCCTGTGTTCCATTTTAACCTTTATGTTTATAATAAATTTATGTATTAAGATAAATCAATTCTATTCTTTTCTCTACCAACTTATTAGTAACCTTTCCCCACATTCCCAAGCCTCCAATAATTTCCCTCCAAAACGTTTTAAAGATTTCAAACCTACAGATAAATTAGAAGGAAAAACAGTACAATAAATCCCATTATGCCTTTCATTTGAATTCACTGTTAAACCTCTCCTTAAGCACACACATATGTATTCCCTCTCTTTAAATACACAAGTTCATCTTATTTTCCTAAACCATTGTCAGTAAGTAGTAGACATGATAACACTTCACTCCTAAATATTTTAGTTTATATCTATTATGAACAAAGATAATCTCCTAAAAAGAGTATCATTTTTACACTTAAAATTTAATTTTGATTCAATATAACCAAGTATATAATCGATATACAAACTGTGCACGTGAAGTCTTTTGCAGCTCTGGGTGCAAGCGCGCACACCTGTGTATGTACCCGTGCACGTGAAGTCCTTTGCAGCTCTGGGTGTATGCACACACACACACCTGGGCACACATGTGTTTTAATCCAGGATCCAACATATTCGTGTGCTGCATCTGGTGGTCATGCCTGTTCTAAAATTTACTACAGTCCTCTGGCTTTTTCTCTCTTTGATGACATTGACATTTTTAAAGAGTCCAGGTCAATGGTTTTACAGACTGTCCCACAAGTTGGATTTGTCTGATTATTTCCTCATGCTCAGATTCAGGCTAAGGTTGCCAGAGGGGAGGGGGCTGGATTGGAGGATGGGTGAAAGAGGTGAAGAAGATTAGGGGTATAAACTCCCAGGTGTAAAAGAAATTACAGGGATGAAAAGTGCAGCACAGGGAATGTAGTTAATAATACTACAATAATGCCATATGGTGACACTATACTCATCATGGTAAGCACATCATAAAAATATATATAAATACGTAATATATATATATTTTTTAGCAAAAAAAAAAAAAAAACTATGCAGGCAATCTGTGTCCTTCCCATTGCTTCACACTGAGAGGCAAATAATGTCAGTTTTGTCACATGATGCTAAGTTTGAATATTTGGTTAAGTGTGTTTGCCATTCTTTTTTTTTTTTCCTTGTAAATAGATTCATGGGGTAGATGTGGAGACTGAGTGAATATTCTTTCCTCAATAACATTTTACCTAATGCCTTTAGTAGCTATTGCTGATCCTCACTCAAATCGACTATAATAACGGAGGTTCATAATAGACCTCAAACGAAATTACAGAATTCTGAGCAGTATTTTACATTTTAAACATAATACCTATAATATTTTGGTTATATTTTGTTTTCCAGTTGATCTGCCACATTTAATAACAACAAACAGTCGTTACCACTACTACATACCGAGCTTCGTCAGGATGAGTAATGCGTACAGAATCGTTGGGTATATAGATCATATTTGTATCTTCAATCTTATATATTGCATGGCCTCCAATATCTGCCATCTTCCTCCTTTTAGTTATTAACACAATATAATAGCCTTCTAGAAACCTCACAAAACCTGTACAACAAAAAGAAAGATAAAGCTTTCTACATTTAGTAATGCTTTCAGATACATATTTAAAGGGCAAAAGTTTTTTAGACACATATCCTACCTTATTTCTATGATTCACAGCAATACAAATTTTCAGTTGTATTGTAATTAATCTCTATACTGACATGTATCTCACTTAAAAAATACTACTCTAAACAATTTTATCTCATTCATTCTTTTAAACTTAGTCTCATTCCAAATAGGATTGAGGTGCTTTAAGCAAAAATATATCTAAGATTAAGAGGAGTTGCTATTTAATAGGTATAGAGTTTCATTTCACAAGATGAAAAGTCCTAGAGATCTGCTGCACAGCAAGATATGTATAGTTAACACTATTATAACGTACACTTGAAAATGGCTAAGATTGTAACTTTTATGTTATTTTTACAAGCATATGTAAAATAAATCAATATGTATACTAGTAAAAAGTACATAAAAGCAAAGAGAAAACCAAATAAGTTCTCAGAAACTTACAGTACTGTGCTAATATGCACTCTGAATCTCGATGGGGGATAAAGATTAAGTACCTCCCTAGATTCATTTGATCATGGAAACCCATCCTCTTTTTTAAAAAGAAATTAACTGGGGCGCCTGAGTGGCTCAGTCAATTGAGCATCCAACTTTGGCTCAGGTCATGATCTCAGTTCGTGAGATCGAGCCCCATATCAGGCTATGTGCGGACAGCGCAGAGCCAGCTCTGGATTCTCTGTCCCCCTCTCTCTGCCCCTTCCCTGCTCATGATCTCCCTGCCTCCCTGTCCCTCTCAAAAATGAATGAACATCTATTTTTTAAAGTAAATAGATAAATAAAGAAAAAGGAAAAGAAATTAATCAATGGGTAAGTTCTGAGAAATATATTTTGGGGCACACTGCTCAAAAGGAAGAATAAACTTCATAGGGTCTTGATTACTAGCAGCAAAACCTAACTGGAGCCAGCTTTAAAGACAGATATTTATATTAAGGATACTGAGGCAACCCAAGGCACTAATGGGCAACAATATGGTTGGGCCTCAGAAAAACACAGTGTCAAGATGCATCTCTGAACATGTGCTCCATCCTTGTCTCTCTACATAGACTAGCCTCCTCCACAGACTAGCCCCCTCCACTTCTCTGGGCGATGTGATGGGAAGCACAGCTGCTAACAGCTCTAGGTGTTACATCCAAAAGCTTCACTTGGAAAAAAAAAAAAAAAACTTTTTTTTTAATCCAGTTCAATTCCAGAATTCCTAGGAAATTATGTGGATTGGCCCAACATAGATTGGGTGTCCAGCCCTGGACCAGTCAATGGTTGCCAAGGATTAGAGTCACACTGCACTGGAACCCATTTATACAATAACTAGGTGACATCAATGGGGCAGGGAGAGGTGGAACCAGACCCTAGAAAAGAGGAGGGTTTCAGCAAACAGTACATCCAGTACATTGCATATCCTTCATGCAATCTTCCACAGGCATCACTTGTGATAGTTAAGCTTTTTATGAAAGTTGGAGCATTATAAAACTGTATTTTATGTCAAATCATTGAAAACCACATGTTGTACATTGGTTATTAAAGAAAGACCAGATGTGTTATATTTAGTAGCACTAAGTTCTCAGCAACACCCTACTGACTACAGTATTGGTTAAATTCTTTTTGGCTCCCAGAACTTTTGCTTTGGGAGTGAAAACTAACTCAGTCTGGGGGCCAGGGGTCATTTCCAAAATGGCAATGTGAGGAGACTGGCAGACCCTCTTTCCAGTGAAATAAAGATAACCGGTGAACTTTATAAAAACAAAAAAAAACTTTTAAAGTTTTTGGAAATTGTTCTAATGGCATATAGCAAGTGGAGAAATATTTATTCAAGAAAATATACTAAACCTTGGTAAGAACAGCAAGTGTGCACATCTGAACCATAACCTGCTTCCCTTTCACACCTCTCTCCCAGTCCAGTGTGATGAAATATCCATTCTGGGCAGGTGTAACCAAGAAGACAGTGCTTTCCCTCTCTCCCTAGTTCTCAGTCTAAGGCCATGGTTTCTGCTCAGAAGGTGCAGGCCACCAGAATGTCTCATTCCCTCTGTGTTATAGGAACTCTGTTCCCAGGTAAGCCCTGCTGAGATTGGTGGCTTCCCTCTTCTCCCTAGCTCCTACTTGTAAAGTGGAGACTCTACCCCAGCATGACTGGTCAAGAATACTGAGTCTCCACTGTCCTCACCCTAGCTCACTCGTACCAACAGTCAGATACAATCATACAGCTAACTTCCTATCAGAAACAATGGAGGCCACAAGGCTGTGGGATAATATATTCAAAGCACTGAAAGAAAAAAAAAACTGTCAACCAAGAATCTCATATCTAGCATAACTACCTTTCAAAACTTTCTCATGTGCACATGTGCATGCACTCACACACACCCGTGAGTGTGCGCGCGTTCTCTCTCTCTCTGTTATATTCTATAAAGTCTGAGCTAGGATCTTGATGCTATGAACTTTTTGCTCTAGAATTGACTAATAGCTAATGTCTGTGTCTTGTTATTCTCAGCTGACCAAAAAAAGGAAACTAGTAATTGACTATATTAACATAAATAAGCTAAAATATACGAGAGAAAGATGCTCAAGGATTGTATGAGCCATGCTTCTGAGGAAAAACATGCCATTAAAATACTGAAGAATACTTATATTTTAGAGACCCACAAAGTGCAAGGTGCTTTTTAAAAAATGTTCATTTACTCCTTTCTTTGCCTTAGGGATTAGCAAAAAATTCCCTGACTAAAGCTGAAGGACACAGGAATAGGGAGAAAAAGAGCTGATGACAATCACTAAAAGCAAGTAAAAAAAGGTGCTATCATTTTACAAGGATGAAATTATAAAAGTAGAGCCCTTGGAA
Source organism: Suricata suricatta (assembly GCF_006229205.1). Taxonomy (NCBI): domain Eukaryota; kingdom Metazoa; phylum Chordata; class Mammalia; order Carnivora; family Herpestidae; genus Suricata; species Suricata suricatta. Next base: position 94,567,625 of record NC_043706.1, on the reverse strand, counting down.
GTAGCATGAAAACACTCAAGGGTTTAAATAACAAATATTTCCAAAATGAATGAGTTTTCCTTTTATTCTTGCTATATACTTACTTTTTATTTAAAAAGTTGCTAATAATTTCTCAATCTACATTCCAATTGAATTTTAATTTTATGTTACTGGTTCAAGACTATTTATACCATTCTACATTTCTTCTCATAATCTGAATACAGGGAAGTAAATATATTGCACAAAAGAGACTCTACTACCAGCATGAATGCCTTCAGTTTAATATAAATGAAATTCTTTTCTTCTTCCTTTTTATCACCAACTGGAAATGTCACTCTTGTTTAAAAAAGGTTCCTATCAAATACAGCCAAGAATTAAGACTTCAGAAAGGTACAGACATCTGCCAGGAGTTAGCCTGGTAACCACTTTAACACACTAAAATTAGAACAAGTTTTTCATCTTCATTCTGTGTACTTCTGACCCCAGACCAATTTCACTGAGCACTTCTCAGAAGCCGTGATGACAGTCATCATGCAAAAGTGATTTCTCTCTCTCCACATAGAGAAGGCATTTTCATTTGAAATGGACACCGAGAACGTATATAGAAAAGGACAGTGTGAAAGGAGGTAGGGGGAGTTCTGGTGGCTGAAGAGGACCCCACCAGACCACCAACAGAGAAGAATGCAGCATCTCATGTCAGGGGTCATTACCATGCCAGCTAGTCATTATCTTAAAAGCCTTTAGGGAAAACAGCACTCTGGCAGAGAAGCATGAAAAACCTCCACAAGGTACACAGGATCTAGGCATAACAGAGTCCTCTAGAACCAAAGTGACTCTCTAACATCAAATCTATTGCTCCCTTATAACTCTGAGGCTCACACTTTGTTGCTGTTGTCTTCATTACTATGGCTCTGCAATCCAATTTTTTCTTTTAATTAAAAAAAAACATTTTAGATTCATTTTTTGAGAGACAGAGAGTGTGTGCGCAAGAGGGAGCACAAGTCGGGGAAGGCAGAGAGAGATGGAGACACAGACACCAAAGCAGGCTTTGGACTCTGAGCACTCACAAACTGTGAGATCATGACCTGAGCCCAAGTTGCCCCTGCAATCCATTTCTAAGAGTGTGACTTTAAATAACAACTGTATCCTAGTCAGCTACAATACTGACTCTGCTCCTCCCCTTCAACATGCTAGCAGCTTAGAAGAGTATCTTCTGACAGGCCCAAAAAGGACATTGACCTGAAGTTGTGCAGCAAAAGGAGCTGGGATGTGACTAAGCCTAGTAAAGACTACAGATAACTAGCCACCAACTCCATCCACGTGCCCCAAGATCAAATAAAACAACTTTGGGAAGAATGCTCCCAAATGGGAGTGATCCCATTCAGTGGTTTCCCAAACTTCTGCTGGCCATCAAATAACAATGGAGTGGGTCAGAAACGTATAAGGTAGACATATGACTAGATCGACTCATACCTAGGGACCAGTGATGATCCATGAGCTTTTTGTGAGTACCAAGCCCATGAAAAGACAAGAAAACAAATTGAAAAGGGATTTGGAAATTTTAGAGCAATTTGAGAATGCTACAACATCCAAGTGCATAATCGACGAATTTGCCTTGAATAGACTAGTTTGGGTCTTACTGAACTTGTGTGATAAGTCACATGTGGTCCAACCAGCAGACTAGTTATTCACAGTAGGATCACATGTTGGTCTGTGACATTTTGGTGGAAAACACCTGGCCCATTACTGCAGATAATTGAGCATCACTGCTCTAGATTCTTACAGACGATGAACTAAATTAACCATGATAACAGTCTGAAAACATTCCAGCAAAATACTATTCACAAATTAGGCACGCTGAAAAAGTTAACTGGGAAAATATTTTGGTCGTGGAACAGAAACAACCATTCTAATCATTTCTCACATGTATTATTTTGACAACCAGACTATATATTTTTCAAAGATAGGCACTTTGTGTTTCACTGTTTCAGTATCCCTCATTGTTTCAAAGACAGTACTTATGAGACAAATCATAGACTTTCATGAACTCTCTATTCACTCTTTTCACTAATCCTAAGCTTCATTTACAAGGCTGAACAAGAATACATAAAATATATTTCCATAAAAATAATAAATCCTTACTTAGTACATTATTGTATCACTTTACTGGTAGGTCAGTCTGTCAGGGACTTCATTATCCAAGGATAGTCTTAATCCTAAGGGGTCCCTAACCGCAACAGAAATAGTTACCACAACACCTACGAGGACCACCTCTAAGAAGATCCCTTCAGCCCTCATCCAAAGTTTCCAAATACTTGTGTATAAAATAAATATCTGGTTACAAACCTGGATACCAACTGATAAAAATGAAGCGCTGGTTTAATAAGTTTAGTTATCAATAGATTTAAAACAAGTCAAGGAATGCTGCAAAAAGTAAATATGCCAAGAACAATGAAGGATGACTAAAGAACCATAAAAACAAAACAGTATAGCAGTCTAGAGACAATTTAATATAAAGGCAAGCTGCCCAATACACCTCTGGAATACCCAAGGGCAGCTAATTTTAAACAGTTCAATAACTGATCTTCACTTCGTTACTCTTAATCATCGAGGAAAGTTCAGTTTTGGATAATAAACCCTGGCTAATGAGGCATTCAACATTACATTCACTTTAGAAATTTCCATTTTAAAAAGTTATGAGTAACTAATACTGAAGTTAAAATCTACTACATTTTTTTTTTAATTTTTGGTTTAACATTTATTCATTTTTGAGAAAGAGAGACAGAACATGAGCGGGTGAGGGGCAGAGAGAGGGAGACATAGAATCTGAAGCAGGCTCCAGGCTCCAAGCTGTCAGCACAGAGCCTGATGTGGGGCTCAAACTCACAAACCGTGGGATCATGACCTGAGCCAAAGTCAGACACTTAACCGACTGAGCCACCCAGGCGCCCCAAAAACCTACTATATTTAAGACACATTGTATTTCCAGGTTTTTTTCCCTTTTATTTAAAATATACATGGGGTACCTGGGTGGCTCGGTCAGTTAAGCGACCGACTTTGGCTCAGGTCATGATCTCATGGTTCATGAGTTCAAGCCCCACATAGGGCTCTGTGCTGACAGCTCAGAGCCTGGAGCCTGGTTGGGATTCTGTGTGTATGTGTGTGTGTCTCTCTCTCTGCCCCACCCCTGTACTCTGTCTCTTAAAAATGAACAAATGTTAAAAAATTTTAATAAAAATATTAAAATCAAATAAATATACCCAACACTGGGGCACCTGGGTGGATTAAGTGTCAATTTAGTGCCCAACTCTTGATTTCAGCTCAAGTCATGATATCAGAGCTTGTGAGTTCAAGTCCCACATTAGGCTGACAGTGCAGAGACTGCTTGAGATTCTCTGCCTCTGCCCATCCCGCTCGCGCGCGCGCGCTCTCTCTCTCTCCCTCTCTGAAAATAAATAACTAAATTAAAAAACATATATGCAACACTGAAAGTGGAATTTAACACTTATGGCATTTATGGGATTTAAACACATGAACTCTCTTGCCATACACAGATGTGCATACATCCATAAATATTTATCTGTTAAACATAAAACTTCAACATACTTGTCAAGACTGAGCCAAAGGTGTAGAAAAGGGGCCAATCTAAAAAAGAAACAAAACAGACCTACCACTCTTGAACTTCTCTGACAACCTCCTAGACACAAAATGGACCTGAAGTAATTACATATGAAGAGTCTCTTTTTCCCCCAGGAAATCTTTCCTGGCCATTCCTGGTCCAAGTTATCTGCCTCTTATATAATCTCCACCCCCACATAACTTTTCACGACACAGCTTGGCTCTTAAGCACAGCAGTGGAGTTGTCTCGCATGTATTAGATTTTGTCCCTCAGCCTAGTGTAGTCAGCCTAAGACTCCCAGAGACAACTCCACAGCACAGCAGAGACAGGTGTACTGACTCACCGCAATAAGGGATGGGGTGCACATCACAACTGTGGGGCATCTCACAGGGTCCCAAAGCTAGACAGCAGAATCCGCAAAAGCCAAATGTATGTCTATATTTGTTTGCGAATAAATGAAGTAAAGGAGTTAAAATTGAATTTGGGGGAAGGATGGAATTTAAGTAAAATTTAAATGGAGAGGTTCAAACCAAAGTAGAACTGTATGTAAAGTGAAGCAGACTCAGGGTCCTGTTTCCTTAAAAACAATAAAGTTAGCATAGCTGGGGGCTGTGTGTCCAGAAACCCCTTTTTTGAAGCTCTTCCTCTCAGTTGTAAATCTAGGTTGCTTCTCTGTGTCAAAGTTACTTATATCACCCAGACAAGAGGGTGATGTTTTCCCTTATGGATATAATTTCAAACAGCAAACTCTATAATGCTAGCGAATAGTTTCTTAGTGAATAAAACACCAGTAGTAAAAGAAGGGTATTATGACACTTTATGCTATAGCATTTCCTTGGGAGAAATCCCTGTTAATTCTTTTTTTTTTTTTTTTTTTAGATTTAGTTATTTTTGAGAGACAGTGCAAGCAGGAAGGGGCAGAGAGTAGGGGGACAGGAGATTCAAAGAGGGCTCTATGCTGACAGTAGCAAGCCGGAGCTCAAACTCAAGGAACCATTAGATTATGACCTGAGACAAAGTCAGTCGCTCAACTGACTGAGCCACACAGGTGCCCGAGAAATCCCTGTTAATTTTAAACCAGTTTTTCCAGTATCTGCTTTTCCAGCTGATGAATGGCAGGGCAGATGTTTGCAGTCCAATTTTTTTTTTTTTAACTTTTTCATTCCTCAACATGCCAAGACAATATTCTTAAAGGCCCAAACCATTTCTGTATTTATTCTTATCCTATATGAAACTGAGCAGCACAGAGCAGATACTATAGGCTGTTTGATATCTGATTGTTAACAACCAAAGCCACGGATTATGGGTTATAATTATGTACCTACAGGAAACTATCTTGTAGAAGTCTATGTAGGAAAAAATTAAAAAGAGGTAGTAAGAAGGAGGTACATTTCTTACCTACAACACCAAAAGCTGAAACAGCTCGAAATAACCCAGAGGATCCTTTCTGTCCCATCTTTGTTCTATTTCCTAGATCCAAGCGGCCAAGAAGTTCTCTCACTTCTTGTTGAGTATATACATGCTAAAAACAAACAAATTTAATCTGTGAGATCGTGCTTATTCTTTAGATTATGTACTGTCTATAAGAATCACTAGCGATTTCACAGAGAAGCATTAGTTGTGCACTAAGCTATAATTTTTAAAAGCCAACAAATTCTTTAACATTAGCAATTACAGGTAGTTATTGGATCACATGCTGCTTTACCAAAACCTTGTGTCAAAACCTTATCTTTTAAACCATACACTTAAAGGCTCTCCAAGACAAATTTCAAGAAATCTATGACCCCCTTAAGACTGTATGCAAAGCTTTAATTGTACATACATACTTGTGCTTTTATGAGGCCCACAGCTTTGCTTAGATTCTCAAAGGAATCTCTGATCAATCGCTCCTATCTCCAAGTAAAACCAAGAATCAATAAGCATATTAATAAAAACTCCCAGAACAGGAGAGAAAGGAACAGCCATAACCATGAATGCAGGAAATCACAATATACAATCTATCTAAAATTATAAACTATAACACAGAAAACAGTTTTGCAAAGAACTTAGTGAAAATGGGATCTAAACTATAGCTACCAACATATTTGATAAACCAGCAATCTACATGGACTCAAAATGTTCACAGACAGAACTTCAATACAAAGGCTAAGTTAGGCTCTCTCATTTGAAGGAGTTACAATTAACTGTTCAACACCACCATATCCTATTTCACTTGGACTAATAGTCTCACGATTTTATACCACCTGAATGAAGTCTGTATTCCGGCTCTAGATAATGTAACATCTGGATAAGAACAGCTTACCATATCTCTTATGCACAGCAAGTCATCAGAACATCATTTTTAGCAGCATAATAAACGTCTTCTCTGACTTCAAGTAGCTTCATACTAAAGCATAGTAATAGGAGCACCTGGGTGGTTCAGTCAGTTAGGTGTCCAACTTTCACTCAGGTCATGATCTCAGTTTGTGAGTTTGAGCCCTGCATGGGGCTCTGTGCTGACAGCTCAGAGCCTGGAGCCTGCTTCGGATTCTGTGTCTCCCCTTCTCTCTCTCTGACCCTCCCCCACTCATACTCTGTTTCTCTCTGTCTCTCAAAAATAAATAAAATGTTTGAAAAATTTAAAGCATAGTAATAAATAGTCTGTTCGGTAGATGCAATATTAAGAGCTATATTAAATCTTTAAAATGTCTCTTCTTAAAGAAAATATGCTCGTTATCTTCCCCAAAGAGTTTGCTTTGTAAAGCAAATCAAAATGTATCAAAGTACAATTCCAGCATGCTTTTCAACACCAGTAATTTCTCAAAAACGGATTAAAGATTTAAATTCCAGCCAACCATAAGAAATAACTGTAATTTTCAGATGCCTGATCTAAAAAGGAAAAATATATATACTACACTTTAAACAACAGGTACAAAAGTTTCTGTTTGTATTCAGGTTTGCAAGATACTTACCCTATCGTCAATTATGACCAAATCTTTTGGTTCTGTTCTATCAATCTTCAAAACACGGTATTTTGTTTCTGCCTGATTGCTCCCAACTAGAAAGTACCTCTATAAATGAAAAAGAAATGTCATTAGTTTTTTAATGCACTTTGCCTCATACACATTTTATAACCATTTTGGTTTTTGAAATTAAATACTGTAGTAATGTCAGGTTACTTTCTAAAAGAAATATTTCTGTTAAATATAACTGGCAGATTAAAGAAAGGCTGATTCTAAAAGGTCAGTTTTAAAATTGAAATATTCTTAGTGATGTCATGATAATCATCAGTCTGGTATTTGAAATGAACCCAGTAACCAGGTCAGATTAATTTAATCATATTATATAGAGATTAACCTAACTGATTATAGACTGATGTTTAAACTTTGCCAGGAAGAAGCAGCTTTCGTAAGAATTAGAAAGCTCAACACATAATTAGTAATGCCTAGACAATTATATTTATGAAAATATTGAAATTTTATTAAATAAATCTTTACAAATCTTCTGTAGAACACTGAAACGACTTTAATATAGCAACTATACAAATCCCAAAGTCCTATAAAAGATTTAAAAGAGTGTAGTTTCCCAAATGGCTTTTTATAGAGAAGCTAGGGGAGGAAATAATAAATGTTCTTTCTTTTCTGAAATACTTCCTTGGTGCATTATACCTAAACACCTTAGTCTTCCTAAATAAACACTCAGAATAAAATTAATAATCATAATGTCAAAAATAGTAATCTTGGGGCACCTGGGAGGCTCAGTTGGTTAAGCGTCTGCCTTCAGCTCAGGTCATAATCTCACAGCTCGTGGGTTTGAGCCCCATGTTGGGCTCTGCGCTGACAGCTCAGAGCCTGGAGCCTGCTTCTGATTCTGTGTCTCCTCTTTCTGCCCCTCTCCCATTCACACACTGTCTCTCTCTCTCTCTCTCTGTCTCTCTCTGTCTCTCTCGCTCTCTCAAATATAAACAAACATTTTTTAAAAAATCCTAAAGATAACAAAAATGCTTTAAAATTTTTTTTTATTATTTATTTTTTAGAGAGACAGACAGAAGACAGAGAGCACAAGTGGGGGAAGGGAGAGAGAAGACATAGAATCTGAGGCAGGGTCCAGGCTCTGAGGTGTCAGCGCAGAGCTTGATGTAGGGCTTGAACTCACGAACTGTTAGATCATGACCTGAGCCAAAGTTGGACGCTCAACTGACTGAGCCACCCAGGCACGCCTAATGAAAATGCTTTTAAGAAAACTTAAACAAGGTGAGTAACTTTTAAGTTGAATTTAAAAAAGTAAGTAAAACCAATTAGGAAAAATACATTTAAAAATATCTTGCTCTAAGATCCTCTAGATTAATGGCCAAACTGAAGTATGTAGACCATGGGAATTGAGAGCAGGAGAGATTAATGCAGAGCACTACAGGTGCAGAAAACGTCAGAGGAGTCAGCACTTGAATTGAGCCTTAAAAGATGGGTAAGTGTTTTAAAGTAAGATTTTAGGGGCGCCTGGGTGGCTGAGTCAGTTAAGCATCTGACTTCAGCTCAGGTCATGATCTCCCGGTTCAGCTCAGAGCCTGAAGCCTGCTTCAGAGTCTGTCTCCATCTCTCTCTCTCTGCCCCTCCCCTGCTCATACTCTGCCCTCTCTTTCTCTCTCTCAAAAACAAATAACATTAAAAAAAATTCTTTTTAAATAAGATTTTAGTGTATACCAGAAGATGAGCACTGGTTATACTGTTTTAACACTAGATCGGCAAAAATAGGTGTTTTATTATTAAGTATACATCTGTTTATAAGGTCAGATCTAGACTTCCAGGCCATATAGAACAAAACCATACATTAAAAGATGACTGTGTGGGGGGCACATGCCCCAGTCCCTACACCATCCCTGCTGCTGCCAGACAGGAGGAAGGGGGACCCCGGTGCCTGTAATTATTAAACATGAATTTAATTAAAAGATGATTGGTTAGGGGCACCTGGGTGACTCCAACTTCAGCTCCAGTCATGATCTCACTGTCTGACAGTTCCAGTCCTGCCTGCGGCTCTGTGCTGACAGCTCAGAGCCCGGGGTCTGCTTCCAATTCTGTGTCTCCCTCTCTCTCTGTCCCTCCCCCATTTATGCTGTCTCTGTCTCTCAAAACTGAATAAATGTTAAACATTTTTTAAAAAATAAGATTACTGGTTGCCAAATCTTAATAGGAAGACTAGCCAAAAACTATGGAATCCTTTAGCTCCTAGGAGAGGTACAGTCTGAATGACACTCCAAGGTATAATGAAGTAGGAATAGAGCAATTTGATAAAGATTAGTAAACTGACTTGAGATAGCCAATGACCAGGACTTGATACACTGGGGAAGCACCAGAAGGGCAGGGACAAAGAGAGGGAGGAGATGAAAGGTTCCCAGCCTGGCCTCAGCTAATTCCTGTCCCTGAGACCCTACCCACCTCTGAGAGGAGAGGTGGGTAACCAACATACAAAATTAACTTCAGAAGGACGGTTTATAAAGTCTACATGTTTGTTAACAGAAAAGGGAGACACCTTCTTGAGCTCTTGAGGAGAAACAGTCCCCTGAGAGGAAATACCAAGTGCAAAGACCTGAACGGGGAAGAAGCTTGGTGCGTTAGAGGAACAAGGTGAAGCAAGAATATGCCCATAAAATACCTAACATAGTGAAGAGTGTTCAACACAAAGAAGGCACTCAATGACTGTTAGTTCTTTTTCTCTCCTTTACTTTTTAAGATGTCAGTGAGTCTATGCCATTGCATTTAGAAAGAGATAGCATTTAGAAACAGAAAGAGGAGAGTGCTCCAGACAAAGAAAAACATGTGCAGGATCAGAATGAGCCAGAACGGGAGAATGCACAAATTGGTCTTTGTTCTCAAGAGAGCAGCATGCAAATGAACAACCATGGACAGTGTGCCCGAAGAGAAGGGTGAACTAGATGGTGGCAACACAGGAAGGGGACGTAACTCATCAGGGGAGGGTCAGAGCAAGCAATCCAGAGGCTGGTGTCCTGGTGCTGAGTTTGTGCTTGAAGGACCTCACAAAAAGACTCCATGTACCGAGCCAAGATAGGACAAGTGATACCCACTATCTCTACCTGAAACATTCCTCTCTCATCACCTGTCCCCTTCCAAAGCATTTTCGTTTATATCTGTAGCGCTTACTGCTAAAGGCCTTATCCAAATTCGCTTTGGACATGTCTGCCCCTTTCATCTGATTATAAACCCCTCAGGAGATTGGGCTAACTTCCTCACCTCTGTGGTCATTATTTCTAGTCTGGTGTCACAATCTGGTTCCACAGGCATTGAAAAAATGCTAGGTGAAAGACCACCTCCTACTCCAGATGAACTGTGTAACTTGCCAGGTAACTTTTTACAAGGTTTATGCGAACCCATCTTCTTTAGGGAGGTCAATCTCTCAGTAAAGAAGCACACCACAGCTTTAAGGGAGATAAAATCCCTGCATGAAATTCCTAGAATTTTAATAGTTCCTAGGAAATGTATAGAGTCACTGTAGTCAGACTATGATTTGGCAGTCTGTCATAAAAAGACAGCTGTAATCCCTGTGTGCTAGGAGGTAAACGCCTTGTTGGTCATTAGAGTACAGACCTGGGGGGTGGGGGGATGCGGATCTGTACTTCTCATGCCCAGACTCTTCCAAAGACTCCACAAAGCAGAGGACTCAATGGCTAAATCCCCAGAATTTACTTACAGACATGAATAGAGAAAAGGAAACAGGAAGGAGTATAACTATCCACATTCTCTCTTCTAAAGTGGTCTAAGAATCCTAAAAATGTGTTGTGCAGAGAAAAGCGACCTCACGTGGAGCCAGCTATGTGGGAAAGAAAACAACAGCTCATGGCTGGCCTGCAGTGGACAGAACCACTTGCCTGCACTGCCCTCTGGTGGGCAGTTGACTGTCTACTTTTATAATTTTTTTTTGCTATTTTATTTATTTATTCATTTTTAATACAATTTATTGTCAAAGTTTATAAAATACAGTGTGTAACATGTGCTCTTGGTTTTGGGGTAGATTCCTGTGGTCCGTCACGTACATACAACACCCACTGCTCATCCCAACAAGTGCCCTCCTCAATGCTCATCAGCCGTTTTCCCCCTCCCCCACCCTCATCAATCCTGTTTGTTCTCTGTATTCAAGAGTCTCTTATGGTTTGCCCCCCCTCCTCTGTGTTTCTCACTATTTTTCCCCTTCACCTTCCCCCATGATCTTCTGTTAAATTTCTCAAGATCCACATAGGACTGAAAACCTGTGATATCTGTCTTTCTCTGACTGACTAATTTCACTTAGCAAATGACACATCAGATAAAGGATTAGTCTACACCAATCTTTTAAGGAGAATAATCAATCCAATTATTTTTGTTTGGGCACGATGGTGCCGCTTACTGATTTAGGGACTGCAGGGAAGCAGGTTTGAGAGGAAACCAAGAGCTCTGTTTACAACATGCCCAGAGAGATCAAGTGGGAACTTGTGAGCCTGGAGCTCAGAGGAGAGATCTGAGTGTGTCAGCAGCACATCCCAGGCTTTTAGAGTCACGTGACTGGATTAAGCCTAGCAGGGAGCGTGAAGATAGAGACAGAGCCCAAAAAAACTAGCGTTAAGCTCTCTAAATAAAATTCTTTTTAAGGGCCAGATTTAGAGAAGGAACCAGTTAGAAAAAAAAAAAAAGTCAGTGTTTTTGGGAAACCCCAGGACAGCATGGAGTCACCAAAGCAAAAGGAGATCAATTAGAAAATGAGGGGGCAGTCACATCCACATCAAATGCTGCTGAGAGGTCAAGCAAGATGAGGGCACAGAGGTGCCAGGGGGGCTCTGACAACAGGATCATGCGAGTGACTATTCTGTGTGCAGTCTCGGTGACACAGTGGTGGCGGCAAAATCCACAACAGAGTTGTTTGGAGAGCAGATGAATGGTCTTCTGAGTAATGATGGCAGAGCGAATACCTCTCAAACACCTTACTAAAACTGAAGTCAAGTTTTTTTATGTTCATTTCCTTAGACATAAGCCCCAAGGGCAAAGAGAAGAGGAGAGATAGCAACACCACCACCAACAAAAATCATGTGAACCTCAAAAGCATGCCCAGGAAAGCCGAATCCTAAACCGGCAGCGAAGAAGTCAAGAAACAATCCAATTTATACTACAGAACCGCCAAAACGTGTGGACCTTTGTGGCATGTTTTGTTTCTGGAGGTGGGGATGTAAACTTTCAAAAATAGAAGTAAAGAGTAGCTCAAACTTCTAAAATGGAAAAAAAAAAAAAAGACAGGGTTCAAACCAAAGATCAAGAACAGAGTAAGATTAGAAATTCTCAAGAGCAACACGAGAAGACAGAAACATAATGCCTTCAAAATTCTAAGGGAAAATTCATTTCAATCTTTCTTTTTTAGTTTATTTTTGAGAGAGAGAGAAAGACAGCGTGAGCACGGGAGGGTCAGAGAGAGCGGGAGACAGAGAATCTGAAGACAGGCTCCAGGCTCTGAGCTAACTGTCAGCACAGAGCCTGATGCGGGGCTTGAACCCAGGAACTGCGAGATCATGACCTGACCTGAAGTCATATGCTCAACTGACTGAGCCATCCAGGCGCCCCTTATTTCAATCTTTAATTTGACATTAAATCTGTCAATCAAATGTGAGAATGAAATATGGACATTTCACAATGCATGGGCTCAAAAAAGTTACTGTCCACAAACCCTTTCTCATGAAGCAAGTGGCAGAGAGGTGCACCACCAAAACGAGGGCATAAATCATGGAAGAGGAAGGTGCCGGATCTGAGAAAATGAGGAAATCATCACAAGAGAGGCTACAGGATGATGTTAGGGGAGATCCCCGGAGAGCAGCTGTGCTGCAGGCCTTGGGAGCAACTAGTCCAGATGGGAGCCACAGTTTTAAGAAGATGAAACCCAGAAGAACACCCACCTCCTTCCCTCCCTACTGTGTATGAATGCACTGAGAGGAGATTTACATGCCCAAGAAAGTTGGGGTTAAGCTCACTATGAGTCCTGAGAAGGAAAGGACAGGTCAAGTCCTGGCAGTCTGAAGTTCAAAGCGTGAAAAACGAGGTAAATGAAATACCCAGAAACAACAGGGAAGGAAAAAGGGCAGTAACTGATGTGTACAGGATTCCCCTAATCAGGCCTGCGTCCACTGGGCTGCCTGAACGCACACGTACACGCAGACACACAGGACTCAACACTGCTGGGGAAAACGATTGTGTGCTGGTAGCTAGCTGTGTCGGGGGAGTTGGGGTCTGCAGGAATAGGGGTGGAGAAGATGCCCCAAAAAAGCCACATTTCAATGCCCATTTAGATAGTCTTCTGAAAGTCACGGATCACTGTGTAAGAAAAAGCTTAAAATTTCATTATGTAGCTGTAACCGTGGTGACTTGGTATGAAGATGAATGTGTTTCTAAAATATATACATGAACTGCAAATGGAACACAATAGGTAATCCATTTAACAGGAAATTCAGTATCTACTAATATTATTATCTCCTTTTATAATGACAGGCTAATTAATCACTCACTTTTCCTCTGAGGGAAGAAAATCAGCTTTCTTCAAATAGAAGAAATTTTAGGTTGCCTGACAGCTTCAGTTAATGTTAAACTTCACTTGAACTTTCAGAATAAAGGTATTTTTAAAGATCACCAGGAAGTTACTTCTCACAATCTAACAGTACTGCAGGGCTGCCTCTTCACCTATTCCAGCAATCTCACAATCAGTAAGGCAGCTCAAAAGAAATAAGCCTCTGAGAGTCAAAAAGGGATGCCTCCAAGTTCACTTTTTTTTAATGTTTATTTATTTTTGAGAGTGAGAGCAAGAGAGAGCACGAGTGGGGGAGGAGCAGAGCGAGAGGGAGACCCAGAATCCGAAGCAGGCTCCAGGCTCTGCACAGAGCTCTATGTGGGGCTCAAACTCATGAACCATGAGATCATGAGCTGAGCCGAAATTGGACACTCAACGACTGACCCAGATGCCCCTTCAAATTCACTCTTTACAGCTTCAGGGGTTTACTGATGGCAGAGCTTCAAATCCCCAACAGAAATAACTGGAAACTTGGTCACCTTCAACCCCACCTTCTAAATCATAGTTGTAATTACTATGTTTCTCTCTCCCATTTTATATCCTTTGCTTTCCTGCGTCAATCCCTTAGTCAGCCACCTCTTTTGGTGTTCTCTCCCATTCCCTTATTACACAAACCCAGGCTACCATCAAGTCTAATTAGGCTGCATTCTTCATGATGTGGGTCTTTCTTATTTTATTCTATTTTGTATGATAGGGTAGAAAGGAAGAGGAAGCTTTCTTAAATCCTTTTGGAACAAGGTAGCAATTAAATAAATACACACACACACACACACACACACACACATATTAACAATTTTGAGCTAGCAAGAGTAAAGATTATCCTCACAACTTCACCCCTACACATGCAGACACAAAAATCCCCCAGAGTTCTTTTCAGCTACCAATTTTTTTTCATTATAAACTTGTATCTTTTTTTTGATGATTTTTTTAATAGTTTATTTCAGCTACCAATTTTAAACTCAAATGCTATGTGTTAATTTCTTTGATCAGTTACTATGATGGTCAGAACCCCTATGGCATTGTATATTAGGCAAGGGCTATAAATTGGAAATCATTCATGGTAAATTGCAGTTTCATCCAGCTTAACTTTAGGTTGCTAAATCTCCTGTGGGCAACTCATAGTTGCACAGGGCCATATGAGCCGTAAGTCTGGATCTGATCACAGTTAACCTGTAGGCCTGGGTCACAGGACAGACAAGGGCCGTCGCATCGTCGCAAGAGCCAAAGGGCAGCGTAAAGGCACTGGGTGCCAAAGAGAACAGGTAAGTTTGGGAGGAAGCCCACCGTTCACCAGGCCAGAACTGCACCTCCCACATGGTATCTACCAACCCACCCCCCTTCCTCTTCAGAGTCCTCAAATTCCGCCTCCAAACACAGGTAACAATAACAGCCTGAATGTCACCTCAGGAGCAATCCTGCCCAATCACTCTTCTAAATGAAGGCTCAGGACGAGGCAGACCATCTTGTCCATTGTCTCCTTTGTTCTTTTGTTCCCCTAATTCTTTCATAACCAATTAATACATTCCCACCAACCAAATCAAGAATGCACTTATTCTGACTTACACATTTGCCAACAAGACTTTGGTCAACTTTCCAATCTTTGTCATTCGGACAGGTGAAAAATGTCAATCTATTTTTATTTTATTGCCTTAATGATTAGCAAGTTGAATATTGTTTTAATTTTTTTTAATGTTTTTATTTATTTTTGAGAGAGAGAGAGAGAGAGAGGGAGAGAGAGAGAGAGAGAGAGACAGCGTGAGCAGGGGAGGGTCAGAGAGAGAAGGAGACACAGAATCTGAAGACAGGCTCCAGGCTCTGAGCTAGCTGTCAGCACAGAGCCTGATGCGGGGCTCGAACCCATGAACTGCAAGATCATGACCTGACCTGAAGTCGGATGCTTAACTGACTAAGTCACCCAGGCACCCCTGAATATCATTTTATAGTCATACTTCTTTTTTGTCAAATTACCTATTCATGTCCTTGTCCTTCCTTGTTGGGTGTATTAATTTTTAGACATAAAATAATAAGCAGTATTATTTGTTGTTCAGGCAACTAATACTTTCTTCACAGTTTTTTGACTATTTACATTAATAGTTTTAAATGCTTTCTATTAGAAAAGAAAAAAATTATGTCAATGGTCTAATTTTCTACTTTATAAATCTAGAAAAAGGTAAACTGATTAATCCAAAATCCATTAAGAGGAAGAAAATAATAAGCCTAAAAAGAGAAACTGACTAAATAAAAAACAAAAATAGAGAAAATCAACCAAGTCAAAAGTTGGTTCTTTCAAAAGACTAGTAAAATCGATAAATGCCTGGCAAAATGGACCAACAATGAGAGAGAACAAAATACCAACGTCAGGAAAGAAAGTGGGAGTTGGGAGTTTTACTACAAATCCTACAGAAATCAAAAGTTTAATGAGAGAATATTATGAACAACTCAATGCCAGTAAATTCAACAACTAAGATGAAATGGACAAAAATACAATTTATCAAATGTGATTCAAGACCCATTCAAAGCTTGCATAGTCCGACATCTACTATAGAAACCGATTATCAACATTTGTCCCACAAAACAACCCCAAGCCCAAAAGCTTTCAGTAGCAAATTCTAACAAACATCTAAACAAAGAAATACCAATCTTATACTACCACCTTCAGAAAATAAAAGAAGGAACACTTCTCATTCATTTCATAAGATCCAAATTACCCTAATGCAAAAATCAGACAAAGATGTTAAAGAAAATGATCCACTGATATCCTGAACATAAAGGTAAAAACCTTAGCAAAGTATTTGTAAATAGAATCTAGCAATATACGAAAACAATAATACAGCATGATGGAGGATGGCACACCCCAAAATTCAAGGTTCTTTTAATCTTTGTAAATGAGTTGATGTAATACATCATACTAAACAAATAAAGGAAATGCCATACGCAGATGCAGGAAAAAAATGCAACAAAATTCAGTATCTATGATTTAAAAAAAACACTGTCAGCAAACTAGGAATAGAAAAGAATTTTTCTGGGGAGTCTGGGTGTCTTAGTTGGTTAAGCATCTGACTCCTGACTTCGGCTCTGGTCATGATCTTTACAGGTTCGTAAAGTCGAGCTGTGTTGGGCTCTGCAGTGACAGTGTGGAGACTACTTGGGATTCTCTCTCTCCCTCTCTGTCCCTCCCCACCTCGTGCTCTCTCACTCCCTTTTTCAAAATAAATAAATAAATAAATAAATAAACAAACATTAAAAAAAAAAAAGAACACCATCTTTCTCATTCTGGTAAAGGGCATCTCTGAAAACCTAAAGCTAACATCACACTTCATACTGAGACTGCTTTCCCCATAAGATCAGGAACAAAACAAGAAAATGTCTGTTCTTGCCACTTTTATTCAACTTTGTACTAGAGATCCTAGTCAGGGCCAGAAGGCAAGGGAAAAAAATGGGAGGGAAGTAGTTCCTCTTCCTAAATGACATGACTATTTATGTATAGGAAATGATCCCCCCCACCCCCCAAAAAAGCTACTAGAACTAATGAATGTGATGAGAAAAATGATTATTTTGTGTTCAGGACTAGGTATCTAACAGTATGATAACCCTGTTCACACCAAGTCTAAGTATTTAGACTTGAGCTTAGGATTCCCACCATAATTTCCCACTTTGCTCTTGCTATGATATCTTTTTAAAATAATCACTTACAGTTAAGCCCATAAAAATAAGTGACCTCTGCTCCTACCTTTTAAGTAAGAGATATTTGCTACCCTGCTCTCTATCTCTTGCTCACCTGTGACCTAGGAGAGAGGACTGCTCTTCCCCTAGATCATTCTCTCCTCCCCCCCAATACTCCCACCCCTGCCACTTCTCAATCTTGTAACTCGACTTCCTTTGTGTGGGTGTACTGAAACTGTGCTTTCAATCAATCAACACTGTGGGTTTCACTCCCCCAAAGTGAAAGTTTGATACTGAGGGCGCTAACTGCCAACTCCATGTTGGCCTGTGCCCCTCAATTCAGTGGGTCATAGTTTGCATATTCTTTAAAAAAAAGTTTTTTAATGTTTATTCATTTTGGAGAAACAGAGAGAAACAGAGCATACGTGGGGGAGGGGCAGAGAGAGAGGGAACACAGACTCCCAAGCAGGCTCCAGGCTCTGAGCTGCCAGCACAGAGCCTGACACAGGGCTCAAACTCACGAACCCGTAAGATCCTGACCAGAGATGAAGTCTGATGCCTAACCGGCTGAGCCACACAGGCGCACCTTTACTGTAATCTGCATATTTTTAATTCAACATACCAGCCCCAGTTTCTCCATATGGGACTTAAGCAAAGTTTCAGAATATAAAGTCAATGTATAAAAATCAACTCAATTTCTGCATATTAGTAACAATCAATTATTAAATTAAATTTAAAATCCCATTTGAAGTAGTATCAAAATTCATAAAGTACTCTGGAATAGGTTTTTTTAAAGGCATAAAATTTCTATACTGAAAACTAAACATATTGCTAAGAGAAAGTAAACCCCCAATTAATGGAGAAATACACCATGGATTAAAAGATTCAAAATTATATGATCCTGGAACGTATAATTTTGGACAGTCCCAATTACAAACATTTACAAAAATTAATCTGTAAAGCAAAGTCCATGTGTTCTAAACTGACTGAAAGAAAACGGTCTTTATACATATGGTCTGAGTGTTCTTCCAGCATATTTGTCCCCTAAAGGTACCTTTATTTTTATTTTTATTTTTCCAGAGCAAAGTTTACTATGCTCTGTTTTTCTTTCCTTGATCCTATTTTCTCCACTACTATTACCATTACAATAGAGGTTTTTGGCTTAATCTTGTTAGTTTATTTACTTGCTTAAATTTCTTTATAAGACAAAGTGCTGTATAAAGCAAAAAATGAAACGAAAATCTTCCTGTAGCAGGACATGGGTGGGGAGTTTCATTTTTTATAAATTTGAATTATACAAATGTGAACTATCTTACCAATTCAAATATTAATAAATCTTCATTTTGTATAGGTAACTTTATGGCAATATTTCAATTAAAAAGAATAAATAATCTCGTAATTTCAAAAAAGACTCAATATTACTATGATTCAGTTCTCCCCATATTGGTCTATGAATTGATCTATAAATTCTACAGCTTACCATATATAAAAGACTCACAGCTGGGATCACCCTCAATGAAGAAAACCTAAAAACTTTACATATACATGTACATATACATGAGGGATGTCCACTCTAACTACTGTTTTTCAACATAGTACTGGAGTTCCTAGCTTCAGCAATCAGACAACAAAAAGAAATGAAAGGCATCCAAATTGTCAAGGAAGAATTCAAACTTGCATTCTTCACAGATGATATGATACTCTACGTGGAAAACCTGAAAGACTCCACAAAAAAAACTGCTAGAGCTGCTCCAGGAATTCAGCAGTTGCAAGTTATAAAATCAACACATAAAAATCAATTGCATTTCTATACACCAATAATGAAGCAGCAGAAAGAGAAATCATGGAATCTATCCCATTTACAACTGCACAAAAAAAATCATAAGATACCTAGGAATAACCTAACCTGGTAAAACATCTGTGCACTGAAAACTATAGAACACTTATGAAAGAAACTGAAGACACAAAGAAATGGAAAACATTTCATGCTTGTGGGCTGGAAGAACAAATATTGTTAAAACGTCTATACTACCCAAAGCAATCTACACATTCAAGGCAATCCTTATCAAAATAACACCAGCATTCTTCACAGAGCTAGAACAAACAATCCTAAAATTTGTATGAACCATAAAGTTTGTATGAACTGAATAGTCAAAGTAATGTTGAAAAAGAAAACCAAAGTTGGAGGCATCACAATTCTGGACTTAAAGCTGTATTACAAAGCTGTAATCATCAAGACAGTATGGTACTGGCACAAAAACAGACACACAGATCAGTAGAACAGAATACAGAACCCAGAAGTGGACCACAAATGTATGGCCAACTAATTTTGACAAAGCAGGAAAGAATATTCAGTGAAAAAAAGACAGTCTCTTCAGCAAATGGTGCTGGGAAAACTTGGAGAGCAACATGCAGAAGAATGAAATTGTCCCACTTTCTTATAACATACACTAAAATAAACTCAAAATGGATGAAAGACCTAAATGTAAGACGGGAAACTATCAAAATCCTATAGGAGAAAACAGGCAGCAACCTCTTTGACCTCGGCTGCAGCAATTTCTGACTAGACATGTCTCCAGAGGCAAGGGAATCAAAGGCAAAAATGAACTCTTGGGACCTCATCAAGATAACAAGCTTCTGTACTGCAAAGGAAACAAAGAACATAACTAAAAGGCAACCAGTGGAATGGAAGAAGGTAATTGCAAATGACATATCAAATAAAGGGTTACTATCCAAAATCTACAAAGAACTTATCAAACTCAACACCCCAAAAACAAATAATCCAGTGAAGAAATGAGCAGAACACATGAATAGATACTTTTCCAAAGAAGACATCCAGATGGCTAAGGGACACATGAAAAGATGCTCAGTATCACTCATCATCAGGGAAATTCAAATCAAAACCACGACACACCACTTCACACCTGTCAGAATGGTAAAATTAACAACTCAAGAACAACAGATGTTGGCAAGGATGCAGAGAAAGGGGAACACTTTTGAACTCTTGATTGGGAATGCAAACCAGTGTAGCCAGAGTCGAAAAAAAAATGGAGATTCCCCCAAAAATTCAAAATAGAACTACCCTACTACACAGCATTTGTATTACTAAGTATTTACATAAAATATACAAAAATGCTGATTCAAAGGGGCACATGCACCCCAATGTTTATAGCAGCACTATCAACAATCCAAATTATGGAAAGAGCCCATATGTCCATCAGCTGATGAACAGATAAAGAAGATGTAGTGTATGTATGCACGCACACACGCGTGCATGCGCACACATGTACAATGGAATATTGCTTGGGGATCAAAAAGAATGAAATCTTGCCATTTGCAACAACATGGATGGAGCTAGAGTACATTATGCTAAATGAAATAAGTCAATCAGAAAAAGACATATATCATATATTTCACTCATATGTGGAATTTAAGAAACAAAACAGAAGAACGTAGGGGAAAGTAAGGAAAAATAAAATAAGATAAAAACATAAGAGACTTTTAAATACAGAGAACAAAGTAGAGGGGTGGGGGTGGGCTACATGGGCAGTGGGCATTAAGGAGGGCACTTGCTGGGATGAGCACTGAGTGTTACATGTAAGTGATGAATCACCAAAGTCTACTCCTGAAACCAGTACGACACTGTATGTAACTAATTTGAATTTAAATTAAAAAAATAATCAAATTATATAACTTAGGTTTGTGCAGTTCAATTTATTTAAATGTTAAAGAAAAAGAACCTCACAAAATAATAAGTGGTGGGTGGGGAGTAAAACAAGTTATAACTAATAAAGGTAATTTGGGAGATGGTGATGGATATATGGGAGTTTATTCTACTATTCTCTTTATGTTGTGTTTGCTCACATTTTCTGCAACAAAAAAGCTAAAAACAAAAACAAAAACAAAAACCAAGGATACACAAACCACAAACCAATGTTCTAAATTAACAGATTCATCAGAAATACAATTACTCTGTCAAATAGTTATAAAAGTTTCTAATCACTGACTCTCTCAGTTTCCATTTGTAATAGAATAAAATAAACATTTAAATGAGTATACAGTAAAGCTCATTTAATTAATGCAACTGACTGCAAACCGAGATAGCCGGACCCACAGAATAGCACGGGAGGGCTGACAGTCGTAGTTACAAACTATCTAGCCCCGCACCAGTAGTCAGACCACACTCTCAGCGGCACTATTGACCTCTGCCTCATTCTTTTTTTCACTGAGCAATTATAGTAATAGAAGTAACAAGATTTCCTCCTTAGAGGTTTTCTGAGAATTAAATAACAAAATATATGTGGAGTGCTTTGTGACCAGTGGCACACACTAGCTATTACTCTCATTAACAACATGTAATGTAACAGCATGTAACAACCTGCTACAGTTTTTTTTTTTAATTCCTAGGATCTATTTAGTTACTGGTAATTTTATGCTTCTTTTTCTGAGGTATTTATGTCCCTTAAACTTTGAACCTATTACTCAAATAAATCTTTCTGCTTGAATCTTTAAGTCAAAATATAAAAAAGAAGAATCACATACTTTACTGATAAGGTAACTGAGATTCAAAGATTAAATTCAGTAGACATTTCTTAGGGCAGTTGTGTTGGCCCAACCATTCCTGGAAACAAAAGTCATTACTGCCCGACTCCCTCCTGGCCATGATGATTTGTCCACCCAGGGGCAGATTCCCAATCATAGCTGAGTCAATCAGATTCCTTCTCCTGGAACCTATGGTATGTCCTTGCCAACACACTCAGTGGGTTCTCTAACACTGTTGTCTTGTTCCTGTTTTTCCAGAAGCTGGAGAGTTAGCCTCTTCCAGTGATTCCACGCAATAACTCCTCCAACATCCTTCTGATAAGCTCACTTTTTATCGCTAAGCTGGCTGGAGTTAGTTTGCATTATTTAGATGACTGAGCAGGGTCACAACCAAGTTCTGGAATACATATCTCTCTATATTAGAGACTCTGAAGTGTATCTATTGGAAGCCTACTGTTTGTAAGGCACTGTATCATAATCTGTGCTGTGAGGACCAACAGGTTGTGACAGGCGAAGAAGGGGTGGGACTTTACTAGGAAAGAGCTGCAGAAAACACACCAGGTAGGTATAAGCAATACAGACTTACTGCAGAATAAGGCACAAAAAGGCACAGCATTAATCCTCACTATATATTTGTTTAATTAATATTAAACTAGATATAAATCCATACAGGTTGAAGAAATCCCATATAGCTTTGAATGCCAAACTAAAGGATAAAGCATTTACTCTCCTCAGAATGGGGGCTAGTGAAGGTTTCTGAGCAGAAGAGCCCTATGAGTTGTGCTTTCGAAAGAATACTAACGCCTCCGCCAGTCCTAATGAATGCTCAGCTTATTAATAGGCTGAAGTTTCTGTGTTTCAAGTATTTATGTTTCTAACCATGGATATTTACCAGCACACTGTACAGAAAGCAGGTTTTGTTTCCATGTCAAAATGATACTTCTGTATGACTCTCATCAGAGAACAAGTGAAAATAGCTACCAAATACGATACTTTCATTTTCTGATGTGGATCTAATCAAATGAAGTTGCCAACAAAATTAACTTGGGCTCAACAATATCTCTCCACTAATTGTGACCTGAGGCAGATCTAATACTAGAACTATGTTATAATTGAGAAACTGTTAAGTACCTACTTTATCAACGGAAGACAACCCAGGTTCCATGGAATGTACCTTATGAAACACTCTACAGCAGAACAGGCAGGTGTACAGCATAAGCAATCTTATTACTACGAAGTGTAATTTTAAACATAGACTCTAACATCACTGTCACCCAATTCAGAAAAGCTGTACTTTATTTTCCAACCACACAAAAGAAAAAAGATCTGCAGACACTATGTTAATCTTAGGGACCCAGTAATCTAAACACAAAAACTGATCTTATTCCACAGTAACTACTTACACAACCATTTGAAGTGATAAAACAAATAAAAAGTGCAAAAAGTCAAGTGAAAAACAAAACAATGTTACCCAAACAAATCAGTCTTTAAGCAATACAAGTTCTCCTTTCCTCTCAAATAAAGGGAACCAAATATTTTAGCAACAAAAGCGCACGTAATTAACATTAATATAGTAACTGGTATGCCATAGAATCGGAAAACACATAATTTACCCACTCGAAGGTCAAAAATATTTTTCATGCCCTTGCCTGTACTGTAAGTAGAGATCTACAGAACAGACTCTCTGAAAGTTGAAAAGAATCCAGTAACTCGTTCAGAACTTCATGAACAGTTTCTGAGATACCCAAAGCACCTGTTTCCAGGGTTTCCCCACTGTGGCTTTTACGTGGAAACAGGTACAAGCAAAACCAGCAGTGCCCTGGGTGAGATAACAAGGCGAAGCCCCCTCAGACACACATGCCCAAGGCTGGTGGGATTAGGGACTTAGGGAGGGGGATGCTGTGACCGTCCTCCCGCACGCGACCCGTCGCGCCCCGCCGCGCGGGGAACTCACAGCTCTGGTCTCGTACAGAACCAGCTTCTGGACGGAGCTTATGATGGGGGCAGCTGCTGTGGGCATGGTCAGAAGAAATGGGGGTCCCCACGACAGGGCACCAGGCCGCGGCCCAGAGTGCGGCAGCCTCCAGACTGCCCCGGGAGGCCCAGAGGCGGGAGAGGAGACACCTCAGACCCTGGACATCAGATCCAGCCGGGAAAACGCCGCTTGTGCACCAAACAAACAAGACTCGGTAGAGTTCAGGTGTTTCCGGATCCCGGCTACCCCACCTCCGTGCAAGTCCCGCCCCAGGCACGTCGGGGGCGGAACTGGAGGATATACCGTAGCCTTCCAGAACCTGCGCGCTGCCTAAGGAGGAAGCGGAGGGCGCCATGTTTGGTGCGGGCGGAAAAAAAAGTGGGCGGAGGGGGAAATGGAGCGGTTAGTCTGGGCTCCGGCTTTATCTGGTCCTCCTCTTTGGAGAAGGGGGGGGGTTTGGGACTGAAGTGCTTCTTTTGAAGTGGTTCTCTGAACTGTAGATAGCTCCATTCAAAGTTGATCTTTTTTTCTCTGCCTACCTCTGCCCTTATTTTCCTGGAAATATATCTGATAGCCCTTCGCTGAGTGTCGGTGTTTTCTCCCTTGCGTCTTTTTGTTACCTGTTTTCACCCTTATGAGAGTCAACAAAATCCGTGTTGTCGGAAAACTGGGTGGTTCAAGAAATTTTTTTTAATCACCTTAAAAAAAAATCACCGAAAGTTGGAGATCTTGTAAATTCTACAAACGGACTGTCGTGCAGTGTTTAGTGCAGTGTGGTGTGGCACTGGCTTTGAAACTAGCAGTTCTGGGTTAAAGTAAGGTCTCTCCATTTGATACGTGTAAACCCAAGTGAGCAGTGTACATGCCCTCTCTAACCATCACCTTCTATATTTTTTAAAAGGAATGTATTAAAAACACAAAGTTAAGTGCAAAAGTGAATAAGTAAAAAACATTTTTTTTAATCAATAAATTACAGCCGCACCTACGAGACCCGGTCCCCCAAGAGGCCTTGCGCGAAGCCCCGCCAGGGGTTCCCTAGGCAACCGCTGCTTAGAGAGACACCAAAGACGGCTGCAGTGTGGCGGTTGGGGTCCTGTGGGCTCCTGAGGACTCCGCTGTGCCGAGGTAAGTAGGGGTCATACGTAGTCCCCGCCCGTTTTGTATCTATTGAAGGGAACCTCACCTCCTGTGGGGACCTCAGGCCAGTTCCTTTTCTTATAAAACTAAACTTCGGGATCTCTCAGTGAATTACTTTTTAAAACCATTTTCCCTTCCAACGACTGATGTCATTCTACAGATATTTACTGAGCACCTACTACGAGAGCATAAGAAATCGCCTATTGTTGGTTCCCAGGAGTTGGGCCCCCTGTAAACCACACAACCCACCTGGAGGGTTTCTGAACGGCTAAAACGGTGGGAGAACTTGTAAAAATTCTATTGAATTATAGTATAAACCCATAATATAATATGTTATTAGAGAGTGTATTACACAACAATGAGATGTTAGAAACCATATTGTAAATTTAAAATTGAGAAATTACGAATTAAAAAAAATAAATGTTTAATTATTTAGTATTTTAATTTTCTTTCATAGTTTGGTCTTACTTTTATTAAGAACTAGAAAGATGGCCATGTCAGTTCTGGCATTTTACATTGGCTTGGATCTTTCAACTAGAAAGACTGTTTAGTTCTGTTTTGTTTCATAAGGGAAACCAATTCTTCTGAATATGAGTTAAATATCTGCACTATGCTTTTATTTAGGATAACAACTCTTAAAATATGTGTAGAATTCTGGCTTCCAATATTTAGTTTTCAATTATTATATTATACTGTAACATAACACTTCCGTTTGAACCTTGTCTGTTTCATTCACCCAGAAGCACATCCTGATACAAAAATTCGAGGGCAAGGGGTTCATATGGGAAGTAATCCCAGGAAGCATCAGGAAACAGAAGGAAGTTGATAAAGGGAATATTATCAAGCAAATTTCTCTCTGGGCTGAAATCACTATAAAATACTGAGATATTTGTCTCAGAGTAATTCCCTCTTAAGGGCAAAGGAGCTGCGACATTTATTCACTACCTTCCATCTGTTATTGGCTAAGGCCGGCTACGGCAGAGCATTAATTTCCTGGAACTTGCAGTCTGCCTGTGCTCAGCCAAACGAGGTATGGCAGCTGGAAAGAGCCCTTAGGCAAAGAGTCACACATACTAGAAGCTGGAAGTCAGGCTGGCCATTCATGGAAAAGTTAACGTGTCAAATGGTTCTGGGCACTAATAGCATCTGCTACGTTCCAACCTTTGCACTACTCATTTTCACTCTTACCCTCTCATTAAGTTCACACCATCGCCTCACTGATTCTTCACGATGGCGGTTGGTCCCAATTTCTGAAAGAAAAAGACTCAAAAAAAGATGATTAGTGGGACAAGCTACAGAATCCACGACTGTGGTTAATCCTAGGTCTGAGACTGATAATGCATCACTTCCCTTTTCTACTACCCATTCTAGACTTTTCTTACCCTTGGTACTTCTGCTGGGCTCAGTTGTTTTCCCAGTAGGGTAACCAGCCTTCATCCCTGAAGGGTGTAAGCCTTTTGTTACCCGTCTTTGTCAGGTTGGGCTTGCTACAATTACAAGAGGAGTCTCAGAGAAGCCCCTGAGCTCAAGACACATCTGCTGCTCCAAGCATGTAGCAGCAGCCCTATCCTCACCTGCCAGTACAGTAACTCCTTATGGGCACGTGGAGCCACATAGAACCAGGCAGTGGGTTTAAGTTTAGCGAAACACAACTAAAGAGGTCCCCTGATAGAAGCATCTCTCTCCCCTCAATCAGACTCCAGTCAGGCAGAGCTCAAAGTCATGAGGAAGGATGGTACAGACTCCTCATGTCAATCACTGAGAGTGATGGTAGTGTCACAATCCCATGCAATCTCAAACTGGCACTTTAACTGTACCTCTAAGAGGCCATTCCAACCTTCTGTTAGACCAGTAGCTTCTGGATGAAGAAGTATGTGGTAAAATCAATGGATCCTTCTTACCATACCTCTTTTACTAAAAAGAGGGTCTTTTGATCCAAGGCAGTATTATATGGGATCTCATGATAAATGAGACACATTCCAAACCCTTAGATAGTGGTGCTGGCCAAGGCATTGTGGGTAGGGAAGGCACACCCATACTAGGGACACGTGTCACTTGCTCTCTTCTCCAAAGGGAAGGCATTCCATGTCATCCATTTGTCACTGAATAGATGTACCATTTTGAGGACTTAGCCTCAGTCTCTGCTGCAGACAGGCGGGATGTTCAGTGATAGAATTAACTAAGTCGGCCTGATGAGAGGGATACTTGTCATTGAGCTCATGCATGACCTCCATCACCTCCATGCCTACCACCATACCTCCTCCATTTATGAGCCCATTTTGGAAGCACTGAGGTGACCAATGATAAAGACTGTCTAGCATTTACTGGATAATCATCTTGCTTTGTCAGACACAAAAATCCACATATTTTGTGTTCACTTGTATTTGTTTTCTATGTGGTATAACATAACTACCGCAAATTTAGCAGCCTAAAACACACACACATACTATCTCATAGTTCAGGAGCCCAGAAATAGCTTAGCTGGGTCCTCCACTCAGGGTCTCACAGGGCTGTGGTCAAGATATTGGCTGAGCAGCATTTTCATCTGGAGACTCGACTAGGGAAGAATCTGCTTCTGAGCTCATTTAAATTGTTGATAAAATTCATCTCTCTGTGGTTGTAGGACTAAGATCCTACTTTTCTTCCTGGCTGTTGTCGAGGGGCTGCTCTCCGTGACTGGAGGCCACCCACTGTTCCTTGCCAGCCGTCCCTTCACAACATGGCAGCTTAATTCAGAGCCAACCAGGAAGTCTCTCCAGTGCTAAAACAGGATCTTATATAGAACAGTGTAATCACAGGAATGGTATTTCTACTGCCTTTGCTAGATTTAGAAGAAAGTCACAGAGTCCATCTGCTCTTAAGGGAATAGAATCACACAGGGTGTGACTTGGTAGGGGTCACCATCCAATTTGTTTGCTGTGCCCCACTCAAAGGTCCATTCACATGCCTCTTCCCCAGAACTCTTTTTCTCTTATCTTTCCATCTTTCACTTCCCAAGACTTTAACCAAGCCATTCAATATTGTCCTCCTAATTGAGGATCTAGGAATACTGCTTAAAGGTCTGCCCACAGGGAGGATTTCACCTAATCATCATCTTTCAGGGCTGCCTCTGAGTGGGATTAAAGTCTAGAAGCATTCCATTTTCAATTTGCACCAATATATCATGATTCATCCATGAATTTTTATAAGTTCCTATCAGCGGTTCCTAGGGAATTCCATATGATGTCTGAGCTAAAAAAGAGACATTGATGAGCAAAAGATAGATGATGTGGTGTCTGGGCTGCTTATTTATTAAGCTTCTTTTTACCCCTCAGACCTGCTTGGACCTGATCCCACTGTTCCATTTTTATCATTCATTGGATTGCTTCTGTGCCTGCCCAACTTCGGGACTAGATCTGACGTACCCAGTTCATGATGGGCACTTAGGTTGCATAGTCATCTGATGTCCCAATGCCAGGCATTCATTCTCTCTCAGAGCCTGGAGCATTGCCAGGAGCTGCTTTTTGAATGGGGAGCAGTTCTCTGCTGCAGCCAGCAATGATCTATACTGAGATGTTTCTGTTGTGGCTTTCCTAAGACTCCAAAAGTATTCGCACCTACTGTTGGTGCCTCCCTCTAGAATCATGGGATCTGGCCAGTTATATGGCCCAAGAAGCAGTCCTCTGGTACCGTAGACTAAAACTGCTACAGAGCCCTCTGTTGCTCGGAGGTTCGCTCCAAACTGACCGCTTTCCAAATCACCCATTAAATGGATCAGAACAGTATGACCAAGGATGCTACATGCTGTCTCCAAAAACTAAAGAGACTTATAAAATACTGCACCTCTTTTTTTTTTAGAGGTGTAAGGTATGAGTTATAATAAACTTGTCCTTTACTTTGAAGAGAACTTCTTGGAATGTCCCAGACCACTGGCCATGTAAAACCTCACCAAAGTAACAGGGCTTTAAATATTAGCAGATTTATCTTCCACTTTCTGCTGCTCATGTGTCTCATGAAGCTAACCAGAACACTTGCCACTTCCTGCTCACAGGCTCTGATATTATCAATATTGACAATATTTCAACAAAGGATCAACAAGACCCCTTTGGACTATGTCTGTTAAAAGATCAGGAGAGTCCTGGAGTAAGCCTGAATGTTTATTACAGACTGTTCTAAGTGAATACAAACTGCCTCTAATCTTTTCTGAGAGGAATTAAAAAAAAACATAACACATTTGCTGGATGAGTAGCTGCATACCAAGGACAAGACGCTGTGTCTGGCTAGTAAAGATCTCATCTGCACAATTACAAATGGGGCTATCACTTAGTTTTCAGTAGTCCACCATCATCTGTCATGATCCTTCTGTTTTTTCAAAAAAATCACACTGGAGAAATGAGCAGGGCTATCTTTTAAATAATTTGGGGTAACACCTTTCCATTTCGTTTGAAATGACTTACTGTTTATTTCATGAGCTTCCACTTGGCTCTTCTACCACAATGGCGCTTACTCCACAGGCAGGGAACGACGGTGAAGATTTGGCCAGCTGCACTCCCCATCATATAGTCAGGGATCAGGAGCAGAACCACGAGGTGGTCTTGCAGATCCTGCACTGTAAGTCAGACTTGAGCCAAGACTCCATCAATTACTGGTTCTCTATTTGCTTTCACGCCAGCTGGAGGCCATGATGGCATTTTGGATCTACTGGTGTTGGTGTCAGCTCATACCCTATGTCCTATCGACTGAAAGAGGAGGACAGTCACATCTCCACAGTGTGTATTTCCCCAGTTAATGATTGTAGGTTCCCTTGGAGAAGGAAGAATTGGGGAATCCCTACTGTAAATACTTGTTATGGTGATGTAGGGTCTATTCTCGAGGACTCCTTGCCTCCCCTTCAGTATATGGATTCTGGAGCTAAGAACTAGGCAAGGAATCATGATTTTCCACTGTGTGTGGTACCATCAGCCTTTGATTCACTCTTTCTTTGTCATTTTTAGAAATGTAAGTTAATAAACATTTTCATTCACTGCTCATCCGTTTCACCCCCTAGATATCCCATGGTTTATCCATCACCATAGGTTTCTGTGGATCTTGATTGTTGCCATTCTGGACTTCCTGCCCTTTCTAGTAATTACACCTACTTTGTTTCTGATGATTAAGTGCTGCTATCTGGCCTCTGCTCATCAAGACCCTGTCATTCCCACTGAAACAGGGAACTCAAGTATCATAGCAGCCTTTCCCCTTCCTTCACTCCTGGCCTACAAAGGACAACCACTGCTGAGGTTATTAAGGATTCCAGTGCCCCCTTGCTAGGTCATTCCTTGTAGCCTTAATGAAAGGAGTGTCCTCTGGCCATCCCAACAAGCAGAGCTGGCTTATGAATTTTCTGGTCTCATATATCAAATCCATTTAACATGTCACTTCCTTGAGCCTTTGACACACTACTCTATATTCAACCAAGGCAGTTCCAGCATTCCTGCATTTACTACAGGCTGTTGTTCTTTTCCAACCAGCAGTGAATTAGGACCCACTCCAGGTGTCCTAGCCAGGATGTTACACCTTGAGTCATGGGAGAGAGCCCCCATATCAATTAACTCTCATCAAGTCTCCATTCCCCCACCCATCACCTTCAAGATCCTTTTCTAGGCATGTGCTCCTGGTTCCTGTTGGTGCATCATAGCTCCATCCCTTTAGGTGCATAATACCTTTCTTCCTGCACCAGTGCCTCCGCAGCTGGGCTGGGCTGATGCTTGATCCCAGTTCCTGCTCTAGAAGCTATGAGGAAGTTGAAGGCCTATCTCCTGGAGGGCAAGCATTGTGTTCTAAAGCATCTGCTTCAGGTGATGCAAGGAGACGCTGCTATCCTTCCAGAGGTGAGGGAGGAGCTACTTCTGTCAGTGCAAGGCATTCCAGGTGCTACTCAGTGTCAGGTGGAAAAGGAAAGAAGTCTCAGTTCTTTTTGCTGCCACTGTAAGGAATTACAGGACAGCAAAAGGAAAGTAAAGCAGAGCAAAGTTTTACTAATACTCAAAGGGAGGAGCGGGCCAATTAAGAGAGACAAAGGCCCCAGAAACCCCAGGGTATAGGCTTATATCAAATTTTTTTTTTGAGTGGGTCCTAAGGTAGCAATATTTGAGTTACAGGCCTGGATTATATAATAACTAGCCAACTGCACATGCCCTTTCCTAAGATAGATTTGAAATGCCTGCACTGGGTAGGAGATCACATTATTTCTATTCTAGAGGAAGAGACCAAATAAGGACAAGTGCAACAAGCACAACAAACTTAATTCTTCCTCGGCTGGGATGTTGTAGCGCAAACCAACTGCTAGGTGGGTGGAATGGGGTGGCCCCGGGCAGTTCTCCACTGGGGATCTCCATCAGGACATCTAAGGTCCATCCTCCTGTCATTCATGCCTAGCTTCTTGCCTCACACAGGTAAATCTTAAGGCTGGGAGTACTCAGACATCCACCTAAATGTCCCCATCCCAGGCCTTAGGGCCCTGGTTTTAGTGTTCTTAATATAGACTCTTTAATAAATTCACCATCTCTATGAAAGGTTTAGATGAGGGGCGCCTGGTTGGCTGAGTCGGTTAAGTGTCCGACTTTGGCTCAGGTCATGATCTCGCCATTCTCTAGTTCAAGTACCACATTGGGCTCTGTGCTGACAGCTCAGAGCCTAGAGCCTGTCTCAGATTCTGTGTCTCCCTCTCTCTCTCTGCCCTTCCTGTGCTTGAGCTCTGTCTCTCTCTCTCTCAAAAATAAATTTTTTTTTAAAAAAGGTTTAGATGCATTTTCTCCCTTATAATTAGGTTTTGTAGTAGCGTTACTTATTTTTTTTGGTACTAAAAAAATTTGAAACTTTGTTTGTTGTGAGCTTTTCATCTCAATCTTTTTAGTGTACTGGTAATAATTCTTATTGTGTCTTTTTTCATGGTGATACTTTAAAATAATATTGGTCTACTAAGTCCATTTGAATATTCTTAAATTCCACAGAGAAATATAATCATATCCCATTTACCTGGAAGCATATAGCCCCCAGAATCCACTTTTCATTGTTTCATGAACAGCATTTCAGACCACTGGTTTTGTTTTTGAAGTCTGCTTATTAAAGTCATTTCGTAAGATTTTGTAATTTTTCCATAAAGAGCCTGTATATCTTTGATAATATTTAATCCAGGTTGCTTTATTATTTTGCTGCAAAAATAAGTCTTTTTATCTTTAGTTACATTTTCTAG
The DNA here is from genome assembly GCF_006229205.1 of Suricata suricatta. Lineage (NCBI taxonomy): Eukaryota > Metazoa > Chordata > Mammalia > Carnivora > Herpestidae > Suricata > Suricata suricatta. The sequence continues at coordinate 94,535,927 of NC_043706.1, read as the reverse complement.
CAATTCCTGGTGTATTGGAATGCAGCTGGAAGCACCTAGGTGGGTCAGTTGGTTGAGCGTCCAACTTCAACTCAGGTCATGACGTAGCAGTTCATGAATTTGAGGCCTGCTTCGGGCTCTCTGCTGTTCGTGCAGAACCTGCTTGGAATACTCTGTCCTTTTCTCTCTCTGCCTCTCTGCCACTCAGGCTCTCTAAAAATTTATAAAATCAACATTAAAATAAGGGAATGCAACAGAATTTTGTATAATTTTGAATCCAGCTAATTAGATTATTGTCAAAACTTATCTGTAATATGTTTGTTCATGTAGACAATCATATCAACTAGGAATAATTATAGTTTTCTTTCTTTTGCCTTGTTATGACCTGAAAAGAACATTTTAATAGTTTTTTAATTTTTATTTTGAGAGACACAGAGACAGTGCAAATGAAGGAGGGACAGAGAGAGAGAGAGAATTCCAAGCAGGCTCCACACTGTCAAGCACAGAGCCCAACATGGGGCTTGAACCCATGAAACCATGAGATAATGACCTGAGCCAAAACCAAAAGTCAGACTCTTAACCAACTGAGCCACCTAGGCGCCCCTGAAAAGAACATTTTTAACATTTAATCATTAAATATAATGTTTGTCTTTTGTTAATACCTTTTATCAGGTTAAAAAAGTTCCTTTCTTTTCCTAGTTGCTAAGAGATTTATCTTTTATTAATCATTAAAGACTGCTGAATTATCTTATACTTCTTCTACATCTATTAAGATGATCATATAGTTTTTCTCTTTTATTTTAATGTAAGTTAATTTCTCCTATTAAGCCAGCCTTGAGTTCCTGGGGAGAGCCCAACTTGGTCATGATGTTATTACCTTGTTTATGTATTGCTGGATTCAGTTAGCTAATGTTTTGATTATGATTTTTTAAATCTTGTTCATGAATGAAATTGGCACATAATTTTGTTTTTCCACACTATTCTCTGGTTTAGGCAAAGGTTATATGAGATGCGTAAACCGATGTAAGAAGTCTCCACATTATCTTGTCTCTGAAAGAGTGTCTGGAAGCTTGTAAGACTGGAGATCTTCAAAGAACCATCTGGTTTCTTTTACTTTTTCTTTGTTTTCCCCAAAGACACAATTTATTTACAAACCAAAGAAGCCAAGGAGACTGGCTACCCCCATCCCTTTCCTGGGCAAAAACTTAAAAAACAGAGGTGGCTCTCCAACTTCTCATAAGGTCTTTGGTCGGAAAAAAAACTATGAAATTGGGGCTCTGGGCCTCTGTGAAGACCCTGGCAGGGCAGAGGCCTCCCTAAGAGAAACATGCCAAACCCCACCTTCTGATCCTACCACCTGCTTTCCCCCAGGGACACTTTTTGTGGGAAGATTCTTAGTTACTGACTCAGTTTCCTTATGGTTATAGAACAACTTAGTCTTTCTCTTTTATTTTCTTGGAAAGTTGATTTTTCTAGGAATTTGTCAGTTCCTAGAAATGATACCAGTTTATTCAGGATAACCTTGCTTATGGTATCCTTGCATTATCTATATTATATCTGCAGCATTGTTATTCTGTTGCCTATTTAAAGCAAACTTGCATGAAACAGACATAAATCACATATCCTTCTCAAGGGAATCAGGGCATTTTTTAAAAAAACTACCATGGCCATGAGGCAAACCTCAAAAATTTTAAAAAAGTTGAAAAATTGAAATCAGAAAACATATTCTGATTCACAAAAGTTAGAAATAGACAACAAAAATAGACAAATCTGTTTTGAGATGTAAGAAACCATACTTCTAAAAACCTAATGTCTAATATTGCTTAATTGTGCCTTCTATCTTCTTTACTTGATCAATTCTGACTTTTGACTTTACTTGATCAATCTCATGTACTTTACAGACATTCTTTGGTTCTAATGTATTTAATGCTTCTAAATACTACTTTAGCTACCTCTTATATATATGTTCCTTTTTTTCAGTTCTATGTATTGGATTTGTATTTGTTAGACTCATTAGTAGTTTCTACACATGTACACATATATGTGTGTGTGACTGTATAATATATATGTGTGTGTATATTTGTGTGTATAGCATATTTAATTTGATCTTTAATTGAATACACACATGTATGTATCTGTTTGCATGTATGTATTTTTTCTTTATTTAGTCTCTCAGAAACATTTTGTTTTAGCTGTCTTTTGTACAACATATAACTATATTTTGCATTTTGTATTAAATTAAGCTTATTATTATTTTAATAGGTGAGTTTAACTTTTTTGTCCGTATGGGCAAAATCCTTGTGTTTAGTGGTGTGGAATGGCTTTGAGGCTAAGTAAATTCTCAGGATAGTCTCACTTTCCCTAACCTGCCTGCCTCATCCAATTGAATTAGTCACTAATAATCTTATTTTTTCTTGTTGTAGTATTTTATATTATGAATTCTCAAGAGAATACAGAAGAGCATCCTTTTGCAGATATATTTAATGAAGATGAAACTGAATATAACTTTTTGCTGTCTAAACCTGTTTGCTTTGTTATATTTGGGAAACCAGTAAGTCATCTCTTGTAACTTTGTACTTATCTTTGTTTTTACATTATGAAGAAATTAATTCATCAAAGCATTGCACCATGAAAATTGCCTGTAGTCTGTGATCCAGATTATTTCAGACACCATTTACAGATAAAATTTTCTGTGAAATTTGTTGTGAGGCTTTCTGGGTATTTGAAGGCAAGATACTATGGAGTTAAATGGGGAGAGTCTCCCATGAATATCTGAAGTGACTGAGAGGTAGTGTGCCTCACCTTTGCTCACAGTGTATTAGCAGACCTAAATATTATCTTTCCACAAAATAAGAAACCAAAAATGACTGTTATAAGATAGCCTGCCTTTCTGGCATTTCTAGTAAGGACCTCTAGATAAGGGGTATTGTCAGCCATTGAGCTAGTTGGTAGTTACCATTAGAAACCCTGAGCTGCTTAGTTAAAGAGCCTCTCCACAATAGCAGAGACCAAAGACTGGAGCCCATCCTTGATGTAATTTTATATAGACCCTGGGACAGGTACCCAGAAATGGTTCCAGTAACCTTCATTATGTTTCTAAACATATAATAGAGTTTTGGGAGTCAACAGTAGGAGCAGTGAGGTACAAATGTAACTTCATTGTCTTTAAATATGACACTATTCAAAGATGTCTATTAAGAAGGAATTTTTTGCTCTTGGAAGTTACTAAGTGGAAGTCTGTCAAAACATTCGTAGTTATAAACTTTAGAAAGGAAATAAAGTGATGGATTTCAATATAATCACAATGATATGTATTCAAAATTACAAAATTTGATAATCAAAAGGGGAGCGTGCCTGCAATGCCATAATGGTACAGATTTCATAAAATGTGGCAAATGTGACTATTATAGAGCAAAATTAAGCTATAAATATCTAGGGTCTGCTGTTCATTTTGTGCGTGTGGGGCGGGGAAATTTACTTGATAACATTCATGATTGTAACCATCAGTAGAATCTTTTAAATGTGAATATCTGCTTCATGGCAAATGGCTGTTCTTTTGGGTTTTAAATAACATCTTTCTTTTTAAGGGGGTTGGGAAGACAACCTTAGCTCGTCTGATAACACAAGCATGGAAATGTATTCGTGTAGAAGGTAAATTTTACCTCTCTCCCAATATTTTATTATAAAAACTTTCAAATATGCATAAAAATGTAAATAATTGTGCTGTCTAGATACTGTTATTAATATTTTGCCATAATTGCTTTATCACACATCACTACAAACCCAGTGAATGTTATCTTCATAATGGCATCAGACATATTTTGCCTTTCTGTTAGTCCTAGTTTTGTTTATAGAATTTAAGATGTTTATGAAATGTCTTTGACTCCATTCTACTGCCTCCAATTCTCTAATTTCCTCATTTAGACCTACTGGGGATATGTGTGTTCTAAGCGTCTCCCTATGGAAGATGGGAAAAGAAGGAATGCCCACAGCTGTTCTTGGGAGCATGTGTCAAGACTTAATATTTTCAATGATAAATTTTATTTTTTATTATTTTGTTTTGCATTCTTTGCAGTATATAAAATGACTTACATCTTTATATAAAATATTCGTTTAATCAACACAACTCTATATGTCCTAATAGAAAAATAAGCAAAAGAATGAATTGGCAATTCATAAAAGTATAAATAGGGGCACCTGGATGGCACGTTGGTTAAGTGTCCAACTCTTGATTTTGGCTTAGGCCATGATCTCACAACTCATAGGATCGAGCCCTACATTGGGCTTCAGGCTGACAGCATGGAGTGGAGCCTGCTTAGGGTTCTCTCTCTCTCTCCTTCTCTGCCTCCCCCCATACTCATGCTCTCTCTCTTAAAATAAACTTTTTATAAAATAGAAATAAAAATAGACAAATATAAGAAAAAAGAGTTCAACTCCATTGTTATTCAAAGACATTTTAATTAACACTGATTCATATTTGCCTGTCACACTGACAAGGCATCTTTAAAGTTTCTATAATCATTTTTGGCAGGAATGTTATGAAGTGAGGATTCCATGTGCCCTTAGTAAAACTGCAATCTGGCACAGCACAATCCGTAGATTACTAGGAGCTAGGGACATAAGTCCTGAGTCCTCCCCTAGGTCATGCACCTGCCATTTCTGTGCCACCATGTCTTCCACAGGGGATGGAATATTTCCTCTTAAAAAGGAAGCAAATCATTGGAATTCCAGCCTTCAGGCCCCCTTTTTCTAATCAGTGTTTATCTATTTTTACATTTCTTGATGGCATTCTTTACTTTTATGTAATCAGAATGTGAAATTAATGGGTTCTGGATATAACTCTGTGGTTATAAAATCACCTGGACTATTGTGATGAGCCCTGGGTGTTGTATGTAGGCGATGAATCACTGGATTCTACTGAAACCAGTATTGCACTGTATGGTAACTAACTACAGTTTAAATTAAAACTAAAAAACAAAAAACATAACATAATGGGTTTGTCATAAAAAATATTTAAAAAATAATACTAGTGTATACTTTTGAGTGACACTTTATAATTTCCAAATCACTGTCATATACACAATATTGTTTCATCCTCATATTCTCTTGCATATGATATAGGGCATAAGCATGCAAAGCCCAGAGGTATTTAAGAAGTTCGCTTCCTCAGGATCTTGAAGCTAGCCAGGGGCAGAGCCAAGTTTTCTGTGGAGTATATTCTGCTGCCTCATGCTTTGGTTAGGCTTAAATGACATAATGCATATACATGTGTTTTGTGAACTCTTAAAGTGATAACAAATCTTGAATCTTTAATTAACAAAATTAATCTTTGTTACCAGCTTTAAAAGACACAAATATGGGGCACCTGGGTGGTTCAATTGGTTAAGTGTCTGACTCTTGGTTTCAGCTGAGGTCATGATCTCAGGGTTTTTGAATTGGAGGCTGGCGTGGATAGCAGAGAGCCTACTTGGTATTCTCTTTCTCTCCCTCTCTCTCTCTGCTCCTCCCCCACTCACGTGCGTGTTCTCTCTCTGTCTCTCGAAATAAATAAACTTAAAAATAAACATAAATGTGTTTCTTAAATTTGGCAATTCTAATATCAATTTGTGCTAACATTTTGAATTCACATTTTAGCCTTACCAATTTTGGAAGAACAGATTGCCAGGGAAACTGCATCAGGAGTTATGGTAAATCTAAGTTTCAAAGTTATTAGGATTTTTTTATTTAAAAAAGCTCTGTATCACAGATCTATTAATACTAATGTACAGTCTCTGTGCTTGTTCTTAGCTGCAGTCAATGCTGACCAGTGGTCAAAGCATTCCAGATGAACTTGTCATGAAGCTAATGTTGGAGAAACTCAACTCCTTGGAAGTTCTTCACTTTGGTATGTTTATTTTTATAAATCGGTGGCTTTCAAAGCAGCCTTAAAACTCATGCTTTAGCTGCAACACACATACGTTCTGGAGTTGCTCTTTCCTTCGCCGGGACACAGGAATCCCAGAACCTGAATTCAGTTAGGCAGTTTAGGTAGTTTTATTTGCTCGTTTACTTCATTTTATTCTTCAGATTCTACATGTGTAAAATAACTGAGTATGTAAGTAAGTGTAACTGGGTCAGTCTTCTTAGAGCATTGTTCTATCCAGCAAAAGCATCAGCACTCTGCTGTGGCACTTCTCACAGTGGTGACAGCCCCTGCTCCTGCTCTCCCACTCACTCAGAGTTTTGTCACTGAGTCTGGTCTATGGCTCAGCTTCTCTGCATTAACCCGCACTTACAAGGCAGGAGTGGGACTAGAGCGGTGCCCGCTTAGTCTCTGGCTCCAGACACTGGCAGGCTTCATTCAGTCTGTTCTTCCAGTCTGTCCTCTCACTCTGGACCCAAGAAGTCTCTCTGCACTCAAACAGATATGGAGCAGGGATTTGGGGTCTAATTTCTCAAGACAAAGACTGCTGAAGCTCAGAATGACTGAACAGAAGAGAGCAAGCCCTACGACATTTGCAGAAGAAGGAAGAATAAAGATGTGCTGGGAAGAAAATCATCCACCTGAAACAGATTTATTAAATGAAAGAAGAAAAACTTACAAAGCTGCGTTACATTCTTAGTAAGTTAAGAGAAGACATTGTGATTATTAAAATACAGGGATAAAAATAAAATGCAGTAAAGTAAAAACCATGATTGCAGAAGGAAATCAATAATGAAAGTAGCAAGAGGCACCAGGATGGCTCAGTTGGTTGAGTGGCCAACTTTGGCTCAAGTCATGGTCTCATGGTTCATGGGTTTGAGCCCCACATCGGGCTCTATGCTGACAGCTCAGAGCCTGGAGCCTGCTTCAGATTCTGTGTTTCCATCTCCCTCTGCCCCTCCCCTGCTCATGCTCTTGTCTCTCTCTGTCTCAAAAATAAATTTAAAAAATAATAATAATGGAGGTAGCAATAGCAGACTAGTCCCTGAAAACTATGTATCATTCATATCTACAGGTAGAAAGATTTCTCTACATATAGATGATAAATGGAAGGAGTGACATCTATCCATGCATTTGTAGATACACATATCATCTCTCCAGCATATATGCTGTATATATACTTACACTACATCAGTTTTTCTGTTGTTCAGTGATAAAGAGGATGAACTTGGGAAAAACACCCAGGATGTGGGAGATTAAATGAGTAAAAAGGAAAAAGGACAATGACAGAATTCCAACGCAGGTCAGTAAATGACCTCAAGAATCACAGTGATTGAAACTGAAGCATGTATACAGATATGTAGGCAAATATCTTTTTTCCTTTCTACTTCATCACACCTTACCTCTTGAAAAATTTAGAGTAATTTACATGGCAACATAAAGATGATATAAATTATAAATACTGGCAAAAAGAGAAAGAAAGCCATTTATGCTATGCCATTTATGATGGTTCATAACCTTTTTAACTTCTTATGGAAAATGTCAAACAAAAGTAAAGAGATTGATATGAAATTCCTCCATGTATCCATCACCCAGATCCAATGACAACTCTCGTCTTATTTTATGTAAACTCTTACCCGCATCTGTCCCCCAACCTACTTTATTTTGAAACTAATTGATATCATATTAGTTCATCTGTAAATGCTTTGCTATATCTCTCAGAAAGTTAAGGACTTTTAAACCTAGTTTCACATTACCATACCTACAAAATTAATAGTAAATAACCTACTAATCACTCTGTGATTTCATTATTTGCCTTGTGTATTTTTTTTCTAGCTGATTTTTGGGTTTTGCTCTTTGGTTTTTGTTTTGTTGTGTCTTGTTTTTGGAAGCAAGATCCAGCCAAGTTTCACATGTTACAATTGATTGGTATGTCTCAAGTCATTTTTAATGTACAAATGCCCTCTACTCTTTCTATCATCTTGTGTTTTTTATGTTGTTGATGAAAAAGCTGAGTATATGTGTTTAAGCGTTTCCTACATTCTGGATTTTGCTGACTGCATCCCCTTGTAGCATTAATGTATTCCTCTTTCCCCTAGACGTGCTGTGCACTGGTGCATGTCCTGGGAGCTGGCAGAGGAAAAGCAGCATAAATGATTTCCTGAATCTGAGGGCCACGCTCTCAGCATGTAATTGCACACCTTTGCTCTAGGCATGCACAGCTGGGCTCGTTTGAAGGCTATAGCGGGGGCAGGACCTCGAGCCTCTTCTGCCCAGACTCCTCTCGCCTATTGTATAGCATCCCCAGAGGAATTTCTGTGCAGCCTACCACTCTCCTAAGTGCAGTTTAAAAGTCTCTGCTCAGCAAGAATTCTTTCTGATGTCTAGTCCTACCCAGCAGCCTGGTAGATAGTAGAAACAAAATTGGAAGTGAAGAGCTTTCAAAACAGGGCTATTAACTGTGGCCAGGGTCTAGGTGAGGCTGGGTAATTGATGACTCTAAGATCCCTACAGACAGATGTGCGCTGCTGGGAACACTGCCCAGTAGTATTGCTGGATTCAATCTTAATTTTTTTCTGCACCAGAGCCTTTTATACTTGGAACTTCTATAGCTATTTAGAAGGAACTTACGCAATCTATAATTATAATCCTTTCATTCACAACCTGTCATGCTGTGTTGGCCTTGGGCCAAAATCAGTTTCCATAAACTACATCCTCACCCAGAGAGAGATGTAGAGCCGATGCCTGGGCATCCTAGGAAGCCCCTCTCTGCTCCATGTTTCTAGATTCCAGAAAAACTCATTTTCTCCAGCAAGTGATGGACAGCCCTAATCTGGGCATTCCCTGCCACAGTTGATGTCTATTCCCAGACATAGTAGATGGTCTTGCAAGTCATTGGTCACCAGTGTATTCACTCCTATCGGGCTGACATGAGGTCAGGTATATAGTAGGGGTGGATGGACATAAGTTACCTGGTGTCTCTGAATCTCTCATCACTTCAGTCTAAAAGCAGTAGCATGCCGTCTTCAATTTTTCAAAATTGGGAATTCATTCCACTGAACCAGGAAGTGAGGACGAAGTGATGGCATGGGACAGTTACTTTCCCGTGGGCCATCATATGGACAGTATTTCAGCTTTTTCTTGGTGGAGGCGATGCAAGCTGAGCACTAGCCTGCAGAGTGTCTCTTCCACCTATGATAGTACATACAGACCCTTCCAGCAAGGAGCGGTGTGAGGTTTTGCCTCCATCTTCAGCATTAAGGGTAAAGGCTTGGTAATAGTGTCAAGAAGATATGGGACAGGTAGAGAAAAGTCTTCATCTATGCTTCCATCTTCACACACTTCTCTGGGGTTAGAGAAGTGGCAGTGGGCTTGGCAACTCTGGTCTGTCTATAATGAAGTATCCTCAAAACGTCTTTCCAGAATTGGGTCTAGAGAACTAAGCTGTTCCACACTCCCACATCTCTTCCATAGATATCTTCCTAGGGTCTGGATTTGATGCTGCTGACTGCCTCTCAATAGGTAAAGCCCTAAAGCTCATCACTCAGAAAATTCAGGCAGCCTGAATACTGGCCTATCAAGTGAGAACCAGACCCCATGGAAACAACCCATTCTTCTGTTGCTTCCACTAGGAAAGAGATCAAGTTTTTTATTTTATTTTTGAGAGAGAAAGGCAGAGCATGAGCAGAGGAGGAGCAGAGAGAGAGAAAGACATAGAGAAGGAGGAGACACTCCAGGCTCTGAGCTGTCAGCACAGAGCCCAACATGGGGCTTGAACTTGTGAACCACGAGCTCATAACCTGAGCCTAGGACAGACGCTTAACTGACTGAGCCACTCAGGCGCCCCGGAAAGAGACCAGGTTTTAAACTCATTCCACTATACAAGTATGCCTCAGGTTTAGGTTGCACTTGGAATGCCTGAGAAGCTATCCAAGCACTGGCAGTGATTGTCCTAACACTCAGGGTGCTGGAGAGCACAGCACACAGTGTCAGGCTTCCACCATCCATTTATAATACATAGTATTGGGCAGCATTGCCAGCAGAGGGAATGAGAGGGATGAAGTATTGTGTAATCCCCCTGTTGCTCAGAAGAGGAAGGCATGAACTCTGGAGACTGATGGTCTCTGGGATTATCTGATCAGGAGGACAAGAGCTGAATTCAGCCTAGGGCTAGGCCATGCAGTCCCATTCACCACAGTACTCACCCTCAAAATGTGTCAGACAGGAGGCTTAATGCCAGCCATCACATCGCAGCGTCTTGACAAGTTCCCATAAGGTCGTTCATCAAGTGGAGGATAATTTAACAATAGAATCCAAACCAAATGAGGGGAGGGGGAAGCCAGGGGAACAAAAAGCAAGAACAGCAGAAGGAGGCAAGTGGAGAAAGGTCTGGTCCAGTTCCCAAGACAGTGCCAATGCATGCAGTGGCTAAATTTTTGCGTGTTAGGCTCATTTAAGGGACCTTGAATAGAATGGATGCCTTAGCAAACCATAATAGAGTCTTAAATACAGAGGAAAAAATAAGGGTTGATGGGGATGGGAGTAAATGGGTAATGGGCATTAAGAAGGACACCTGTTCGGATGAGCACTGGGTGTTATATGTAAAGGATAAATCCCTGGGTTCTACTGAAACCAAGACTACATGATATGTTCACTAACTTAATAAAAATAAAAGTAAATAAAATAAAATAGATAAAATAAAATAAAATGAATGCCTTAGAATACTACCATATTTCAGTCTTTTAAAGCAAAAGCAAACAAGTAAGCCAAGTTGGAAACTAAAGATTGCAGCAAGACCAGGAGGGAATCATAGTTATAGCTCATATATCCAAAACTGAAGATAACAGTTCTCCCTTTCTGCCTTTTGAAGCTAAACTACTTAGGACTGTTCTCTGGGTAACATCCAACACATAGTGTTTGAAAGAGCTTAGAGACCTGCCTAAGGATTTAATGAGCTTTTGGATTACCATGATACTCGTTGGTCTGCTTTTGTTAAAATTGAAAGAAAAAAGTATGTAATAAGCATGTTCTTAAGTGAGGATTTTGAGGTTGGCTTATGAGACACATTCATCTATCAACAGATGCTTAATACTTTTTTTAGTCCTACTATTCTAGACATTGCATAGCAGTTCTCAAACTTTTTAGTCTCAAGACTCCTTTATGTTATTAAGAATTGTTGAGGCCCTAAAAGAGCTTTTGCTTACTTGGGTTATATATATCAATATTTATCTATTAGAAATTAAAACTAAGAAATGCTTAAAGTATTTGTTTAAAAATCCTGTCACATGTTTGCATTAATATCATATTTTATAAAAAAATATATGATTGTAGTCTTCAAAACAAAAAAATTAGTGAGAAGAGTGGCATTGTTTTATATTTTTGCAAATTCCTTTAATATCTGACTTAAGAGAAGGCCTAGCTAGATTCTTCTGTTTACTCTGCTCAATCTGTTGCAATTCATTGTTCCTGTTGAAATATATGAAGAAAATACAGTTCCACATGGATATGTATTTAGAAAAGGAAAGTATATTTTTAATAACATTTAGAAAATTGATCCTACATCAAAACTCACCAAGGGTAAGTTTCTTAAAGGTAATTTACATTATAGAATCTGAAACCATATCAAGGATCTTTTTGAACTCTATTACATTAAAATCCATTGGACTGAGGACACCTGAGTGGCTCAGTTGGTTAAGCATATGAGCTCAGCTCAGGTCATGATTTCAGGGTTCATGAGTTTGAGCCCTGAATTGGGCTCTCTGCTGTCAGCACAGAGCCTGCGTCAGATCCTGTGTTCCCCCCTCTCTCTCTGTCTCTTCTTTTCTCTCAAAAATAAATATTTAAAATAAATAAATAAATAAGTAAATAAATAAAATCCATTGGTCTATCTTGAATTTAGAATGCATGCATGATTTGGAAGAGCACTATGAAGTGGTTATCAGGAAAATATGAGTTCACGGAGTTGTGCAGATCTTCCAAATGTCGACACTTTTCATTATGCAGTATTACAATATCCCTTTTGTTAATCTCACCACCAATTTCATCAAGAAAAGTTTTCAAAATCAGGACATTATTAAGCATATGACAATACATATGTGTTTTCTAAAATTTGAGTTTTTGCCTGAATTTTATAATTGGCAAGAAATATTGTGTTGACCAGCTTACTCCGTTCACTTTTTATAATATGTCTTCCAAATAGCTAAAGCTGAATAACCATAATTTGTCAGTTCTTTCAAGAGAAAAAAATCCTATTAATATAGGAGAAAAATTGACTGAAGTCCTTTAATTCTGAGGAAATTGAGACTTTATTAACAAGAGAAAATTTTCTCAAGCATGAGAGTGACATAATTAAAGGAATATATTAAGGAAATTAATGTGATGATGGCAAACAGGGTGAATTTCCATGAGAAGATTTAGGTTTCTGGGTAAGAATGCAAGCCAATACGTGTGCTAGGCCAAAATCATATTGATAATATTCTGTTGTTTAAACTGTATGAGGAGGTTCACTGGTGTTTTATTACTCCCCATAACTTATATAAACATTGTATACATGCATATTCTATAATAAGATATTAGCTTTAGAAAGAAAATAATATACTATACAACCCCCATACTATACCTTTACCATTTATCACAGGGCTTTCCCAACTTTTCAAAGAATTATTAGTATGGAATTTCCTTCCCTAGGCCCCTCATGTGCTTAAAATAAATTGATTTGGAATTTTTTAAGACGTGTCTTCCCAGCTCAGTGATTTTATTTATTACCAGAAAAACATTATTCATAGTTATACTTCATGTGGCAATAAACTTAACTATTAATTAAAAACATTTAACAGATGATTTTAAGATCTACATTAATATTCATCAATATGCAAATGAGATTTACAAAGTAATAACAGATCCATGCTCTCATATACTGGTGACATTATAAAACTTTAAAAACTATATTTTATTTGACAGGTTATATTATCACTGAACTACCATCACTTTCACAGGAGGCCATGACTACTTTGCAGCAAATAGAATTAATTAAAAATTTAAATTTGAAACCTGATATAATAATCAATATTAAGGTAAGTTGTTTTTCTACTATAGTTGACCATTCTTTTTGACAGTGGTGCAATTCAAGGAGTATCTTCAAAAAAGTAAGTAGTTAAGGAAATGACAATTTTTTTAAGCGTTCAATGTCTTAAACATTTGTTTATTTTTGAGAGAAAAAGAGAGAGAGAACAAGCAAAGGAAGGGCATAGAGAAAGGGAACTCAGGAGAACTCAGCAAGCTCTGCACTGTCAGCACAGAGCCCAATGTGAGGCTAGATCTCAAAACCATGAGATCATGACCTGAGCTGAAGTCAGACGCTTACCCAGCTGAGCCACCCAGGTGCCCCAAGGAAATACCAATTTATATATCAATCATAGGGACTGAGTTATTCTTCCTCATACCTCTGTGCTTTTATACCTGCAGGTCCATCCAGAGGCAATCCTCCCAGCCTCTTCGGTAGGCTTAATCCTAGCCATCTTTTGAAAGTCAGTTCAGGCATCATCTGTTTCCCTGATGACCACCCCTGCCACACCAACACACATGTTAACTAACTCATTCTCTCTCAGTCTCTCAGTTTCTCCTCCTCTCTCTCACTCTCAGTTTCTCCTCTCTCTCCCTCCAGTTCCTCTCTTCCTCCATGTCCCCTATACATTACTTACTACAGAAAAGTTAAATCCTTCTCTGATGACCATTCATGTTCTCTCTTCTATTATAAGCTCTTATTATATTGTAATTGTCCATTTTCTTCTGGACTCTGCCTTACTTGAAGGCAAGAACTATGTCTTACTCATAAATATCAACTAGCACAAGATCGAGTACCTAGTAGACACCTGATAAGTTTGCCAATTAAATACAACAAAAGGAGGAGCAAGTGATTTCATCACATGAATGTTAAAAAACATCATTCAGCCTTTATTAAGAGTCAAGTCTGGGTCCTATCCCCAATCTCTCCTTTATCAACAGAATTTGGCAAATCACATTTAAGAGACTCAATTTCTTCTTTACAAAAATAGCTGCTTCATGTGGGCATGATAAGACTTCAATAAGACGAGATCTGCTTGTTTATATGAAAATTGATTATAAACCTTTGTATTCATAACTGCCTGGTTCCCCCAAAGATTTGACAGCTCAAAATAAGTAGGATCATTCTCAGCTCAGACAATGGGACCCAGGGGTGTGTTAGGGTTAGCTGTGAGAGAGAAGAGGTATTGCAGTGCTGAGCGTGGTGTAATCTGCAGCCTGCCACAGGTTGTGGTTGGAGACCGATCAAAATTTCTGCATGGACCTTGGAAGTGTCACACATGTGAATGTGTATGTAAGGAAAATAAGAACTATCTCAGACAACTAAAGCCAAACAAAGTCTAAGCCATAGAAAACATAGATTGTAGACAACAAGAGTACACAGATATATAGGCTGTTAGCCTCCAAATGTTAGCTAAATTTGGAGCATAAATTTGGTTGAGTTTGATGAGCCAAAGTAAAAAGAGGAAATGTGACCATTTAAATAAAATTCACATTGTCCATGAAAAGACAAGTCGTTCTTCAGGAAGAAACAAAATGAGAGAAATAAGAATTAAAATTTTAAATAAGAGAAATATCTTACATGGGTCTTAATAAAGAAAAATATCTTATGTGGGTCTTAATATAAAAAATTGTTAATAAAGAGAACGAAGCCCTTAACCTCGTTTGTATTTGAAGTGTGATAGTGGGTGTCCGAGGAGTTTCTGTGCTGCAACTAGAGTATAATCAAGGCCTAACGTGACACAGAGCTCAGTACAGCACGCATCTCTCTGACGGTCTGGCCTTATTTGGGGATAAATCTTGGAATTTCTAGAGCAGAAGTTTTTAGCCTGGGATCTCTGAATCCTTAAGCATCTATGAAATAATAATATTAAATTATATTAATAATACATAAACTATAATACTCTGAAATTGTTTTATTGTGTATGTCTGCCTTTCTGAAGCAAAAGCCAGTGGCTTTGCTCATATTCTAAAGAGGTCTGTATTACCAAAAAAAAAAAAACCCAAAAAATGGCAAAAGGCCACTCAACTACGATAGCAGTGGTTCACAGGGTACAGTCCAAGAGCCAACTGCACCAGCAGCGCTCAGAAGTTTATTAGAAATACATATTCTCAGAGGACCTCTAGGGGGTGGCATTCAGCTCTCTGTTGAAAAGTCCTCCACATGAGTCTGAGGCCCCCGAAGTCGGAAGACCAGTGCTCTGAGGCATGTCCTTCGGACTCACCCTCATGTTCATCAGTTTCTACAAGTGAAAACAGGAGACGGGAAGGTAGTAGTCTCTGTTAGGGACCCACAGTGTGGGTCCTCTGGGTTGCTCAGTATGAAAGGGCTAATGCACATTATAAAATTGATCTGAGTGGATTGAGGTCATTTTTGTGAAAAATGAGGAAACCTATAAAAAAAAGTCTTGCCTCCATAAATACCCATCCCCTCTCCACATGGAGATGGCCTGAAGAAATCAGAAAATGAACAAGGAAGGTTCTAAAGTTTCTTGCTTCCTTTGTTTCTCAAAGCGTGGTGCATGCACTGTCAGCATCAGAATCACAGAAGATGCTTGTTAACATTACTAATGTTCTTCCTCAGTGCCCCGATTACGATTTATGCCAAAGAGTTTCTGGGCAAAGGCAGCACAGTACTACAGGCTACATATACAGAAGAGATCAGTGGGATCCTGAAGTCATCGAAAATAATAGAAAAAAGAGGAAACAAGCCCAAAAAGAAGGAAAAGGAGAAGAGGAAGGGGAAGAGGAAGAAGAGCAAGAAGAAGAAGAGGTAAAATCCCAATACCATATACTACATTTTTAAATTTGCTAAAATTAAATAATAGCATGGATAAAGAAAATGGACATTAGAGAAAATTACATTTTCTTTAAATTTTCATTTAGCCTGGAGAAAATAGAAAAAATCTTTCATGTTTTCAAGAAATATTAGATCGTGATCTAGAGGCTATCACATTCAACCTTCTTGTCAGTATGGAAGTCCTTCCACATCTTGACAGCTAGCCAGCTTCAGGTCATAGCAACAGAGACTTATTGGTCACCCACTGTGTGTCAAGCACTATGCAAGCTAGAATGAGATGTCAGATAAATAAACAAAGGGTGATGAGGGGAGCAAGTAGCCCAGGCATAATCCACTTTATGAAATTAACATAATCCCAATTCCAATATTAACAAACAGAGTACATGAAAAAAAATCTAAAGCCCAATTCACATGTACATGTTTTTATAATAATCCTAAAATCGGCATAATGCAATGAGGCATCAAAAGAATTTTCTGCCATGACTTAATGAGGAAAATTTGATGTGAAGAAATCTGTTAACAGCTGCTGGGCTGGAGTAGGCCCACGGAGGCGTGTGGACCACAGTTTGCCAGTCCCTGCTCTGTTGAAATATACCTGTGATCTCTATTATAAATTAATCTATTTATAATTTTAAATAACTTTATATATTTTTTAATTGCTACAGTTTATAATTTATTACAAATGTATTATAAGTAAATATTATTTCTATTAGGGCAAGGTCAGATGCTAACTTATAGATGGATACATAGCAAACCATTTGTCCAGTATAAAAGATAACCCCCAAAGGTTACAATTTTATTGCCCTGTAAGACAGTAAGCAGACTGTACCCAGCTTTGCAGTCTCATTTCGGTGATAATATATACCTCAGCTTTGTCATCCTGTTGGTTTCCTCACTAATGGGTTATATGAATCTTTGACCTTGTTCTTTAGTGGTACATCTTAAAAGGTCTCATCACAAGAAAAAAGTTGTCACTGTCGATGGTGATGAATGTTAACCTTGCTGTGGTGGTCACTTCTCAATATATACAAATAGTGAATCCTTATGTTGTATACCTGAAACTAATATTACATGTCAATTATATCTCAATTTTTATTTTTTTAAATTTAATGTTTATTTATTTTTGAGAGAGAGAGAAACAGGGCACAAACTGGGGAGGAGCTGAGAGAGAGAGAGAGAGAGAGAGAGAGAGAGAGAGAGAGAACATAGAATCCAAAACAGGTTCCAGGCTCTGAGCTGTCAACACAGAGCCCAACATGGGGCTCAAACTCATGAACTGCAGATCATGACCTGAGCCAAAGTTGTATGCTCAACCAACTGAGCCGCCCAGGCATCTGATACCTCAATTTTTAAAACCATTTAAAAAGATAACATAATCTTCTCTGTGCAAATAAGGCACTAGGTAATATCCAGCATCTGGTCTATATTTTCTTTTTAAAAAGCAAAACCTCATAGCAAATGGGAATAAAAGTGCATCATATTAGCATGAATAAAGCATACCATCTGAAATCAAAGACAGTGAGATAGAGGAGTCGCAGTTCACTTAGTTACCGGGGCCACAGCTGTGTCCATCTGTGACGTTGGTCAGGAACGAAATCAGGAAGAGTGAGGGCTGGGTAGGCTAGGACTACACTGTCCAGTGTAGTAGCCGCTAGTCCTATGTGGCTATTTAATTAAAATTATATAAAATTTAAAATTCCATTCCTCAGTAACACTAGCCACATTTCAAGTGCTCATGACCATATATGGCTGTGTCTTCTGAATTAGACAGCACAGATACACAACATTTTCTTTACTGCAGGAAGTCCCACTGGACAGCTAGAGGGTTCATGCCCTTCTTCAGAGGACAGTTGCCTCTCAGCGCCAGCCCAGACAACTATTGTCATGTGGGAATGCTAACCTATTTTTACCAGGTGGTGTGGTTTCTGCAGAGAAGCCAAAATCAGCATTTTGAAATAAAAGTAGTTGGCAACTAATCCAAAATTTCAAAAACACAGTGTAGGCCAATGCTGTGGGATATAATCAAATTAATGTCTTCAGACTGAATGCAGTCCCAGGGGCCTGGTTTGCTGTGATGTCTGCCTAGAAGCACAGCCATGTTCAGAAGTCAGTTATGCAAACATGCCGCCCCATTGGGTTGATGGCCAATAATTGCATGAAAGAGTTCATCCTTATATATACATAAATATAAACCATGTCCCTTAATTGCTGTCATAGCTTTGTACATGTTCCCTTTGCTTCCACTTTCCTTGACTTTCCCTATCCCATTCCATTCTTTGCAAAAGCCAGAGCCTTGTTTTAAAAATATGACCCTTGGATACCTGTGTGGCTCAGTTGGTTGAATGCCCAACTTCAACTCAGGTCATGATCTCATAGTTTGTGAGTTCAAGCCCTGCACTGGGCTCTGTACTAACAGCTCAGAGCCTGAAGCCTGCTTCAGATTCTGTGTCTCCCTCACTCTCTGCTCCTCCCCTACTAACACTGTATTTCTTTCAAAAATAATTAAACATAAAAAAATTTTTTTAAAGATGACCCTTAGTGACTTTCTATTACCTATAGATGAAAATTCATGCACCCTCATGTGGCTTACAAGGCCATGGACCTGGGCTCCCTGATCTTCTCCCTGGCTGTCTCTCCCTGTCTTCTCCTTATATTCCAGCTCTTATGTTGGCCTTCCAGCTGGTCTTCACCTGTCCTGGACTCAACCTCACCTCCACCCTTTGCACTTACTGTTTCCTCTTCCCTCTGCCTACCACACTCTCTTCTGGATCTTTGTGTGCCTGCACCTTCTCCTTGCCCACGTCCCAACTCCAGGGATGACACCCTGAGAGACCATCCAGCAAGCGACTATATAACCAACACTGTGATGGAAATATACTCCCACCGTATGCAACTTTAAGTGTGCTAGTAGACACTTTTTTAAAAAAGCTAAAAGAAACAGGTGAAAATAATTTAATAACATTTTATTAAATCCAATATATCCAAAATATGTCACCATATAATCAACATAAAGATTCTGAAAGATGCATCTCTTTTTCATGCTAAGTTTTTGAAATTTGGTACATTCCAATTCACACTTGCCACATTTCAAGTGCTCAGTAGGTCTGTGTGGCTCTATCGTGTTGGACAGCATAGGCCTAACCCTTTCCTCTGCTTTATCTTTCTCACAGCACTTACCAATTTCTGAAATTATGTTATTTGCTTACTTGCTTATTATCTATCCACTGAATAGAAGTTCTATGCAGCAAGTACTATATCCCCTGTGCTTGTAACAGTGCTTGGCATACAGTAGGTGCCTAATAAGAAGCTGTATACTGACTGGACACACAAGCATGCCCATCAAGCCCTCTGCAAGAGAGAAAAGAAAGATAGCATCTTTTGAAAAGGACCGTGTATATTAAGCCATTCTGAAATGTGTAATCTTTGGTCTAGTAATTCTACTTCTAGGAACTATTCAAAGGAAGAATATTAGTATATAAAGATTTATCTACAAAGGTATTTGGCAAAATGTTATACTTATGAAAATTTTGAAATATTCTTGTTCAACAATAGAATAATGTTTAAATAATCATGTATTTAGGGATATTAATCTATTATTTGACCATTGGAAAGTATATAAAACATTTCGAAAAGGTTATAAAGTGACTTCTTTACTAGATAATATGATTCAAATAGTATAAAATGTAGATGTATGTGCATTTTAAAAACTAGAATTAGAAATTAGATAATGAATTATAATATTAATAATAGGATACATATGATCTTTAGCACCAACCAGGCCTTAGGCTGAGAACTTTTGTGTGTATGGTTCCCTCTGCCTTCAAATGTCACTTCTTCAGAGAACCTTTCATGACCACCTGGTATAAAATGGCACTTTTACCCGTCACTCTCCATCTCCTCCACTCTGTGATTTTTTTCCCTAGTACTTATCCCCACCCAATATGTTATATATTTATCTGTCTACTTGTTTGTGCTCTGTCTCCCCAGCTGGAATGTGTGCTCTATGAGCCCCAGGGGCTTAGTTGATTTTGTTCACTATCTTATCTCAAGCTCCTTGAACAGTGCCTGGAACTCATCAATGAGTGAATTGATGAATGAATGAATGAATGAATGAACGAACGAATGAACAAAGGAACTAGCTGGAAGCTCAATAAATCCAATTTCTTGATTCTGTCTCTAAAAATCATACATTCTTCCCCTATTCTTCCCTACTTCTTGAGGAGCAAATAAACAAATAAACAAATAAGTATTCAAGTTAATTTAAAGTTTTATTCCATCTGATAAAGACCCCTTAGGGTATTCAATGCCTCTTAAATATAAATGCTCAGTCTCCCTTCTACCTGCTTCTCTCACCCCAAAATGGCATGTAGGTGTTAGGAGGGAGGGATGGCATGGCTTGTAAATTAGGTAATCATTAACATAAAGATGTTAAAAATCTGTTCTTTCTCATTTAGGCATTTATTGCAGAAATGCAGAAGGTGGCTGAAATTCTTCAACACATAGTTCAGAGACCTGAAGATTATTTGGAAAATATTGAAAACACTATTAAGCTTTATAAGGAAATAATTCTTCGTCCTTTAGAAGTAAGAATAAGATATATATATTGATAAAAATGAGAATATTGATATTAGTATTCTATCACTGATTAAATAGCTGTCACATTTTTATCCCTCTGTATTATCTGATTCTCCACCATTTAAGTTTGATAGAATGCTATTAGAATTAAGCTTCCATTCCAAAGGCTGTTTCACAGGACAATATAATTTTACTCTTAAAAAGCAGCAGTATTGTTGAAAAGTGATATATGAATTGCATTTTTCAAAAGTCACTACAGGAATTCATTTATGGTCAGAGGTTGGAAAACCCATGTTAAGAAACTTTTATAGAAACATTTTCAATCTAAAATTAAAAAAAAAAAAAAGAAAATTAAAAAAGGAACTGTTCATTTATTTAAATTGCAAACTAAAAACTTATCCCCAGATTGGTTTCTATGATTATCTCATTCAAAGTTGATTATATATAAACATGATTAAGGTCATTACATATTAGAATGGGATGGTTTTAATTAAATAATTAGCATTTGGGGCACGTGGGTGGCTCAGTCGGTTAAGCAGCCAACTTTAGCTCAGGTCTTGATCTCACAGTCCATGGTTGGAGCCCTGCTTCAGGCTCTATGCTGACAGCTAGCTCAGAGCCTGGAGTGTGCTTCAGATTCTGTGTCTCCCCCTCTCTCTCTGCCCCTCCCCTGCTCACTCTCTGTCTCTGTCTCTCTCTCAAAATACAATAGACATTAAAAAAATTTTTAATAATAAGTAGCATTTTAAAATATGATTACTGAAATTACAATTATGTGAAAAGCATTGATTATAGTCAAAATTCATGGTAGGAAGATTGGTTTAGGCTTTTGCAAAAGACCACTTAAAATAATACACATTATATCATACATAAAGCAAACAATTTAGTTTTAAAGATTTCTTCATAGTATACTAAGATTCTGATCTTGAATTCAGTTTTGCCAAGGATCTGGATTATAAGGTATCTTTCTATTTTTTGCAGGAAGTAATGGCTGATCACAATTCCCAGTATCTCATTGAGCTAGATGGAAATAAGCCCCCAGAGGAGCTCTTCATGGTAAGTGCAATGTTTAGTAAGAATATCCCATAGTTTGGAAAGTCAAAAAGTTACTGACTGGATTGGACTTATCTTCATAAATATTAAAAATATATTTTAGTGCTATGTTTGAAAAATTCCTTTAAACACTTAAAAGTTTGATGTTATGTCTATTTATCTATCCACCTTTAAATCAAAAGTACATTTGAATTTAAAATCTCTGTGTGACAAAAAGTGCCTCAAAGGAAAATAAAAGCAAATAATTTCCAATAAGCACACGTAAGATGCTTAACATGAACCATTAGGAAAATGCAAACCAAAATCATAATGAGATACCACGTTGCATCACTAAAATGGCTAAAATTAAAAACAACAACAACAACCAGATAGTAGTGAGTGTTGGTGAAGATGTGAAAAACTGGAACCCTCATATGTTGGTGGTGGGGTTATAAAATGGTGTGGGCAATTTGGAAAATAGTTTGGTAGTTCCTCAGTAAGCTAACCATGGAATTACCACATGACTCAGCAATCAACTCCTTGGTTTCTTGACCCAAAATAGTTGAAAATATGTGTTCAAACAAAAACTTGTACATGAAGGTTTATAGCAGCACTAATCACAATAGCCAAAAGGGCAAAACAAGCCAAATGTCCACATACTAATGAATGGACAAATAAAACGTAGTATACCTGTACACTGGAATATTCTTTGGCAATAAAATGCAATGAAATTTTGATCCTTGCTACCACATGAATGAATCTTGAACACATACTAAAAGAAAAGTTAACAAAAGACCCCATATGATTCCATTTATATAAAATATCCAAAATAGGCTGATTGATCAAAATGGAAAACAGATCAGCAGTTGCGTGGGCTGAGAGTTACTACAATGAGAGGTCGTGGGATGAATGTGAAGTGATTACTAATGAATAAAGGATTTCTTTTCACGGGGATTAGAATGTTCTAGGATTAATTGTGGTGATGAGTGTGCAAATCTAAATATACTAAAAACCACTGAACTGTGGACTTTATATGGGTAAATTATGCATATGTGAACTGTATCTCAGTGAAGCTGTCTTTAAATATACTGCACACTGTGTAGTCCATTCTACCTCACTGGACATTCTACAGTCTCTCATTTCTAGAGTTGGAGACTCCCAGAGCTCACCCCTTGTACACACTTCTGTCTGCCCTACTAAGTGCTGTTATTATCTCAGACCTTTCCCCTGAATTCTGTGCCTATATAATCAACTGCTATCAGTGTATCCAATTGGATGTCTAGTAGTTACCTCAGGTTTAAGAAAAATCCCCAGACCCACCATTACCACCACCTGCCCCAGGTACACCTCCTCTCACAGTTTTCCCCTCTTATGAAGCGTCTAATCCACACATCAATCTGCTCTTTTTTTTCCCCCACATCCTACACCTCAAGCAGCCTTTTCCTTTAAAACATATCCAAAATTTGGATTTTACAACACAGGACACACTTTTCTCAAGGTAGAGGGCAGAAGCTCTGAAAGGCCTTGGTTGAACCTTCCCAAGCCTGTTAAGCCTTCAGTTGTCATTGACACCCTGGCCTTTCTGCCCATTCCCTTGGCCAAAATAAGTGACAGAGAGAAGCTCAATAGCAGTGGGATAGGGTATTCTACCCTCAATGAACTAGGGAATTAACAAGGAAAGGGAGAGAGGGATAAATTGTGAACAAATAACACAATCTACCACAGATTACCACTGACCATCAGGACACTGTCAGTCCACCATCTCTCATCTCAGAGTCTACGTTTCATGCTCTAGTGTCCCTGTTAGTTTTTAATTCTGCCATAGCAAAGTACCACAGATTAGGTAATTTAAAATGAATTTTACTTTCTTATAGTTCTGGAGGTCAGCAATAAAAAAGTAAGGTGTCAGAAGGGCCCTGCTCCCTCCAAAGCCTCTAGGGGATGACCCAGCATTGCCTCTTCCAGCCTCTGATGGTCCCAGGCATCTCTTGGATCATGGCAGTGAACTCCAATATCTGCCTCCATCTTGACATGGCTGTGTTCCCTCTGCCTGAAGAGGTCCCACAGAACTAGATCTCTAAGGATGAATATTTGGGGACCAGAGGGCAGACTGATATGGATTAAATTGTTTTCCCCCAAAAGATATGTTAAGGTCCCAACTTCCAATACCTATGAAAATAACCTTAATTGGAAACAGGATCTTTTCAGATATAATCAGGTTCAGATTCATTCATAAATGAGTTAGAGTGGGTCCTAACCCAATAGGGCTGATATCCTTATAAGAGAAGAGACTCAGACACACAGGCAGAAGATGGCTATGTGACGTAAAAGGCAGAAATTGGAGTGATACATCTACATGCCAAGGAACACCAAAGATTGCCAGCAAATCACCAGAAGGTGGAAGCAAGGAAGTATTCTACTCATAAGCTCATCACTGTTACAGAATATTTGAGATGTTCAAATGTCAACATTTAAATATTTGTTCTTTATCAAATTTAGACAGTTATGGATCGACTTAAATATCTGAATCTAAAAAGAGCAGCTGTTTTACGTAAACTTCAGAGTGCAGAGGAAGAAAATACTGACATAATGGACAATGTAAGTTATTTTTAGCTGTTTGGAAGTCTATCTTTTCACTATATGTTTTGGCCTTAATTCAATGTATTCTTCCAAGGTACAAAAGAAATGTTAGGATACCTTTTGCAAGAATGGATTTGATTTTTAGGAAGAAGCTGTAATAAGTAGCACAATATTCTAATAAATGCTAAACACAACAAAAGCCTTGATGGGATACCTGAGTAACTCAGTCAGTTATGTACCCAACTTCATCTCAGGTCATGATCTCATGATTCATGGGTTCAAGCCCTGTGATGGACTCTGTGCTGAAAGCTCAGAGCCTGGAACCTGCTTCAGATTCTGTGTTTCCCCTCTCTCTCTACCCCTCCCCTGCTCACACTCTGTCTCTCTCTGTCTCTCAAAAATGAATAAATGTTAAAATATTTTAATAAATAAATGAAATAAGCACAACAGAGGTCTTGAAACAAAGACAAAATCAGAGCAATTAACCACAAGAATAATGACAAAGAGACCCAAGTTCATTTTCAAAATCTTGCAATACCAAAGGAATCAAAGATATAATAAAAGCCCTCAACTCTATAAACACTCATTTATTCCTTCAATCATTGAACCCTTAAAAAAAAATAACTACTGATGTAATATGACAGTGGTTGAGAGAGGACCATGGCCTGCCATTCAAACACCTTTGCTTTGAGAGCATGCCCAGGTCTGCTTTTCAAACACGTCCCCCCAGTTTGGACAGGAAATCAGGAAGATAAGGAAAGAGTGACTGCCTCCTGATCTAACTAGATACATGCAGTCCCTGTAGACTCCATCAAGAAGGGTGGTAGCCCAACGTGGCCCCCTGACTGGGTTCTCGGTCTCCTGCAACTCCCCTAAGCACCGACGGTTTCCTTAACAGTTAGCTACTTCTTTCAGCCTTCGGTTTCCGACATTCATGCTGCATCCTGCGGTGTGCACGCCTCTTTACTCTCTGATGCTACAGTGGTCCAGGCAGGACTCCAGCTCCCCATTCTCACCTGTCCTCCACAGTTAACTACATGTAAGGTCTACAATGAAGGCTGGAGAGAGCCGACCTGCCCCCTTCTCCCCTGGGAGTTGCCCACCATGCTCTCTCTCCCTGGCTCTCTCCTGCCCTGCCGAGGGAGCACAAGGACACTCAGCAGTCTGCAGTCTGTGGAGGAGTGGATATTACCTTCTCTGGAGGGCCCAACAGAAGGCTGCTGAGAGAGACTTTCTATTTTAAGAAGAATGGAAGAGCTAAGTAAA
This sequence comes from Suricata suricatta, assembly GCF_006229205.1. Taxonomy (NCBI): domain Eukaryota; kingdom Metazoa; phylum Chordata; class Mammalia; order Carnivora; family Herpestidae; genus Suricata; species Suricata suricatta. The sequence goes on along the minus strand of NC_043706.1, from coordinate 94,510,731 downwards.
TGGAAAAAAAAAAAAAAGCAACCTGTATATAACATGTTACTATTTAAAAACTTAGTTAAACTAAGAATCTGGTACATTTTCAAACTTTTTCAGTAAGAATTTCTTCGAATCAGGTAATGAAAAAAGATCATAAAAAACATTCTATCTACATTATATTCATTCTACTTTTAGTACAAAATGCTCAATAAAATTTGAAACAGGGTCATAATAGAAATGAAAACTATTTGCCTTATTACATTGTGGATAAGTACAGAATGGTTGCAATTAAGAAAAAAGCCAAAATTTGCTTATAGATTATTTCTTAAATAGTAAGTCACTATCAACTAAACAATTAAATACTTCTAGTAAAACTGTGCCCGCACTTTCAGCGCAGTATTTGTGATTAACAGGACGAGCTGCTCCGGACTCTCGCATCTTATGCACATATTGCACCAAGATACAGATGGCAGAGAAGCAGATGGGGACGTACATGTCCTGTGACTTTAAAGGAAGGTAACATTTATCCAGGATTACCAGATTTTGCCGTAAGGTGAGATTTTCACAACTTAAATTTAAAACTTACCCGTACCTCTTTTCAGTTGTTGATGATGATGGCACATTTTAAGTTTTCTAGGTAAAATATACTGCCTTTCATCAGAAGCAGCCTTAAAAACATTTTTGTTGAACCCACGTCCCTATCTTCTTCCACCTATGCCGGCACCACCATTTAAAGTATTCATATTTGGACCTCAGTCTTCAGGGAAAACGACTCTTAGCAATTTGCTTGCAGAAAATTACAAAGGAACGGTAAGTACTCGCTCAGCTAGCTAGCTAGCTACCTATCTATACTTGACTATAATTTGTAGGACTTTAGGATTCACAGGATTTGTATTTAGTGTTCTTAATTGTACACTGTCAATTGGGTGATTGTTCCACTGGGTTTGGTGTGGGGAAGGGCTCCTCCTTGCTGCTTATTGCAGTTTCCGAGACCATAGTCTTTCCCTGCTTCCCCAAAGCCCCCCGATTTGACTGCTATGTCATGTGGACTGTGCCACCCATTACCTGTTTTGGTTTCACTCATCTCCTGTTTCCTGGGTCACGGTCCTCCTAGCTCACCATTCCTCTCTCCATACAGTCACTCCTGCCATCATCCTTGGTATCTACAAAGATGACCATCTGTGGTGACAGACACCCAGGCCTGTCCATTCCGTGGCCTGTCTCCCCAGAGGTCTTGTCCTCCACCCAAGGTAGATTGAAGAGAAACTATGTTTAGTTTAGACCAGAGTGATAGCAGTAGAGGTGGTAAGATGCAGGCAGATGGAGGATATAATTTGAAGGCGGAGCCTGAGGACTTGGTGAGGGATTAGACCGGACAGCGGTCCCGAAGGCTGGTGTGCTGGAGCGGAGAGCACGCGGATTCGGGAGATGGCGAGTGCCGAGGCCGCGGGCAGAGCACTGCGGCCTGAGAAGGAGTTTGGATTTGTTTCCAGTGCTATTCCTTTGAACTCAGGGGTAACATTTTCTATTTGCTTTGACTTTTTAATTGAAAAATATGACAAACAAAAGTGAAGGTCGGTGAATTATCGCAAAACAAACCCCCATAGAACCACCACCCAGGACAGATACGGAATCACCAGCACCCAGAAGCCCCCTCATGCCCCTTCCCAGTATCGATGCTCTTATTCCCTCCACGGAGGTAACTGCTGCCCTGAACTTGGTGGTAATCACTGTTCTTTTCTCTCATAGTTTTACCTTGGAAGTGCACACCCAAATGCCATTGATTAGTTTGCATGTTTTTTTAACTTTCTAGACTTAGACAATTTATGTTCTTTGTGCCTGGCTTTTTTCACTTAATGTTATGATTATGATATTTATGCAGGTTATTTATACTTTAGTGCATATAGTCCTGATCTGTATATGTTTTATTGCATTCTGTTGATTAGACTATTTTATGACTTATCCATTTGAGTGTTAATAAAACTTGGGTTGATTACAGTGTGAGTATTATGAATAATATTGCTATACACATTCTTATGCATGTCTCATGGTGCACACATGGTATCTTTATATGTTTTGGAGATATATCTAGCAGTAAGATTCCTGGGACATTGAAAATGCATACATTCAGCTTGTGTAGAGAATGCCAAACTGTTTTCCAAATGAGTTCTATCCATTTACCCCTCGATCAGCAGTGTGTGAGAATTCTGTTACTCCACATTCCTTCCAACTTCCATATGGTCAGTCTTTCTAATTTAAGCCATTCTAGTAGGTGTATCTCACTGTGGTTTTAACATACATTTCCCTGAAATGAATGAGGGTAAACATTTTTTCTTTGTTTATTGGCCATTCAGATATTCTCTTTTTGAAGTGTTTGCTCAAGCCTATTGGGCATTTGAAACTTTTTTTGCATATTATTGGTAGGAGTTCCTTAAGCCGTCTATATACAAGTTCTTTTTTTGATAATAAGCATTATGAATATATTTCTACCACTCTGTGGTTTACCATTCCAAATGTGGTTTATTCACATTATGTTACAGAATGTATCAGACTAAGGAATTATAAGTTTAAAATATAGAGAGCTCTTACAAACCAAAGTACAGATGAAGCCCCAGTGGAAAAAAATATCAAACAAGCAGTTCCCAAAATGATAGGTACAATAAAATAGCCATTAATCATGAGAAAAGGGTATCACCTCCCTAGTAACTAGAAAGATGCCAAACAACCAGAGAGATGTCATTCTCACTGTTGAGTTGAAAGATCATTGTTAATATGCAGTATTGATGTGTAGCTAGGACGGGGAGAAGTACATTTTCATATAATGCTTGTAAGAGCATAACAATTAGGGATGGCGATTAGAAATATGTAAGAGCCGGGGCGCGTGGGTGGCTCAGTCACTTAAGCATCCAACTTCGGCTCAGGTCATGATCTCACAGTTCGTGGGTTTGAGTCCCGCATTGGGCTCTCTGCTGACAGCTAGCCCAGAGCCTGGAGCCTGTCTTCAGATTCTGTGTCTCCCTCTCTCTCTGACCCTACCCAGCTCACACTGTCTCTCTCTCTCTCTCTCTCTCAAAAATAAATAAAACATTTTTAAAAATTTTTTAAAAAGAATAAAGTCCATGCATATCTTTTGAATTGTCAATCCTACTTTATAAATTTTTTCTAAAGAAACTATCAAAGATGTATACATAACTGTGTTCATCATAGCCTAGTTACTATTATAATAGTAAAAACATGTATAACTAAGTATATATTATTAGCATTTTAGTTAAATAAGCCATAATGTGTTCATCTAATTTAATGGATGCAATCTAATACTGTGCATCCATAAAAAAATGATGGTGAAGATATACATTTATTGGCATGGAGTGAAGTAATATAAACATTTGAAGGAAAAATAAAATGGAATCTAGAAGTATGGAAGTATTATTTAAACTTAAGAAGCATATATAAATCTATTTCTAGCATCCTAATATTCAGTGAGGAGTATATTATCTACTTTACAATGGACTTAGATTCAGAATATATGGAGAATTATTATCTAGTTTTTTAAATGACCAAAAGTTGAACATATGATTAAAAACCAAAGACAAGTGAATGACCCAGCACCCAAAAAGTAGCTCAAAATGATTTGTAATCAGGGAAATGTAAATTTAAAGTACAACAAGATACTTCTTCACGCCAGCTACAATTCCTAAAATTTAAAAGATTCACAAAACCAAGTGTCAGTGAAGATGTGGAGTAACTGTAATTTCTATACCTTGCTAGCAGGAATATAAAGTAGTTCAGCCACTTTGGAAACAGTTTAATGGCTTATTATAAAATCAAATATACACTTACCCAGTAATTCTACTTCTAGGTATTTGTCCAAGAGAAATAAAAAGTATATGCACAAAAAGACTTCCTCACAAATGTTCATTTCTAATTTATTTATATAACGGCCCGAAACTGGAAAAACCCACATGTCTGTCAGTAGATGAATGAATTAAAAAAAAAAGTGGCATATTCATAGAATGGTACTAAAACAATAAGAAGGAACTGATTACTGATATACACAATTACATTGATGAATCTCAAAAACAGTGTATAAAGGGGAAAAGCTTAGAAAGATTACATACTGTATGATTCTGTAATATGAAGTTCTAGAAAAGGCAAAACTAATATATAGTGAAAGAAAACAAAAAGTAGTGTTCACGGGCCAGCAACTAACTATAAAGAAGCATAAGGGAACTTTGTAGGGTGATGTAAATGTTCCATGTCTTGATCGTAGTTGTTCTGTGTATATATTTGTCAAAGCTCGTTAGACTGTATACTTAAAATGGATGCCTTTTATTGTATGTAAGTTATACATGAAAATTTGATTTAAAAATATGTAATTTGTATATTACGTGACACATACATAAATATATCATACTACATGAAAAGGATGACTGAATTTCTATGAAAGCATGTACTCAAAAACATTGAATTCTGGGGCACCTGGGTAGCTCAGTTGTTTAAGTGTCCGGCTTCGGCTCAGGTCACGATCTCATGGTTTGAGGGTTCGAGCCCCACGTCGGGTTCTGTGCTGACCACTCAGAGCCTGGAGCCTGCTTCAGATTCTGTATCTCCCTCTCTCCCTGACCCTCCCCTGCTTGCACTGTCTCTCTCTGTCTCTCAAAAATAAATAAAAAAGCATTAAAAAAATTTTAAAAACAAAACAAAACAAAAAAAACATTGAATTCTGAAAATAACATACTTCAAACAGCATTAAGATATTTGAGATAGAGAAGTACAGATATGGAAATAGAGGTGATCGGTGTGTTTGATATTCACAGTCATTTGTGCTTATGTTGCTTTTCTCAAATATTCTTTGCAGGTAGTTGACTATGCCAAACTTGTTCAACCACGTTTTGATAAAGCCCTTGAGACACTAAGAAGCAATGCTATAGCTAAGGCCACTGAAGCAGCGATTAAAACAGTGAAAGAACAGCTTCTCCAAGCACTACAAACTAAAAGACAAGGTGTGTGTTCGGGGTGCCTGGGGGGCTCAGTCCATTAAGTATCTGACTTCAGTTTAGGTCAGGATCTCATGCTTCGTGGGTTCGAGCCCCGCATTGGGCTGTGTGCTGACAGCTCAGAGCTTGGAGCCTGCTTCGGATTCTGTGTCTCCCTCTCTCTCTGCCCCTCCCCCATTCACACACTGTCTCTCTCTGTCTCTCAAAAATAAATAAAAAACATTAAAAAAAATTTAAGTCTTTTCTTTTTCAAATTCAGTAATTATTCAAAATATGATGGTAAGGTTCTTAAATTCCTTTTAATTGAAATTTTCATGCTAGTTCCACTAATTTGCTAGTTTGGTAATTTCACTCCCAATATACTTTTAAGAAAAATTTGTCAGTGGAGAATATTGAGGTTTTTTTAGCATAGAAAATTCTATAATAACACAGGGAATGGCAGCCAACATGGATAAGGCTTCCTGTGTGCTGAGCATTTTCTAAGTCTTTGCATCTATTATATCTCATTTAAATCTTAAAACAGTGCTTTCAGTTTGATGATCCTGATTTTGCCCAGGAGAAATTTAAACAGATCAAATGATTTGCCAAAGCCACACTGTCTGAATTAGAACTCACACACAAGTCTGTCTGTCTTTAAAAAGCAGAGGATTTAATCCCTATATCTGTCTCCCTAACCCCCAACTATATTTGCTAACGCAGCCCATTACTATCTTTCAGTAGAGTCAACTTTAAGAGAACTTGAAAGGAAGGCGTATGACAAGTTGCCACCAGATACAGATAAGAGCTTAGAAGAGATGAGCCCTTCATTTGATGAAGATGGTAAAAAATATATTGCTGATGTTCTTGGCCAAATCCTACCAACTATAAACAGATTAGCTGATAAAGCATATTATTCTTTCATACAGTGTTCACTCATGAATACCAAGAAGAAAGCCGTTCAGAAGACAGTGAAGACCGAAAGAATTCAGAAAATGTCCTTGATGATCAAGCCCCTAAAACTGGTAAAGATGGTAACAAAATGAATGTGACTCATAATGTGCTTATGGATCTTATTTCCTTTTATTTCCTATTTTATCATGTTTATATTGAAGCTTAAAATTATCCCCCAAATTGGACACTTAAGGAGTAGCTTTTCTCCTATAGATTTAAACTGAGCAACTATACAACAGAGGTAGAGTTACTAGAATGAAGAAAACAAACTTAGAAAGTGGGAGTCTAATAAAATAATAAATTTATTCTTAAAAGCTGTCTAATGTACTGGAATCATAATATCACAAACCCAGAGTTTTAGCTGTGGAATGCTACCATTTAGTGCTATTTACTCTCATGAATTTTTTTCCCTTCATATATTAACATAATTGAAAGGACAATGTAAACTGGTTTTACCTTTTTTGATTTATAATGCAACTTTTAATTATATTTCTTCTTTAGGAAATATTTTAATCCTCATTTTAAATTGCTGCACAATTTCCTGAAATTCCTAGGTTATAGTTTTAAGTAGTTTTTTAGGTTGTAAACTTGTTATTTTTCAGATTTTTTTTTTGCTACTAAAATAATGCTTTAATTAATTTTTTACACTGTCTGCATGTTGACATAGGTGGAATCACTAGTTTAATCAGTATGAAGTTATAGACAGAGTCAAATTGCTTTGCATAAAAGTTATTCCAAATAATGTTCTGCTCAGTAATACAAGAAATATGTGCTGTTGTTTCCTTGATATATTCTCTTTTAAAATATAATTTCAATTTTTATTTGACTTTTTATGAAATATAATTTTTAATATTTGTTAACCATTTATACTTCCTCTTTTCTGATGTGACCGTTTTGGTCTCTTGCTCATTTTCCAAATTGTTATTATCAGTTATATAGTTTCTATAAGAACTTGCTGTACTTGTCCCTCATTTTTTATACTTTTTTCCACATTGGGTGGTTTGTCTTTTAAATAATTTTGCTGTTTTTAAAATAGAGGAATTTATCCTATTTATGTAGCCAAATCATTACTTTCACTTTCTTTCTTTCTTCCATTTACTTTTGGACCTTACAAAGTCTTCTTCTCAACCAGAGACTTAATATATACTTATATTCTTCTTTTTCTACTGGTCCAACCTTTTGGTTTTTAGTTTTAAAATGGATCATAGGGGCGTCTGGGTGGCTCAGTCAGTTAAGCATCCGACTTCAGCTCAAGTCATAATCTTGCAGTTTGTGAGTTCAAGCCCTGTGACAGGCTCTGTGCTGACAGCTTAGAACCTGGAGCCTGCTTTGGATTCTGTGTCTCCTCCCTCTCTGCCCCCCCCTCTCAAAATAAACATATAAACAAACAAACAAATAAAATAAATGCATCTATAATTTATAGTGTTATGTGATATAGAGCTGGGGTTTTGTTTGTTTGGTTGGTTGGTTGATTTCTCCTGATTCAGACAGATGTATGCTTGACTCCTGTGTATTTTAGCCTTGTAGTCAGACATTTATGTATGGCACTCCACTTTCAACACATGTGCGCGTGCACGTGGGCGCACGTGCGCACACACGCGCTTCACAGGAAGACCCCAGACAATAAAATTTTGGTCAAGTAGCATCTGGGAGCCTCATCTCAGCTGCTGCAAGTTCCTAGGACGAAGCACAAAGATAGCCCCTTTCCCTATCCTGTTTTCTCTCTGGGGGAGGGAGTCCAAGGTAGAAGTAGGCGTCAGGGCCTCGCCCTACTGCTGATGCTGGCACTGCCAGGTTGCCCTCCCATAGAGGTATTCTCCCTGCCCTCTGTGTTTGAGACAAACACAGCCTTTACCTCCTGGAGCCAAGAGACTGTTAGTTACATCAGGGAGGGCAAATTTGATTTTTTTTCCCAATTTAGATCCACTGGCATTATATGAAACTAAAATTACTCTCGCTTTTGTGATAGGTTAGTCATTATCTTTGTTTCTCTCTGCTGATATTCTGTGCCCTATTGTTTACCTATTTGATTACTATGGTTATAATTTTAATTTAAAAAATTAGGAACATGAGTCCTTGCTCCCTGGGGCCATACCACCCTCTTCCTTGGGAATCACCTACAATTCATATAAGTGTTTTGTTGGGGTCAGCAATGTTTTTTTTAAAACATGTTCTTTAGGTGTTAACTGTGTTTTATTCACAGAAGAAACCAGTGGAACTTCTATGTCAAAAAGAAGTTTGCAGATCTCTAGTCAAGATCTTAGGCTGGACTCCCAAAAAGGTAAATTAATATTTGGGTAGTTTGGTTTGCTTCAGTTGTAGACCTAAAACTCATAAATAATTCCTTGAGAATTTTGAAGGAGAAAGATGTGATTTAAAAAAAAACATTATTGGGGCGCCTGGGTGGCTCATTCGGTTAAGCCTCCGGCTTCAGCTCAGGTCATGATCTCACGGTTCGTGGGTTCGAGTCCCGCATCGGGCTCTGTGCTGACAGCTCAGAGCCTGGAGCCTGCTTCTGACTCTGTGTCTCCCTCTCTCTCTGACCCTTCCCACTCATGCTCTGTCCCTCTCTGTCTCAAAAATAAAACATTAGAAAAATATTATTAATACTCTGTATTAAAGGCTACTCTGTTATGAACAGTTAGACATGCAGGAACACAGAGGGAAAGGAAGACAATGTGATATATTGTTTTAGTGAAACAGAGGCTCTATCTTCCTGTTCCACCATCCCTGGCATGTGGCTGCCAGAATAAGTTACAAGATGGCAGGTGTTGCTCCAGCCATCATATCCGTATTCTCAGCAGAAAGAGGGAAAAGGTAAGGGACAAAAACTGGCACTCCACCCAACTGAGCTATTCCTCTTTATTTTTTTTAATTGTTTAAAAAGTTTATTTATTTTGAGAGTGTGATAGAGAGCATGCAGGGGAATGGCAGAGAGAGGGGAGAGAATCCTCGCTGACAGCACGGAGCCCCCCGACACACAAGGTAGGGCTCAGACTCACCGACCCAAGCAAGATCATGACCTGAGTCAAAATCAAGAGTTGGACACTTAACCAACTGAGCCACCCAGGAGCTTCACCACTTTGCTTTTGAGTTATTCCTCTTTAATGAAATGACAGGAAGACTCACCAGGAAAAAAAACTGCTTGCATCTTACCTATGGGCTAACTAAGCTATAAGGGAAGTTGGGAGATGCAGTGTTTTTAGCTGGACACATTGCTGACCCCAACAAAATCCAGGTTCTGTTATTAAGGAAGTAAAGAATGGATAATGAGTGAACAACTAGCAGCTTCTAGAACATTTGATATCTTTGCCTCATCATGCCGCCTTCCCAAGGCTACAGGAACATCATGGGTTCTTGCCTCTTCCCCTCTGGGTCCCCAGGAACTGCTGGCTCTCTCCATCATCCCTAAGAACAGACTTCTCAGTTTGCAGCAGCGGGCAGTAGGTAGCTGCTCATTGAAAGCCCTTTGGAGTTTTTCTGGGCTAGGATAAGTTAGTTAGCAGGAGACCATGATGGCTGGAGCATTAGGGCAGCGGCTCAGGAAGCACAACTGGAAAGGTAGAGGCAGAGGAGTCAAGTGGAGCTGCCAGTCTCCTGCCTTCTTAGAGGAATGGATGAGTATTTATATCATGATGCAGTCTGTGAGCCAACTCAGCTGTGTATGGAGGCGTTCAAACATTCACTGAGGACAAGAATGAAGTATAGCATGTGAAAAAACCAGCCTGTGCCCCCCATTCTTCCATCTCTGCCAACCTGCCTGCTTCTTATCCACTTACTGTTCCGTGTGGTCTCATGCTTATAATTGGAAATATTCATCTTGTCTTGTGATTATTCCCTAGATGTGCATGTTTTAGCTTAAGCCCTGCAATCCTTTGGTTCCTACCTCTTCTACCTGGCTTCCTGGGTTTTGACTCCTGCTGGACATGGTTTTCTTCTTACCTCATTCACTTTTGCTCCAAAACACTAGCTTTAAGCCACGGCTCTGATGTTTTGTGTTTCCTAACTTAACATTTCCTCCCTAGTCTATTTCCCCCTTCTTAGAGCAGCAGTAACATAAAGGTAGTATTTTGGGGGCTCAAGTATTAACTATCATTTTCTATTGCAAATAGCATTAGAAATTTTGCCCACTAAAATTATTAATGGAATTAGGTTATTTTACTTTAGACTCAACAGAAGACTTACTAGAAGAGGTAACTGCAGATCATCCCGAGGTTCTTTCTATAATGGAGGAGACTATAAAAATGACAAAGGATATGAACTTTGAGCATCCATATGAAAAACATGCTGAAATCTTAGAGGAAATCATCAAGGAGGTAAGAAATCCAGATCCAAATGTTTATGCTCAGTAATTTTTAATTTCAGCAACTATGCAATATAATTTCATAACTTTGAAATTAATTCTTCGTAACTTTTAATTTCTTTAACTGAATTCAGTTGGTTAAAATATGGTGCATGTGAAGCCAGTACCAAAGTTAGATATTTCGTCTATGAGCTAATTAGTTGTAAACCAGACAAATTTCACTCGATAGCTAGTCTATTTCATCCAACCACCTTGAACACGTGTTCATGGGGGAAATGGATGGACACATAAGTGATTTTCCAATCTAAGGGGAAAATAAAGCCTCAGATGCTTTGTCCTATTGATGGCAAATCAGAAGGTTTATGTTTGGTTTATAAAGAAGAAGCTATTCATACGGGTCTGTTTTGTACAGAGTCCTTGTGTAAGCATTCAGAGCAACAGTCGAAGACAAGAAGTCTGTTTTGTACAGAGTCCTTGTGTAAGCATTCAGAGCAACAGTCGAAGACAAGAAGTCTGTTTTGGACTCTCAATGAGCTTCTTTGGTATTTCTCTGTAATTTGAAAATGATGTAATTAAAAATTATGGAGAAGAAAAAATATTTTGAGAGTATAGTGCCACTCTAGAACACATTGGGTGGGCTCCTTGAATCCCAGGCTGTACCCAAGGTGCGTTGCTGTCCCCCTCTGAGCTTTCCATAGAGATCTTTCAACTTCTCCTGTATCTCTTCAGGTGGTTCTGTCATCAACTGATTCCCTCAGAAACATTCTGAGGGCACTGGGGTGGCTTGGCTGATTAGGCATCCAGGTCATAATTTCAGCTCAGGTCATAATCTCATGGTTCATAAGTTTGAGCCCCACATTGGGCTCTGCACTGATAGCACAGAGCCTGCTTGGGATTCTCTCTCTTTCCCTCTCTTGCTGTTCCTCCCCCACTGTGCCCTCTATCTCTCTGTCTCCAAATAAATAAATAAGTTAAAAAGTTAAGAAAAAAAAAAGAAACATTCTGAGAACTTCCGGTTTGCCCTGTAATATGCTAGATTCCATGGCTGTGAATATGAATTAAGCACAGCTCTTTAAAGAGCCATCAGTCAGGTGGGGAAGGCCGGTGTATAATCTAAGAATTGAGTTAGCATGTGCCAAGTGATAAGTAGATATGTGCAAGGTGTAGGAACCGCACGAAGGTCAGGGCTGTCATCTCTGCATGGAAGGTGAGACAGAGCATCACAGAAGAGAGACATACAAGTGAAGCAGGTGTTTAGCATGGTACAAGTCCCATCCGTACCCTTCACTGAAAATTTTCTCCATTCTCTTCAGAGTTTATTCTGGAGGATACAAATCTATAGGGAGTACCAAAGCATTTCTGACATAGGAATGTCTGTAGTGTCACTAGATGATAAACTGCCACTTTGGGATTATGGCAGAGTTTAAATCACATTAGATTGTTTTAATTATGTTACTGGGGAGAGAGAATGCATGAGCTCCAGAGCTGGGGGAGAGGCAGAGGGAGAGAAAGAGAGAAAGAACCTTTTTTTATGTTTATTTTTCAGAGAGAGAGAGAGTGTGTGTGTGTGTGTGTGTGTGTGTGTGTGTGTGTGCGCACAAGTCGGGGAGGGGCTGAAAGAGAGAGAGGGAAACAGAATTCAAAGCAAGTGTCAGGCACTGAGCTGTCAGTGCAGAGCCCAAACTGAGGCTCAAACTCACAAGTCATGAGATTCTGACCTGAGCTGAAGTCAGACACTTAACCCACTGAGCCACCCAGGTGCCCTGAGAGTCTTAAAGAGGCTGCTTTCTGTGTGTGATGCTCAATCCTATAATACTGGGATCATGACCTGAACCAAAATCAAGAATTGGACGCTCAACCAACTAAGACACCCAGGTGCTTCTAAATCACCAATCTGACAATAAATTATGTTTAAATGAATAAATAACATTAGATTTTAACATCAAATCTCATATAAAATTGCCTTTCTTAAGAGAACAGAGACCTGTGCAGGAGGCTGTTTGACCTGTTGTCAGTTTTTATATTTTCTGTGAGTAGTAAAGCTATTTTTAAAAAGTAGTGAGATCAAACCTAAAACTCCTCTAGAAAGAATAAGGTTGTCGCTGGTTGTGTGTGTAGCTGGTGCTACATGATCACACAGACTTTTTCTGGGGCAAGCCAGTACCTAGCCACAGTCTCTGCACCTCTGCAGCAGCAGGATTGCACAAATGTTCCCGGGACAAGCCAGCACCTGGCTCAGCAAGACCAACCTCCCCCACCCCCACCCCCACCCCCGCGCCAGGGGTTAGAGCTGGTCCAAGCTGGAGGGTCCTCAGAACTGAGGAGTGTGGAAACACAGCCCTATCTGAAGTAAAATTCAGGAGGATGGTGCCTCCTGGCAGGCTGACAGCTTGTACACAAACAGTGTAGAAGCAATGAGTGGACAGAAGCTGGAGACAAACGAGGAGTGCTTAATTGCCCATCAGTGAGAGTGCAAGGTTCTTGTGTCGGAGACTGGGAAGCTGGGCGAAGCCATTTTCACCTCTCTGATACATGCGCGCAGCCACCCCTCTCCACACCACCTAGTGCTAAGCAGCACCACCTAGTGGAAAATGGAGCCATTACACCAAGGCCCACCCAACTGCACCTACCAAGCCCTAAAGGGCTGGTTAGTCCCCCTGCGTAGTGTACAGCCTATAAAGTGCTTCATAGTTTGACTTCTAGGGAAGCTGAGTGTAATTTCCTTCAGATTTCATTCTGTTTGCTGGTCCATCTATTAGTGTTTTTCTTTTTCTTCTCTTATTCTTGGATACAGAAAGAAAAGATTTATTTTTATTTTCCTTATTTATGAAACAAAACTTTTAATATTTTTACTATATTTTTATTTTTTGTAAAATTTTTAAATTCTATTTTACTTTCTTCATTTTATTCTATTTTATTCTATATGTTTTATTTTTTTAAACTTTTTTATTACATTTATTTTTGAGAGACAGAGTGAGACAGAGTGTGAGCAGAGTGGGGTGGGGCGAGCAGAGAGAGAAGAAGACACAGAATCTGAAGCAGGCTCCAGGCTCTGAGCAAGAGTTCAGCACAGAGCCCGATGCGGGGCTCAAACCCATGAACTGTGAGATCATTACCTGAGCCGAAGTTGGACACTTAACCAACTAAGCCACCCAGGTGCCCTGTATTGTGAACATTGCAAGTCAGTGATCTAGAAGACAAAATTATAGCGAAGAATGAAGCAGGAAAAGGGGGGAAACTAAGGCAAAGAGCATGATATAAGAATGCAGTGACTCATTAAAAAAGAATAACATCTAAATCATAGGAATCCCATGAGATGAAGACAAAAAAAAAGAGAGTAGAGGTTTATGTGAGCAAATCATAGCAGAAAATTTTCCTAACCTGGGGAAAGACACAGACATAAAAATCCAAGAAGCATAGAGAACTCCCATTAGATTCAACAAAACCCAACCACCTACAAGGCATATCATAGTCAAATTCACAAAATACAGACACAAGAAAAGAATTATGAAAGCAGCAAGGAGGAAAAATCCTTAGTTTACAAGGAAGGACACAGCAGACCTATCTACAGAAACTTGGCAAGCCACAAAGAAGTGGCAGGATATATTCAATGTGCTGAATCGGGAAAATATGCAGCCAAGAATTCTTTATCCAACAAGGTTGTCATTCAAAATAGAAGGAGAGATAAAGAGTTTCCCAGACAAACAAAAACTGAAGAAGTTTGTGACTAGTAAACTAGCCCTGCAAGAAATTTTAAGGGGGACTCCCTGAGGGGAGAAAAGACAAAACAAAATAAAAAGACCAAAACAAAGACAGAGAAAGGGCCAGAGAACACCACCAGAAACTCCAACTCTGCAGGCAACACAATGGCAATAAATTCTATCTTTGAGTACTCTAAATGTCAATGGACTAAATGTTTTAATCAAAAGACATAGGGTAACACAATGGATAAGAAAACGAGACCCATCTATATGCTATTTACAAGAGGCCCATTTTAGACCTAAAGATACCTTCAGATTGCAAGTAAGGGGTTGGAGAACCTTCTATCATGCTAATGGTCACCAAAAGAAAGCCAGAGTATCCATAGTTATATCAGACAATCTAGATTTTAAAATACAGACTCTAACGAGATGAAGGGTATTAGAGCATAATTAAGAAGATCTTAGAATTGTAAACATTTATGCCCCCAATGTGAAAAACCCAAATAAATAAACCACAAACATAAAGAACCTCATTGATAATAATACCATAATAGGAGGGGACTTCAACACCCCACTTATAGCAATGGACAGATCATCTAAGAAAAAAATCAACAAGGAAACAATGGCTTTGAATGACACACTGGACCAGATGGACTTAAAAAATATATTCAGAACATTTCATCCTTAAGCAGCAGGATACACATTCTTCTCGAGAGCACATGCAACATTCTCCATAATAGATCACATACTGGGACACAAATCAGCCCTCAACAAGTACAAAAAGATCGAGATCTTACCATACATATTTTGAGACTACAATGCTATGAAACATGAAATCAACCACAAGAAGAATTTGGAAAGAAAACAAATAGTTGGAGATTAAAGAACGTCCTATTAAAGAATGAATAGGTTAACCAAAAAGTTATAGAGGAAATTAAAAAATATACGGAAGTTAATGAAAATGATAACACCACAGCCCCAAACTTCTGGGATACAACAAAGGTGGTCATACGAGGGAAGTATATAGCAATCCAGGCCTTCCTAAAGAAGGAAGAAAGTTCTCAGATACACAACCTAACTTACACCTTAAAGAGTTATAGCAGATATCAATGCTATTGGAAAAAAAAAACCAGTAGAATAGATCAGTGAACCCAGGAGCTGGTTCTTTGAAAGAATTAACACTCTGTCTCTCAGAAATAAATAAATGTTAAAAATAAAAAAAGAAAGAATTAACAAAATTCATAAATCCCTAGCCAATTTGATCAAGAAGAAAAAGGAAAGGACCCAAATAAATAAAATGAAAAATGAAAGAGGAAAGATCACAACCAACTGCAGAAATACAAACAATAATAACAGAGTATTATGAGCAATTATATGCCAATAATTTGGGCAATCTGGAAGAAATAGACAAATTCCTAGAAACATATAAACTTCCAAACTCATTCTATGAGGCCAGCATTATCTTGATTCCAAAACCAGAGACCCCAGTACAAAGGAGAACTACAGACCAATTACCCCGATGAACATGGAGGCAGAAATTCTCAACAAGATACTAGTCAATCGGATCCAACAATACATTAAAAGAATTATTCACCATGATAAAGTGAGATTTATACCTGGGATGCAGGGTTGGTTCAATATCTGGAAATCAATCACATTAATAAAAGAAAGGACAAGAGCCACACAATCCTCTCATTAGATGCAGAGAAAGCATTTGACAAAATACAGCATCCTTTCTTGATAAAAACTTCAAGAAAGTAAGGATAGAAGGATCATACCTCAAGATCATAAAAGCCGTATATGAAAGACCCACCACTAATATCATTCACAATGGGGAAAAACTGAGAGCTTTCCCCCTAATGTTAGGAACATGACAGGGATGTCCACCCTCACCACTGTTATTCAACATAGTGTTGGAAGTCCTAGCTTCAGCAATCAGACAACACAAAGGAATAAAAGCGTCTAAATTGGCAAGGAGGAGGTCAAACTTTCACTCTTCACATATGACATGATACCTATCTTTTGGAAAACCCAAAAGATTCCACCAAAAAACTTCTAGATAAAACTGCCAATCTGTGAATTCAGAAAAATTGCAGGTTATAAAATCAATACACAGAAATTGGTTGCATTTCTATACACCAGTCATGAAGTGACAGAAAGAGAAATCAAGGAATCAGCCCCATTTTAAAACTGCACCAAAACCATAAAATACCTAGGAATAAACCCAACCAAAGAGGTGAAAAATCTATACACTGAAAACTATAGAAAGCTTATGAAAGAAATTGAAGAAGACACGCAAAAAAACATGGAAAAATATTCCATGCTCTTGGATTTGAAGAATAACTATTGTTAAAATATCTATACTACCCAAAGCAGTCTACACATTCAATGTAATCCTTATCAAAATAAAACAAGCATTCTTCACAGAGCTAGAAAAAACAATTCTAAAATTTGTATGGAACCAGAAAAGATCCCGAATAGCCAAAGGAATCTTGAAAAAGAAAACCAAAGTTTGAGGTATCACAATCTCATACTTCAAGTTGTATTACAAAGCTATAATCATCAAGACAGTGTGATACTGGCACAAAGACACCTTGATCAATGGACCGGAACAGAGAACTCAGAAATGGTTTTACAAAAATGGTCAACTAATGTTTGACAAAGCAAAGCAGAATATCCAATGAAATAAAGACAGTCTCTTCAGAAAATGGTCTTGGGAAAACTGGACAGCAACATGCAGAAAAATGAACCTAGACCATTTTCTTACATCATACACAAAAATTTTAAAAAATGGATGAAAGACCTAAACATAAGACAGGAAGCCATTAAAATTGTGAGGAGAAAGCAGGGAAAAAACCTCTTTGACCTCAGCTGCAGCAACTTCTTACTCAACATGTCTCTAGAGACAAGGGAAACAAAAGCAAAATGAACTATTGGAACCTCATCAAGATAAAAAGCTTCTGCATGGTGAAGGAAAAAATCAGCAAAACTAAAAGGCAAACGACAGAATCAGAGAAGATAGTTGCAAATGATATATCAGATAAAGGGTTAGTATCCAAAATCTATAAATGACTTGTCAAACTCAACACCCACAAAACAAATAATCCAGTGAAGAAATGGGCAACAGACACAAATAGACACTTTTCCAAAGAAGACATTCGGGTGGCTAATAGACATATGAAAAAATCCTCAACATTACTCATTATCAGGGAAATACAAATCAAAACCACAATGAGATAGCACCTTACATCAGTCAGAATGGCTAAAATTAACAACTCAGGCAATGACAGATGTTGGTGAGGATGCAGAGAAAGAGGAACCTTTTTGCATTGCTGGTGGGAATGCAAACTGGTACAGCCACTCTGGAAAACAGTATGGAGGTTCCTAAAAAATTAAAAATAGAACTACCCTATGATTCAGCAATTGTACTACTAGCTATTTATCCAAAGGATACAGGTGTGCTGTTTTGAAGGGGCACATGCACCCCAATGTTTATAGCAGCACTATTGACAATAGCCAAAGTATGGAAAGAGCCCAAATGTCCATCGACAGATGAATGGATAAAGAAGATGTGGTGTATATATATATACAATGGAGTATTACTCAGAAATCAAAAAGAATGAAATCTTGCCTTTTGCAACAACGTGGGTGGAACTAGAGTGTGTTATGCTAAGCAAAATTAGTGAGAGAAAGACAGATATCATATGACTTCACTCATATATAGATTTTAAGATACAAAACAGATGAACAGCAGCACCTTTCCCCCGCCCTGTTTCAGCGACTTCCTTTCCTGAAGCAGTGGCCTGCACCCATGATGTCTCACTTCTCTCTTCCCTCAGAGTCACTTGAGGTCGAGTCAGGAAGATAACTTCCACATTTGGACCTGCAAAAACACAGTGGAAAAACTTCAAGCT